>NW_006408524.1:30813605-30842440 GCF_000296735.1 Chrysochloris asiatica
ATATATATAGTTGTTCATTTGAAATTCAAATTTAACTGGGCATTCTGTATTTTTATTTACTAAATCTGGCATCCTTAACTTAAAACAGTGGCCTGGCACTATTATTATCAATATTATTATTACCAGTCAGGGTGGGAAACAACTGAGCTAGACAGTTCCCTCCCTAGGGGCTTGTAAGGCCACAGACCTTGAACAATTTCTCAGTTTAAAGACTCTCTGTAGAATACTAGATAATGTTTGTGAACACTTTTTATTTGCATAAGCACCGTTTGTATATACTATAAATTGTTTTGTGGAATTCAATCTGTAGTGTCATTGAATTTCAAATTGTCATACTTAAGTAAAAATAATTGTATTTTATTAAATAAAACATGAGCAGCATTCTTTCACTGCAGCATGCTCTCTTGTCAACAGACATTACTGATGGTTGCATGGACCATCCAGACTGCTGGTGCTTAACCATCAAGATGCACTAGAATTACCTGAGGATCTTGTGGCCATGCAGAAATGAAGCTTTTCCAAAAACTCACAGTGGAGGTGGGTGCTGTTGGTCCACGGGCCCATTTTGAGTGGCGAGCCCTGAGACCACAGTGTAATTTAACAAACTCACTTCGGTCATGCTGTGGTCATGTACTGGTGACATATTCAGGGCCATTTATTTGTGTTCCCCAATGGAAAACTGTCCACAAATTCTAGGAGAGGGGTTCTTGGCAGTTTAGAAGCAACTCCATTTCATTAGAAAAAGTAAATTATCTATGGAAGTAACCAGTACTAAAACACAAAAGGGCTTCAAAAAGTCCATGGAAAATGGAATTATTGTGAAGTGTCATCAAGTCATTTCTACCTCATAGTGACTGTATAGAGCTTCTGGGGCCTTGAATCTTTGCAGGAGCAACAAGCCTCTACTTTCTCCCACTGAGCTGCTGATGAACTCAAATCACCAATTTTGTGGTTTGTAGTCCCGTGTTTATCCTACAGAGCTCCTATGCTCCCCCACCTCAGATTTGTTGTTCTTGTTGTTATAAGCTGTCAAGTCGATTGTGACTTATAACTACCTTGTATAGGGTTTGAACCGCCAACCTTGTGGTTTAAAGTCCCGTGGTGAACGTACAGTACCATCAGAGTGCCTTAGCTGGGCATCTAGACTGATGTATGGTGTCTGATGACCCAGTCAGATGCAGGTGAAGCAAGGTTCAGTAGAACCCACCCTCAGGAAACCCAAGAACATCCACCCAGACAGCACTCAGAGGCAACAAGGGAGAGATGGGTACAGGGCAATGATCCGGGCAGAGGTCTCCAAACTGACTAGAAAGGTGATTATAGCTAACAGAGCACTGATTTCTCATTGCAAATGATAAATCCTCCTAATGGCATTTCCAACACATTGTTTTAAATTTAAATATTTAAATATTAATTTATTCTAATACTACCACAAGTGGATAATGAACCACACTATCATTATCCACTATCAGCTGAATTAAAAAGAAGAGAGAAATCACAAAGACAGCTTTGCAAATCCTCTACTCTGGGAGTGAGTCCAAGGGAGAGGAAAACACATTCCATCAAAATGAATTCTTTTGTAGTTGGTAATAATGATATTAAACATCACAGTTATAAATGGTTATTAAAATTTTTAATGTGGTGAGGAAGAGAATGGCATAGATGGCTATTTCTCTGGAAGCTGGTTTTGGCCATCAGCCCAGCCGAGTAAGGATTGCTAGCATGTTAACTATGCATCTGGCAGTTTCTAAGTGGTTTACACAGATAATGTGTTTTAATCCCTTTACCAATCACAGGAGCAGGTACTCTTTAGTCCCATTTTACAGATGACAAAGGTAAGGTTTCAAGACTGAACAACAACAAAATACCCCACTGCTGTTGAGTTGATTCCAACTCATGGTGACCCGACATGATGGAGTAGACCTGTGGCACTGCGGGTTAATGCACTGGATGCAAGGTCCATTTGAACCACAAAGTTGGTGGTTCAGGCTCACCAGTCACTCCTCAGAAGTCCCATACAGAGTCGCTATGAGTTGAAACAACGGGTGCCACTTAACAACAACAGCACTCTTTACAGAAACAGTGCCACATCTTTCTCCTGTTGGGCAGTTGGTGGCTTCTAATCTTAGACTTAAGTATTTATTTACTGCGTCATAAGGACTTCTTGTAAGTTGGGGTTAAATTGCTGTTAGTTGCCACCAGGGATCCTTCAAGACTTAACACATGAACAGTAAGGTGGGACTGTGGTATATCCAATTTGGGAATTGGGGCTCTTAGCCACAACCTCTTATGATAGGAGCTTATTTACACCATCAAGAAATTGAAGCAACCAGAGCGGAGCCTAATTTTGTTGTCAAGGAGAAACAGTGGAAAGTGGAGCGTGTGGTCTGGCACTGTGGGAAATGTGAGCTTCCCAGAACAATGAGCAGTCATTGATTTGGAGAAGGTCAGTCAAACTCTGGCGAAGAATTGCCCAGTGTGTGCACTCAGTGACTAGAATGAATGAATGAGAGTAGAGAGTACAGAGCGCTATCACTTTGAAACCATATCAGAAACTAACATAACTTCCTGCAGAGCTGCAGTTTGTAGCCAGGTGCCAGCCAGGAGCCAACACCCAGAATGAGAGGTAAACCTGAGACATCCAACACGGCCAGTCTTGTGGTTCCAAAACAGCTGGGAGATTGACGAGATTTTGAAATTCTCACTAGAATGTTTGACTTCTTGCGTTGGTTATCAATTTACTACCCCTCAGCATCCTTCGTATCATGTTTGGTAAGGTGGAGGGTCAGAGAAAAAAAGGAAGACCCCTAGTGAGATGGATTGGCAAAATGGCAGCATTGGCTCAAGCGTGGCAACAATTGTGAGGTTGGCCCAGGACCAGGCAGTGTTTTGTTCTGTTGTGCGTAGGGTTGCTATGAGTCCGTACCAACTTGATGGCACCTAACAACAACAACAGCATCCTTCAAAGGAACTCTGATGGCATAGTAGTTAAAAGTCAGCTGCTCTGTGGGAGAAAGATGAGATTTTTGTTCCCATAAAGACTGACAGCCTTGGAAACCCTATACCAGGTTGCTGTGAGTTGGAACCGGCTCCACGACACACCACCACCACCATACCACCAGAATCCTTCAATATTGTTGTTAAATTCTGTCAAGTTGATTCCAACTTCTAGTGACCCTCTAAAGGGTTTCCAAGGAGTGACTGGTGGGTATGACCTGCTGACCTTGTAGTTAGCAGTCTAGTGCTTATCCTACAGCACCATACCACTGATAAAGTTTTTATCTTTTAAAGTGTTAATTTTTTTTCCAATAGAGGGTGCTGGAGAGGCACTGCAGGTGGAAGAGGCTCCTGCCACTTCAGGGTGTGTCAGGGTTAGTGGTGTGGGTGTGAAGACAACTGCCCCAACCAAGCGCCAAGAACGTGACCCCTCTGCCATCTTGCAGACTTGGCCTGGTGGGGGGCTTTACCACAGCCATCTTTGATTTAAACTTAGAACTGTCTATGGCCCATGCACTCCGAAGAGCTCTTGCCGCAGAGCGGATGTCCACTACACACCCAAGCCACTGGTTCTGCATCCCAAAAGATGGCTACATATTTTCCTACAACTCCAGAGCAGGTCCAAGGCAGACCTTTCAGCTCTCTGGTGGTCTGAGCCACACTTTCTTCATCTAGGCCACCCTTCCAAATTTCCCCTTTGTTAGATACTCTCTCCCCTGGGTACCACATAACTCCACTGCCCGCAAGCTGATTCTGATTTCATAGTGACCATTTATTGTGTTTCCAAGACTGTAAATCTTTATGGGAGCAGATAGCTTCAACTTTCTCCTGAGGAGCAGTTGGTGGGTTTGAACTCCCAACCTTGTTAGCAGCTGCCAGGGTGCCGTACAGAGTTTCTTATATATTATGTTGTTGTTATCTGCCTTTGCATTTATGCCTGGTTCATGGGAGTTCCATAAACAGTAGAATTAAACTTTGCCTGCCTTGGGCCCTCTCTGTGAACCCATCAGACTGTGGTAATCTGTAGGGCTTTTACTGGCTGACTTTCAGAATTGGATCACCAGACCTTTCCTGTTATCTCTCTTAGTCTGGAGACTCCCCTGATACTGGTTCAATATAACAACACTGGTAGACAAGTTGCATTGACCAGGAATCGAACCAGCCTCTCCTGCGTGAAAGGTGACAATTCTCTCATTTTATAAAGTTCTTTATATGGAACTTTCCCTGTTTAACCTTCTGTGCAGTTTCTACCTTCTGATTGAACCCAGACTGTTACACCTCCCATAGATCACCCATCTGAACCAAAATTAAGCTATTTGAGTGGGAATCTGCTTGTATGAAGCTTCAGAACCACTGGAAATCAGCCAAAAGGGACAGATTTGAATGCAATACTGAGAAGTCATTTTCTTGTAGAGAATGTGGGGAATGCAGTGTTCTTCAGTGAGAGTCCTGGAGACAGACAGGGTCCATGAAGAGGGTTAGGTTGGAAAGTAAGTTGATGACATGGTTTTCAAACAAGGACTTTGTAAAAATCCTGGTACAATGATGGCCTGGCACAATCCTAGGAAGTAAAGCACAGCCACTCACTCTTTGTACCAGGAGAAGGGTATATGGAAAGTGCCCGAAACAGGGCATATAGCCATAGTGTATTTATGCTGGTCATTAGATCTAGCAGTTTCTGCTGGACATTTTTGTAACAAGTGTAAAATTCCACAGACGTCATTTTTCAGGTCACATTACTGTGGCACCCAACCATTATCCGAGATTTTTAACCCAATAGGGTCAAGTTTCAGTGTGGCTCCTGTAAAGTTGAAACTTCAAACTTGGAACTATATTCCAAAACAGAAAGAAAAGTCAATGATAGTTTGTGTTTCTTTCAAATGACTCCATCTTTATCCATTTTTGGCCAGTTTCAAAATTAGAAAACTTTGCAAAGTAAATAAACAGCAATCATTCATTGAAAGGCTGAGGCATTTAAAAATACATATATCTATCAATGTTGTGGTTGTTGTTGAGTCAATTCCAACTCATCATGACCACGCATGTGCAGAGTTCTGAAGACAGACAAGGTCCATTAAGGGGGTTAGGTTAAGTGTCACTATAGGGCTTTCAAGGTTGTGACCTTTTGAAAGCAGATCTCCAGGTCTCTTTTGTAAGGCACCATCAAATTTCCAGGAACTTTTGAGACCCCCTAGTAGAATCATGAAAATCAAACTCTATGTGTTAGAGGAGACTTGGCATTTACAGCACTGGCTAAAGTGTGCTTCAGAGCAAATACCATGCCATGCATCAAAGGCAAGTCCCCCATATCCGCAGGCCTGACCTTCTCGGAACCAGTACTTTCAGATAAACAGGGTGAATCAGAAACAACTGCTTGGAAGTTTTCTCTTTTTTTTCCCTCGCTCCCTCCTTTTTTTCACCTTTAATTTGTTCTTTGTTTTAGGTAGACATTCTCTTCAACCTAATCTCAATTCAGGTTGTAGGAAATCCACTGCCATGAAGTCGATTCCAACTCATAGGATCCTATATACTGTTCCTAAGACTATAAATCTTTATGGGAACAGACAGCCTCATCTTTCTCCTGAGGAGCAACAGGTGGGTTTGAACTGCCAACCTTGTGGTTAGTTGCTCAATTCCTAACCCACAGTATCAGTCACTTCAGGCATATAAAGTATTGTTTATTATTCAGTGGTTATAAATTAGGACATTTCCAAAGGGAAAACATTACCATATTATACCTTAGCTTAAAACTTTTTGTGTCTTCAAATTCTACCAGAAATCAGTTGGAAGTCCTCAGCATGAGGTACAATGCCCTCCCCAGTCTAGTCCTTACCTGCCTTTCAGTTGTATCTCCTGTCATTGTGGCTGTGTGTGCTATATTTTAGGAAAGGTCAAGTCCTCGTAGTGTAAGTAGAAAAAGAAGAAGACCTCCAAGATGGATTGGCAGAGTGGCAGCAGCAATGGGTTCAAGCTTAGCAACTGTGAGGTTGGCACCGGACTGGGCCCAGTGTTTGGTTCTGTTGTGCATGAGGTTACTATGAGTCGAAGTCAACTCAACAGCACCTAACTACAACTACTTTTCCAAGCTTGATGTCTTTCTTAGGGACTGGTCCCTCCAGATAATATATCCAAATACCTCTGACAAGGTGTCACCATCCTCACTTCAAAAGAACATTCTGGCTATACTTCTTCCAAGACATATTTGTATTTGCCCTGGCAATCCATGGTATATTTAATATTCTTTGCCTTTGGTAATTCAAAGACATCAATCCTTCTTTGGTCTTCCTTATTCGTTATCTAGCACTTTCATGCATATGATGGGATTGAAAATACCATGATTTGGGTCAGGGGAACCTTTGTCTTGAAAATAACATCTTTGCTTTAGAACACTTTAAAGAGGGCTTTGAGCAGAGCTTCCTGGTACATTAACCATCCTGAACAAATTTGCTCAGGATGATTTCTTATCTGCTGCTTCCATGAGGGTTGATTGTGGAACCAAGTAAAATGAGATCCTTGATGACTTCAATCTTTTTCCAGTTTACTATGATGTTGCTTATTGGTTCAGCTAAAAGCCACACCCACTGCCACGGAGTCAATGCTAACTCACAGCTGTCTTGTACAGGGTTTCTGAGACTGTAAATCTTCCACAGTGCATCTGGTAGGTTTGAATAGCCAACCTTATCATTAGCAGTTCAGTTCTCATCTTACAGGACCACCAGGGCTCTGGTCCATTTGTGAGAATTTTTTCTTTATGTTATAAAACACGAAGTATGCAAAGCATACCAAAGGCTGTAACCTTTGATCTTCATCACTAAGGGCCCCATGTCTTCTTTACTTTCAGGAAGCAAAGTTGTGTTGTCTGCATATTACAAGTTGTTAATGAGTCTTCTTCTAATCCTGATGCATTTCTCTATTTGTTGTTGTTAAGCACCTTCGAGTTGGTTCTGACTCATGGCAACCCTGGATAGGATTTCCAAGAGCAGCTGGTGAGCTTACACTGCTGACCTTGTGGCTCAAACTGACCCTTCAGTCCAGTGCTTTATCCTACAGTGCCACACCAGGGCCCCTCATTTCTCTATGTTGTTGTTGTTGTTGTTATGTGCTGTGGAGTTGGTTCCGACTCATAGCGACCCTGTACAGGATTTCCTAGGCTGTAAATCTTTACGGGAGCAGAAAACCTCCTCTTTCTTCCACGGAACAGCTGGTAGTTTCGAACTGCTGATCTTGCAGTTCGCAGCCTGATTCGTAACCACTGCGCTATCAGAGCTCCTATAGTTGTACCAATATCCTGATTTATCTATTCTGTTCCTATGTGTTATGGATAGAAGCATATTTCACAAAAATCTGTACTGTGAATCCAACCCTTTACCTGTAATACCACTTGGGTTTGTTGTTGTTGTTGTAGTTGTTATATGAAGAGGCCATTTCAGTGTTATTGTTTGGTGCCGCTGAGTCAGTTCTGACTCATAGCAACCCTATACACAACAGAACAAAACACTGCCTGGTCCTGAGCCAACTTGACAATTGTTGTCATGTTTGAGCCCATTGTTGTTGCCACCGTGTCAATTCATCTTGCTTGGGTCTTTCCCTCTTTAGTCCGATGTCCTTCTCCAAGAATTGGTCCCTCCTGATAACATGTCCAAATTATGAGAAACTAAACCTTGCCATCCTCACTCCTAAGGAGCATTCTGGCAGTATTACATCTCAGAGGTGAGTGTGTTATAAACCAGCCACCTTCAAGCTATACAAAGTTGACTAGGGAAAGGAGCAAGGAGAGATGAGGGAAACTAGATGCTGTACGGGATGAAGATCCCCGTGGACTCAAGGAACAAGGACCTTTTCCCAGAGTTGTCAGAGAAGTTCTCAATTGAAAGCCAGCATTCTGAATTCAAACTTCTAGCCTCTTAAACTGTGAGAAAATAAATTTCTGTTTGTTAAAGCCACCCACTTGCGGTATTTCTGTGATAGCAGCGCCAGACAATGGAGACACTGTGTCTCTTTCTTTCTCAGACTCAACACCCCAAAGACAGAGCTCACACATTTTACCCTGTGTTTGCAGTACCTAGCACAATGCCTGGCACATAGTGGTACCCATCTATGTTTACTCACTGCATAATGTAGCTCTCTATTGTCAAAATTATGCACTTTCTTCTCCCTCAGTCAGATTATTTAATGTTCTTAGAAGTAATGGCTACTCTGCACTTGGTATAAATAGAGCTGTGAGTGTTAGCCTGAGTGCAAATTTGTTCAGGATGGTTCATGGCTAGAGAGATGGTTTCTCCAGCTGGCTCTTTGTGGCACAGAGCCCTTACATTGAGAATCTTGCAACACCAATCACTACAATGTCTTTTAACTTCATCTGTTTTCCTTTCTAACACCATGTCATTATATAGGTGGGTGGATTCCTTGCAGTTGAATTTGCACTTTCTTTCTTAATCTCAGATTTCCAAGGCTTAACACTTACCCACAGGCTTGCTAATTCTCCATGTTCAACACAAGCCCTGCCAGCAACTAGAAAATGAGAATTCTCAATGCATGTTGGCATTATCAAAATACGTATAACAAAAACTTGATTCAAAAATAGCCAGCACGTTGCATTTTGCAAATGGGGCATGTCTCATTGAATTGTTGATTTTTAGAGTTGATCTGGACTCACTAGTAATGCCACCTAGCTCTGGAAAGAGTGTTCTAGCCTGCAGTCACCCACCACAAGACATGCTGTCACTTGACCTTGTCATTCAAAGCCTTTCTTGCTTTGGTTTTAACCTTTTAACAGTTAAGAAAGAGTCTATAGTGTGTGGCATTCTCAGGACAGAAAGTGCTGTTTTCAATCTGTTTGTTAAGTGCTGCTGAGTGAGTTCCAACTCATAGTGACACTGTGCAGGACAGAATGAAATGCTACCTGGTTGTGCACCATCTTTACAATCACTAATGTTTGAACCTATTGTTGCAGCCAGTGTGTAACTCCATCTTGTTGAGGGTCTTTTTCTTCTCTGCTGACCCTCTACTATACCAAGCATGATGTCCTTCTTCATGGGCCATTCCCTCCTGATGACATCTCTAAAGTACAAGAGACGAAGTCTTGTCATTCTTGCTTCTAAGAAGCACTTTGGTTGTACTTCTTCCAAGACATATTTGTTTGTTATCAAGTATTCAATATTTATCACCAGCACCATAATTCAAGTTCATCAATTCTTCAGTCTTCCTTATTCATTGTCCAATTTTCACATGCACAGGAGGAGATTGGAAAGATCATGGCTTGGTTTAGGTGCACATTAGTCCTCAAAGTGGTGTCTTTGCTTTTTTAAAACTTCGAGTGGTCTTTTGTAGTAAATTTGCTTCAATGCAATGTTTGATTTCTTGATTGCTGCTTCCCCAAGCACTGAGTGTGGATACAAGTTAAATGAAATCCTTGACAACTTCACTCTTTTTTCTCTTTATCATGATATTGCTTATTGGCCCAATTGTGAGGCTTTTTGTTTTCTTTCTGTTTAAGTGTAAACATACTGAAGGTTATATGTAGTCTTCTATTTCCAGTAAGTGCTTCAAGTTCTCTTCACTTTCAGAAAGCAAAATTGTGTCATCTGCATAGTGTAGCTTTTTAGTCTTCCTCCAATACTGATGTTGCATTTACTTCATATAGTCTACCTTCTTGGATAATTTGCCCAGCATACAAATTGAAAAAGTATGGTAAAAGATACAACTCTGATACATACACACACAGAATATTCTTATTCTTTTAGAACCTCTGCCTGTTAATCTTTGCATGGGTTGTGCAGAAGCACAAAGGAATGGTCTGGAATCCCATTCTATTTAGGGTTATCCATAATTTGTTATAATCCTGTCTACGATGGGTGATCCTACTGTTTTTTTAAATACCTGGGCCATAGCTTTTGGCATCACAGTAACATGCAAGCTTACCACAGTTTGACAAACTGAGAGATGAGACAAAGGGCTAATTGTAATTAATTCCCATCTTTTACTTAGGGTAGTCATCTTTTCTGCTTCTTAATTCATGTTTATTTACTTTTTCTACCCCCAGTTGGAAACAGGTGCTTCTTTTATTGCTTTTTTGTTTGTAGTAAAAGCAAGTTAAGTCCCCAATACCAGAAATCCAAGTCCATGCCTCAGGTCTAGGTCAAAACTGCTCACCTTCTAGCACCCAAACTTCTAATTTGTAGATCCTGTGGATTTTTCCAAGAGAAATTATGTGAATTGGGCTTCTCTTAACACAGGGTTCTGGCTCAGTGCTTGGGAGAAGCCCTCCAGCTTCACTGTGCTCCCAAGTGAGCATGCTCAATCATCACCATGTGACAGAGTCACCTGGGAGACTCTAAAAAAAGAGATGCAAGCTACCTTTTGAATCAACTGGTCTGTGATGGGGCCTAGATGCTGGTATTATTTAAACCTCCTCAAGTGATTCTGAGGTACAGCTGGATTTGGAATGCTCAGCTAAGGGATACCAGTTGGCTCCTTAATTTACCTCTTTTAGCCAACCATCCCTCTGCTATACACTGACTGTCAGGTCCCTGCAAAACCAATCTTGTTCTTAAACCAGACTCTGTTTTCTGGTATCAGTCCCCATCTCTCAAAGATTTGGTTCAGGCTTCCCATTTCCCTTTTCTCATGCCTCAGGGAATCACTTCCATCTTCCAGATTCCTATCTCTCTCCTTATTATCTACCATTAGCATCAACATCAGTTAAAAATAGGGATATCTCAAAACCTGGTTTATATTGCAACCCACATATGGGATAGATCATTATGGTGATTCAATCAAGGAACATTCATTAAATGTCTACTGCATATCAGTTCCTGAGCTAGCCCTAGGGTTATAAAAAGGAACAAGAATTTTCCTGCTTTCAGGGAACTTAACTTTGAGAAGGAAAGTAGGTAGCCAAGCACGTGAGTACAAGGCACCACGACAAGGGGAAGAATAGATGCTTTAGTGCTTGTAAGTTTCAGGCATCATGTCACCACTGATTTTTCAGCAGCATGTCTTCATTGGAAATTGGGATGACAACCTGATTCTACCTCAGCAGAACTTTCCATTTTAAGATCAAAACCTGACTATTTTCCCCAGTTTTAGAAATCTTCGACTTTAACAATTGTACTGGCAGAGAAAATGGAGAACTATTTTTTAATGGATTGTTGTTGTCGTTGAATGCCATCAAGTCAACTCCAACCCATAGTGACCCTGAATAGGGTTTCCAAGGAGTAGCCGGTGAGTTTGAACCACCAAACTTACAATTCAAACAGCTTTGCAGTCTGGTAGATTAGCCCTCAGCACCACACCAGATCTTCTTTATAATGCATTAGGATAAGTCTTAAAATGTTTATCTTCTTAGGAAAATGTACAGACTAATTCGCAAGGTTTAATTTTCTTTATTCTGACTAAATAAACATGTCAGCATGACTCCTTAGCCACTGAGATTTGTCCTAAAAGAGGCAACATACTGGAAAGACAGTAATATTGTCATCTGTCTCTAAGAATATAAAAAAAGTAAGGTAGGCAAACTACCAGTGGGAGGAGGCATTTGCAATATACACACCTAATAAGAGTGTTCATGGGAGATGTTGAAGGAGTTGATGAGAACCTGAATTCTCACATACATAGTGATTCCTTCTAAGGGTGAGGGTAATGAAAGAAATGTAAATATCTCAGCTTCTATTTCTATCCATCATGTGGCCTTTCAGAGTGCTTCCTTCTAAAGATGTTTGAGATGAGTAACGCGGTGTTTTATAGAATTTGCCATCGAGTTTCATGCAAGTAAAACCAACTGAGAATGATTTTGAAATAAAATCTTGTCACAGTTGGTTGGCACTGACGAGGTTTCCTTTTTTAAGGGTGCGGGGTAATTAATGTCTTCTAGACTGCAGTGATGAAGACTGGAGGGGAGTTGGTGGTGATTTGATGGCTGTATGAAATCACTGCACTTCAAAACAGAGCAGAAATAGAAAAAATCAAAATAGTTTGGCCCTGGCCTCCTGCCTTCCTACTCTTCTTGGGAAGGACTCCAAAGAGAGAAAACCCAGAAATAAAGCAGTCTCCAGGGGACTGGTGTCAGGATGAGCAACTGCCACAAAGATATAACTAATGTTCACATTGAGGATCTCGAGTAAGTGCCCACAGGCAGACAAGAAGCATTTTGTGGCTTTGGGATAAGATTCACAGCCCTGGCTATGATAGCTAAGAGAAGGCATTTAACTTCTCTTCTGGTTACTCTCCAATTTTTCCACAGAAACCAAAGGAGTTCACTCAGGATCCAGTTTCGTTGGAATTTATCGAGCTATCAATTTGCGGATGGTAAACAGTAAAAGTTGTCTCTCCTTTCTCTGAACGTATAGAACTGTCCTTTTGACATTTGTGCCCAATTGTTGATTTATACTATTCAACTCCAAAGCTGCCCTTTTTTGTCTGCTTTGTGTTCCTGGAGCTGGACTCAGCCTGCAGATTGTATTTCTTCCTGCACGGCGGGCTCAATGTTAGGCTCTGCCAGTAGAGGGTGCAAGAGGGAGACTGCAAAACTGAAGGGACATTTTTCTGTCCCTGTTCTGTTTCCCTTGAAGTGTTGGGCAACTCAGGTTGTAGTGTATCCCAGCAGCGTTGTCTGCAGTGGTGATGTCTCTCACAGTTTTGTGATGAGCAGGAGGGTCCTACAGCAGTCATGGTCTCTCTTTGCGGGTCTCATCTCAGTTTTGTGGGACCCTCCTCTAAATGTTCTGTTCACTTTTCCCACGGTCTTGGAGTGATAGCTGCTTCCTACAGTTATTTTATCCCTTTTAGTAGTTAATCATCTTTTACTTGGTTGACAATTCTTTCTACTGGATTTCCCTGTTCAAATTCCTAATGGGTTTCTGGTCTTGATAGACACAGCAACACCTTTGGCTTGTGCAGTAATTGTGTGTATGCACGTCCCATTTGCCCCTTACAGAGATTTTTGTCTCCTAGGGAAGCGGTGGACTGGATGTAGTTAAGGGAATTCATTTCCAGATCATGGATTTTTTTTCCTAATATGAATGGCCCAAGAATATACCTGCAGAGGAGATCCCATGGGAAAGTCTCTTCTTGCCCAACTTCCCTTTAGCTTTCAAAAACAAGAGCATACCTCTCATTTCTCCCTGCTTTCTTTTGGTATTGACCATTTTATTAAAAGATTTAAAAGCTTTTTTAAAAAAAAGTATGCAAATAGAAATTATAATATGATGATGAAGGCAATATGCACTGCAAAACAACAGCTGCAACGTAAAAATGCACCAGTTCTGAGCAAGCATGATACCTGCTATCTAATCCAGGCTGTGGACATGTGGAGTGAACTGACCACAAATACTAGGCTTATGCAAATTACATTTTTTCTTAGAATACTAAAATTCTAATGGTTCTGATCATCACACTGCCATGTTCCCTTGGTGAGTATTTTGAGAATACTTCTACTATGTAATATGCAAAGAACTGGCATATGGCGCTCAAAGACTACAAAACCAGGACATAATGTGTAATGTAATTCTGTATGAAATATATACATTAAATCTTACTAGTGAAAAAAGATTTATAAACAAAAGAACACCCTGAAAAATGGTTTAAAATCACAACACAGAAAAATGTTAATCATTTGTAACATTAGAACATCAGTAGAAAACTGATTTTTATGTTTTTTTTCTAGTAATTTTAGTGGCAACTTAATCCAGAAGAAAAAGTTGATTAGCTAAAGCCATAGTATTATGATAAATTAAAAATTAACTTTTATTGATGTAGCAGAGATTTATGATAGGATGATTAATAAAAGACTTCCAAGCATAAAATGCAATACTGTGGAGAAAGTAATGGAAATAGAAGTTTAAAAAAAGGAAAAGGAACAATTAACATTTCTTACTATTAAAAGGTTTCTCATGCATTTAACATTTTTGGACCATGACAAATGCATAAGCAATGGACTGCTAACCACAAGGTTGGAAATTCAAATCTGCCAGCTATTTTGCTGAAGAAAGATGAGGCTTTCTGCTCCTATAAACATTTTCAGCCTCAGAAACTCTATACAGGCTTGCTGTGCGTCAGAATCCACTTGATGGCAGTGGGTTTGGGTTAGTGGGTATGTTATCTTTAGATGCCTGGGTGGCACAAATGGTTTATGAGCTGAGTTGCTAATCACAAAGTTAGGGGTCCAAGTCCACCCAGAAGTACCTCAGAAGAAAGGCCTGGTGCTCTTCTTTTGAAAAATCAGATTGAAAACCCTGAGCATAGTTCTCCTTTGACATGCATAGAGTTGTCATGAGTTGGAATCGACTTAAAAGGAGCTGGTTATAGCATCTATATTCCTTTGGATTTATTTAAAACCATGCAACAAAATTGTATTTTAAATAGTCAATATTGACTGCATGCCAGAACTACATTCTTTGCCGCTGTTCAAACATAGGAAGACAAACTTCAGATCTTATCTCTAAAATGTTCAAGAGGATATGTAGTTTTCCAAAATTCTTTTAGGAGATAAGTAAATAAACAAATTTTTTTTCCATTTATAACAAACCATAAATGAAGCAAGACTCACTGACTGACTGACTGATAAAGTGAGTTAGTAATTGAAAACAAGAATCAATGAAAACAACATCTCCTGTTTTCTTTGTCAGGTTCGGTTTCACGGCTCTTCTTCATCCTGGGGAAAACATGTTAGTAGAACATGTCAGAAACCAGAATGCCTTTGATATCAAGGCCTGGATCAGAAGTCAGGTAGATTGACACTTCTCCTTTGTCTTTGTTTCACAATATCTTGTGGATGTCTTTTAAGAATGCTTGTTGTTGTTGTTAGGTGCCATCAAGTCGGTACCGACTCATAGCAACCTTATGCACAGCAGAACAAAACACTGCCCGATCCTGGGCCAACCTCACTACTGTTGCTACGCTTGAG
Organism: Chrysochloris asiatica; assembly: GCF_000296735.1. NCBI lineage: Eukaryota > Metazoa > Chordata > Mammalia > Afrosoricida > Chrysochloridae > Chrysochloris > Chrysochloris asiatica. The sequence goes on from NW_006408524.1 coordinate 30,828,505, forward strand.
TCCATCGATGCTGTCACTTGGCCAATCCATCTCTTTGGGGGGTCTTCCTCTTTTTCTCTGACCCTCCACCTTACCAAACATGATATCCTTCTCCAATGACTGGTCCTTTCTGACAATATGTCTGAAGTATGAGAGACGAAATTTGGCCATCTTGGCCTCCAAGGAGCATTCTGGCTGCACTTCTTCCAAAATGGACCTATTGGTTCTTTTGGCAGCCCATGGCACTTTCAATATTCTCCTCCAACACCATAACTCAAATGCATCAATTTTTCTATGGTCTTCCCAGCTTTCGCATGCATATGAGGTTATTGAAAATACTATGGCTTGGGTCAGGCACACCTTAGTCCTTAAGCTGACATCTTTGCTCTTCAACACTTTAAAAAGGTCTTGTGCAGCAGATTTGCATAATACAATAGGTTGTCTGATTTCTTGACTGCTCCCTTCGTGAGTGATGATAGTTGATCCAAGAAGAATGAAGTCCTTGACAACTTCAATCCTTTCTCCATTGATAAGAATGTTGTTTACTGGTCCAGTGGCGAAGATTTTTGTTTTCTTTACATTGAGATGCAATCCATACCGAAGGCTGTGCTTTTTGATCTTCATCAGTAAATGTTTTAAATACTCTTCAAGCATGCTTGTTAAGTGCCATCAAGTCAGTACCAAGTCATAACAACTTTACATGCAACAGGAAGAAACACTGTCTGGTCCTGCACCAACCTTACAATCACTGCTGCTGCCACTGTGCCAATTCATCTCATTGGGGGTCTTCTTCTTTTTCCATTGACCCTCCACTTTACCAAGCATGATGTCCTTTTCCAGGGACTGCTCTCTCCTGATAATATGTCCAAAGTAAGAGAAACAAAGTCTGGCCATCCTAGCTTTTATGAAGCATTCTGGCTGTAGTTCTTCCAACACAAATTTGTTTGTTCTTTTGAAAGTCCATGATATTTTTAATATTCTCTTCCAACACCTTAACTCAAATACATCAGTTCATCTATAGTCTTCCTTATTCATTGTCAAATTTTCGCATGCTCTGCTTGGGTCAGGCGCACCTTCGTCCTCAAACTGACATCTTTTTGCTCTTAAACACTTTAAAGAGGTCTTGTGCAGCAGATTAGCCTGATGCAGTATGCCATTTGATTTCTTGTCTGCTGATTCCATGAGTGTTGATCTGAGCAAAATGAAGTCTTTTATAACTTCAATCTTTTCTCCATTTATCATGATGTTATTTACTGGGCCAATTGGGAGAATTTTTGTTTTCTTTACATTGAGGTGCAGCCTATATTGAAGGCCTTGGTCTTTGATCTCTATCAGTAAGTATTTTAAGTCCTCTTTGCTTTTAGCCAGCAAGGCTGTATCATCTGCATATCTCAGGTTGTTAGTCTTCCTCCAACCTTGATGCCATGTTCTTCCTCATATAATCCAGTTTCTTTAATTATTTGCTCAGTATACAGATTGAATTAATATGGTTAAAGAATACAACCCTGGTACATACTTTTCCTACGTTTCCTAATTTTAAATCATTCAGTGTTCCCTTGTTATGTTTGAACAACTGCATCTTGATCTATGTACAGGTTCATCATGAGCACAATTAAGTGTTAAGAATGCATCCCTTAAAATCTTGTGTCTTGCTTCATTTTGCTACCTGTAAATTGGATTTAGAAATTTCAGATCAGTGAGCATTTTTTTTTCCCCCTTTTGGAAGGAAACATCTCTGGTGTAGTAGCAGAATGTGGGGCCTAGGGCTAGAAGCTCTGGATTGAAGTCTTGTTTCTGCTGTTGACTACTATTTATCAAATGCCTTCATGTCTCCGCATCTCGATTTCCTCACCTGCAAAAAAAGGAATGGTGAGAAGTCTTGCCGAGCCTTAAATGAGATGGTGGCAGACCCTTAGTAAATGTCTGTATAATGGAAGCTGTGGAGATGATCCACTTCTGCCTGCTGTAAAGGCTGCCAGTGATTCTACCACAAGCCAAACTAGATGGCCACCCAGGCTCTTGATTTCATGATGAACCTTCCATCCTGACACAAGATTGTGAGACATTTGATTGTCGCACATGGAAACATTCGTACTCCATTACCAGAAATGGGGTTTAGGCAAACCACACAACTGCCATGTATTTTGGTTGTTTTCCCAAGAAAATACATATTGCAGGCATTTCATCTTTAGAATCTATTGAAGTAATCATCTCGTCAAACATGTTTAAACTAAAAAAAATATGTAAGTGTATAAAATACTAAATACAGGCAACATCTTCCACGTGTATGTACACAGGGTGATTTCTCTACACCAGCTGACAGATCTATTGCCAAACCCTGGTACTAGTGGACCAGGCCCTTTCTAAGCAATATCGAGCAACTGAAAGATTGACTTCCTTGTTCAAAGTACCTAATATTAAACTATATGGTTTTACCCATTACTGGAACGTGGATGAATAAAAAAGAAAGTGACTGGTTGCAAAGTTAAATCAAGTTAAGCAGCATTCGAGTGGTTTCTACCATTCTTTAAAATCAGGATTACTTTTCATACATTTACACTAATATGACAGATGAATTTAAAAATGAATTTATTGGTGCTCTCAGGAGAATAATCCCTCAAGCCATATTTCTATAAAGATTAAGAATTTCATTCCACATCCCAGTTAAGCTAAGGGAAATAACTATTGCAAAGAGACAAAGAGGAAAATCAGTTCCTACAATGTGCCAGACACACATCTGCTAAGTGTGCTTTCCCCAATCTGGTCTCATTACTTCTCCCAGCAGAGCACCTCTGTGAGGAAGTATCATTCCTTCCCTTTCAAAGATGAAAACATTGAGGTTCACAGACACTTGTTTTGAATCATGGCAACCCTTTATAGGGTTTCCAAGGCTATAAATCTTTACAGGAACAGAAAGCCTCATCTTTCTCCCTCGGATCGAGTAATAAATTCTAACTCCTGACCTTGCAGTTAGTAACCCACCTCCTAATCTCCTCCGCTACAAAGCCTCCCAAGATTTACAATGGAATTCTGTCCTGATGACTCTTATCGGGACGGAATGTTTTTGGTTTTTTTCTCATAATTATTTCCTTTTATTATCAGTATCTTTATAAATCTGATATTTGGTCATCTGAGAATGACAACATCAGCAAATTATGTGCTGCAACATTACATGTAAGATACGATGTACAACAAAAACCAGTTGTAGGGCAGTTGAAAGTAACTTAAATTCATTGTAAATCAAGGACTACCTTCATGGGAACAGGATTGAGTTCTTGTCTATCTGAAGCAAAGTCCACATTCTCTCTCCTTCATTGTGTTGACTCTGACCTTGACTTGAAAAGTTGGATATTTAGAAAAATCAAGGCTATGGACACACTGTTAGTGCTTGTGTTGCAATGGAAAGGCCCAGAGCAGCGGTTCTCAATCTCTGCTGCAGGTTAGAGTCACTACTGATCCGGGCTTTGTAACACATGTCTTGGGGCAGTGTTTCTTGTTTACCTTTAGTGGACTTCAGAATTCCCTGGAGCTTTGTTAAAATAGATTTTTAAGTCGTGTTTCTAGAATTTCTGATTCAGTAATTCTGGGGTGGGTCTTGTTGCTGCTGTTGGTCTGGAATTTCACTTTCAATTTGCTTCTCAAAGTGCAATCCTAACCTGCACACCTGGATCAGGATCACTTATAGACTCAAATGCAGATTCCAGGGCCTTGGACCAGATGATCAAGGTTTCAGGTGCAAGTATTCCAGGTGAGACTTCTGCTAAATGAAGTATGAAGATCATTGTCTAATAGGACTTTAAACTCGACCTCTGCACATACAATGTAGGGGAGTTCCTGAGTAGTGAAAATGGGTAACATACTTGGCTAATAACCAAAAACCTGGTCGGTTGAGTCCACCAGAGGTGCTTTGGAGGAATGACCTAAAGATCCATGAAGGCAGCATTGTAAACCCCGGGGAGCAGTTATGCTGACACACATGGGGTTGCCATGACTTGGCACTGACTTGATAGCAACAATTTTTGTCCACACTTATATGAGTACTGTCTCATTGTGAATTGCATCTGCGTAGCGGAACCATTTACGCGTGCCCATTAGCTGTTGTTGTGCGTTGCTTCTGGTTATTTAAAATGCCCATAAGGGATCTCTTAGCCCAGGCTTCAAACACAAAACAAAACAAAAAAATATTTATTCACTGATTTTTTGAGAGACTCTCTGATTGTCAAATTGCCAACTCATCAGGGCAAAAGAGGCCTGATTAGGTGGTTGTTTCATGCTTCACCAAACAAGTGAAATCAGGAGGAAGAAAGCAGTCCGTGAAAGAGGCTCCTTCCTCCCCACACGCCCACATTTTATCCTCAGCTATTTCCCGTTTATGGACTCCCTGTGAAAATAAAGCTCAGACTATTGAGTTTGAAGGGGCTTAGCTGCTCAGAGCCTGCTGCTCTGTGGTCTCCATGGGGAAGCTGTGTTACCTCCGTGGTTTCCTCAGCACCAGGAAAGGCCTACAGAAAGCATCCTCACAGGCTGAGGGTAAGGAAGCCCAGCCCAGCGCCCGAGGTGCCCTGAGAAATGCAGGTGCTTCCCGCTGGCCCCCTGCCCCTCAGCTGTAGGTTCTATAGAAAGACAGCTGCCAAGAGCAGTATTTATAGCCTTTGCCTCTGCTGGCTGGTTCCGGCTTGACTCTCACTGGGGCGCTTTTGCACCCGCGGGTCTACGGAGCCCAGTGCAACTGGCTACCAAGACGGGCCGATCGGGAGGCTGAGGTGTGGTTGGCCCCGCTGATCTCCCTGAAGAGTTGCAGAAATGAGTCCTCCTTACCTGAAGTTATAAATAGAGCAGATTGCAAATGAGGGAGAAAATAAGGTCACAGGAAAAGATTTCCTATTGTTCTTTCATATCTTCAAAATGTGCTGTTGGCCCAATAGAACCCTATCACAGGGAGGACTGTGGACCATCCAAAGAGCTGCTTGCAATGAATGTGGGAGCGTTTAGGAAAGTCCCGAGGCCCCTGCTCCCAAAGACAAACCTGCCAAGAGCCTCTCAAATTGAAACCAGCTTTGCTTTCCAGATTCTTAACTTAATCCTGTCAGCAGAAACAATGACCCTTTTTTCCTATTGCTTACTCCTGTTTAGGCCTTTGGGTTTCCAAAGAAAACTGATCAAACACAGTTCTCAGTGTGTCTACTTGGTGCCCCATGGATGGGAGCAAGGTTCCCTCAGGTGACAGGCAGTGACATCTTGCAGAGGTGTGGGTTGTCAAGATGTGGTACAGAGGGGTTATAGGGTCCCGATTGTCCTGTAAAAGAGCACTGGACCCATGAAATGTCCCATTTGTTTTTACAGAGGGCACTGTGTATAGACCATAGCTCATTGCCTAAAAGTTCCTAGGTGAAATCTTTCCATTTTAAGGGGAAAACAAACAACACAGCAAGTGTTCCGGAAAGGGTTTCACTTCCTAACTGGCAGAGAGCCTGAGACCCAAACCTGTTATTCAGAGCCACAGATGACATTTCTGTGACAGGCACAATCCGGCCTGTTGTTCAGTCTGAGGTCTTTGCTTCTGCCAGAGGTCCCATTAGTGGCAGAGCAGAGACCCCTGGGTGGCTGCATCATGGCTCTGGGCTGTTGTCTTGACAGACCTGACTAATGTATCTACAATAAGAGTCTGGTGACTCCTGATTCAATATGATGGGTGGAGTTTTAGAAAATTCCTTCCTGAAACTAGAAGAGGGTTTAGTTTTGATTTTTCCTTTTTTTAATAATGGGGAAGCAGACAAGAATGGAGTCCTGGTGTGGCGCTGTAGGATAAGCATTGAACTGCTAACTGCAAGGTAGGTGGTTCAAACCTACCAGCTGCTCCCTGGAAACCCTATACATGATTGCTGTGGGTTGGAACCAATTTGAAGACACTCAACAACAACAGCTCTGGTAGCGTAGTGGTTACGAATCGGGCTGCGAACCTTAAGGTCAGCGGTTCGAAACTACCAGCCGCTCCGCGGGAGAAAGATGAGGCTTTCTACTCCCGTAAAGATTTACACCCTTGGAAACCCTGTACAGGGTCGCTATGGGTCGGAACCGACTCGACAGCACATAACAACAACAGCAGGCAGGAATGGGAATCCTGCCATAGCTCTGTAGGATAAACACTGAACTTTGAATCTTGAGGTTGGTGACTCAAATCCACAAGTCACTCCTCAAAAACCCTATACAGGGTTGCTATGAATCGACAACATGGCAAAAATGGGCTGCTAACTGGAAGGACGGTTTTTCAAACCCACCCGTTGCTCTTCGGAAACCCTTTACGGGGTCACTATGAGTTAGAATCAACTCAACAGCACTTAACAACATTAAGACAAGAAGGGGGGATCCTTGTGTCATGCAACCGTTAAGGTCCTTGGCTACTAACTGAAAGAATGGTTATTCAAGCCTACCCAGAGTGAATCAGAAGAAAGGTCTGGCCATCTGTCTCTAAAAAGCCAGCCATTGAAAACCCTCTGCAGCACAATTCTACTCTGATACATGTGCGTCACCTTGAGTTGAGGTGGACTCAGTGATATATAGTTTTCTGGTAGGATAAGAAGAATATTAGTAACCACCTTTGCTGTACACTTTCAAGGATACAGGCATGTTGTTAAGCACTTGACATATATTATCTCATTTAATTTTCTCAATACCCCAATGCAACAGATACACCTCCTCTCCCTATTCTAGAGCAAAGGAGACTGTCGTAGAGAACTTAATGGACTTGTTCCTTGTCATAAGATGAATATGGCAAAGTTGGGATTCAATCTCACTAGTCCTGGTATATGATAAGCACTGGACCACAAAGTCAGTTTGAACTGCAAGGCCGATGCTTCAAACCCACCAGGTGCCCCTCAGAAACCCTATACCGGGTTGCTATGAGTTGGAAGGAGTCCTGGTGTGATGCTGTGGGCTAATGTGTCAGACTGCAACGTCATTTGAACTGCAATGTCAGTGGTTCAAGTTCATCAGCTGCTCCTTGAAAACCCTATGCAGGGTCACCATGGGTTGGAATTGACTCTATGACACTTAACAACAACATGAGTTGAAACCAGCTCAACAGCACTTAATAGTCCTGCCCAAGAGCCCCTCCTTCCTTTAACTATGGCTCTAAGTGCAGTTCTGCTGACCATAGACAGGCCATCAGGCTGTGATGGCCTCTAGTGTCCTTGCACCACACAGATGTAGGGAGACCAGGAAATTGAGACTCAGTCAGCAGCCTCTGAGCACCACTTTACAGAGGCAGACTCTCAGGCTGGCTGTGAATCCTGCTGAGGCCTCCCTTGTCTTATGCCCACAGGTTTTGACATAGCCTTCCACCGGACGCCAACCAGCCTCATCTCTGGTATGGAGCTTGTTTAATTGGAGAGAGAATCTTGGTACTTGATGTAGATCAAATTTGTGGTGGCTCCAACCAAATGGAAGTATTTTTCCTGGCTTTATGGGGGCAGTGGTGGTGATGGTAGTGGTAAAGCAAAAGCAGAAAAGACAGCTGGCTAACACCAGCCCTTACACCTCTATAGGAGTCAATGATGGTGAGCTGGTATCTTGCCAGGTGTGTGCCATTGCCCATTCCCTGGTGATGGCTGGGAAATGAAAGTGTGCAGCATGGAAGGGGCACAACAGTGCTGAAGTTAGGCTGTTTGTAATTAAAGATCTCAGTAGTCAGATAAGATGATGATTTTGTAAGTTTCTTCATCAGGTGGAACCTACTGCTTTAAATTTCAGCCACTCCAGAGAGGAATGTTTTTGCTTCCTAGACTCCTCTTGGTCTTTCATTGCTTTGACAATATTTTCACGTATGTCTTCCTTATTTACCATTCTTATTTACTGCTATAGCTCTGGGATCCAGGCAGTTCTGGGCCTATCTAACCAGTTGCCACCAAGTTGACTCTGACTCATGGCATGCTATTTGTATCAGAAACTCTGTTCCACAGGGTTTTCAGTGGCTGTTTCCTCAGAAATATGCTCTCTGGACCTTTCTTCTAAGGTGTTTCTGGATAGGTTGGAGTCAAGCATGTTAGTAGTTTGTGATTCCTCCAGGCATTTGTTGTTGCAATCTACTACTGTGTACTGTAGGATCAGCACTGGACTGCTAACCGCAAGGTTGGTGTTTCAAACCCACCACCTGCTCCTTGGAAACCCTATACAGGGTCACTGTGAGTTGAAATGACTCAACAGCACTTAATAACAACAACAACGTTGAAGCAATAGGTTTCAGCAGAACTTTCAGACTAAGACAGACTAGGAAGAAGAGGAAGCAAAGCAGACTACTTCTGAATAGTTAGCCACTGAAAACCTCATGAATAGCAGTGGAAAATTGTCAGATATCGTGCTGGGAGATGAGCTCCTCAGGTTGGAAGGCACTCAGAATATGACTGAGCAACCTGCTCAAAGTAGAGTTGACCTTAATGACATGAATGGAGTAAAGCTTTCGGGACCTTCATTTGCTGATGGGGCACAACTCAAAATGAGGAGAAACAGTTGCAAACATCCATTAATAATCAGAATGTAGACCGTAGGAAGCACCATTGGGTCTGCTGGATCGTATGGTCCAAGTGGCAGAGTAGCTTGCATAACGCCCTAAAATTGTTGTAGAACCTTCTCTTGTTGTGGGCCCCACTCAAAATGAACAGCTTTTGAGTCATTTGCTAAATAAGCCAGAATAGCACACCCAGATGAGGGATATGTTGCCTCCAAAATCCAAAGAAGCCCACAGGCATTGTCCTCTTTTTTAGTTGTGGGAGGGGCCAGATGCAATAACGTACCCTTCAATTTAATAGGAAAATCTCTGCATGCCCCACACCACTGAACCCCTAGAAATGTCACTGAGGTGGAAGGTGCCTAAATCTTTATTAGGTTAATTTCCTACCCACTAGTATGCAGAAAGGAGCTCTGGTAACATAGTGGTTACAAATCTGGCTGCGAACCTCAAGGTCAGCGGTTCAAAACTACCAGCTGTTCCATGGGAAACAAATGAGGCGTTCTGCTCCCGTAAAGATTTACAGCCTCGGAAACCCTGTATAGGGTTGCTATGAGTCAGAACTGACTCCACGGCACACAACCAGCCAGCCAATATGCAGAAGTTTACCAAAAATTCTCTAGTCATTGATACTTCTTCCTCACTAGGTCCAATCAGCATATTGTCATCAATGTAATGGACCAGTGTGATGTCTTGGGGCAGGAAAAGTCATCAAATTCCCTGCGGACTAAATTATGGCATAGAGCTAGAGAGTTGATGTACCTCTGAGGTAAGACAGTGAAAATTTATTGTTGGCCTTGCCAGCTGAAGGCAAATGCTTCTGGTGAACCTTAGAAACTGGAATTGGGAAAAAGGCATTAACTAGATCAATAGCTGCTGACCAGATACCAGGAGATGTATTAACTTACTCTAGCAATGGAACAACATCTAGAGCAGCAGCTGCAATTAGAGTAATCACCTGGTTAAGTTTATGACAATGTACTGTCATTCTGGTTACTACTTTGATTCCTCCTAACTTGTCTTTGTTGATTAACTGCTGCCACTTGACCCCTACCATCACAGAGTGCAATCAGTTTCATTGCAGTTAGGTGTCTTAATTCAGTTAGGGCAGTTCCCACTGTCAAGTCTGGTTTACATAATATAGCAATCACAACAGTCTTAAAGGACGCTGAGGCTCCCTTTACAAATTAGTTCCTCGCTGTTGTGATAAAATGTTATGTCCTTTGGGCACTCCATGTATGTTTTTTTTTTAGTTAAATGTTTTTATTTTGGATTGAGTGAAAGTTTACAGGGCACATCATCAGCTTCACATTCAACCATTCATATAGCTTGTTTCATTACATTGATTATTATCCCCTCCATATATCATCAGTTAACAGTGTTTCTCTCTATCCTCTTTAGCTTTTTTTTTTGGATGTGGGGGACTTGCCTTTTTGGAATTTACAGTCTCGGCTTTTAGGGAAGGTTTTTACATTTGTCTGTGGATATCCAGGGCTCATGTATGAGATTACTAACAAGCATTACTGAATAATCAAATGAGGGACAGTTTGCTATGTCTACTAGGTAGCTAAAATCTGATCCTCAGAGCCTATGGTTTGGACGGTCAATAACGCTTGGGCCCACAGGGGCTAGGCCTCCTGACCGGGTCTGCACGGTCTGCATCCGAATCCTCCTTATTTATTGTTTGTTTAAGGGACACTGCCTGTCTAAGGCGGTCAGTGCGAATTCCTCAGTCTTACCAGTCATTGAAACTCATTGCAGCATGGCAATGGCTCTGTCTTAAGTTGCCGAGGTTCCACGTGATCCTTACCCGTCTCTGGCCACACGTCCAGCATAAACAGCCGCCATCCGAGGAAGGCAGGAAGGGAGGAGATCGGCTGGGGACCCCATGCGCCAGACGTTGCCGGCCCACCACCTGCTCTAAGGTGACCAAGCAGGATCACTATGCTGAGGTTCAATCAAGTTCTTAGGGATCTTACTCTCTAGCAGGGGTAGCAAATTAGTAGCCACTCAGTGTTCACTTTGAGAATTACTTATATCATAAATTTGAACATGTAGCTGATGAATATCCACAGACAAGTGTATATTGTTCCACAACCTCCTAAAATGCTGTTAGATTAAGTTCCAATCAATTTCTGGGTTACTGAAAGATAACACAAATCTACTTATACCATGAGTGACCTTAGCTAGGAGTGTAATCTGGTCCATGTATGGTTTTATGGATCTATCTTGATAAATCCTTTGGATTCCTTCCTCTACAGAATACCAAGACAGGTCTGGTACTTCATCTTGGTGTATTGTAGGCCACTGCTCAATCCATACTTCAGTGAACCAACCAAATAAACTGTGAGATCTTCTTCTAACCTCTCTAGATGATACTGTATAAAGACTCTGTGCTTAGATAGACCATATCAATAAAACCATATACAATTGTCTCATATACATGGATAATGAGCAAGGAAGACCATAGAAGAATTGTTGCATTTGAGTTATGCTTTTGGAGACAAATATTGGAAGTGTCATGGACAGTCAGAAGAACAATTAGATCTGTGTTGGAAGAAATGCAGCTAGAAGGCTCTTTAGAAGCCAGGATGGTGAGATGTCGTCTTTCATACTTCAGACATGTTAGTATCAAACCAGTCCCTGGAGAAGGACATCATGCTTGGTAAAATGAAAAAGAGGAAGACCCCCAACAAAATGGATGGACAGCATAGTAGCAACAATGGGCTCATTGTAGCAATAATTGTGAGGCTGGAATAGGACTGGGCAGTGTTGCCTTCTGTTGGACATAGGGTCTATGAGTCTGAACCAACTCGGTAGCACCTAAAACCACCACCAACAACAACAATTGAAGTAAATAATTAAATGAATGCCAAATAGAAGAAGTGAATCCATCAATCATTAATTTTACTGGGCTAGATTTCTGAAGATAGAGAACGCAGATATTATCCAGGTCTTAAAGGTGCAATGTCATTTTTAAGGATTTGGAATGTGTGTTGGTTAGTCCAGTTTCTATAAGAAGCACACACAGAGTTAGGAGTGTACAAGGTTAATTAGGGGCTTGGTTGTTGTTGTGAAGTGCCGTTGAGTCGGTTCTGACCCATAGCGACCCTGTATTGGGTTTCCAAGGAGCAGCTGGTGAGCTTGAACCGCCAACCTTGTAGTGCAAATGGCTTTTCAGTTTGGCACATTAACCCACGGTGCCACACCAGGACTCTGATTAGGGGGTAGTACCTGTGAAAAATAAAGAAACAACAGGATGGGTGAGGAATTCTGCAATGCAGATCTGATACTGTGGCAGGAAAGGGAAGCAAAAGCAGGACTGAACCAGGAAGGCAAAGATTGCCAGTTGGAAGACCCAAGTGTTGGACAGGTCCTAGTGTCCAGACTTTGGCTCCTCATACTTGCCTGTGAGCTGATAGCTGGGGAGGAGCTGAGACATCAGCTAACTACTCCTCACAGTTGCCTGGCAAGTTCTTTCTTGAAGTGGGATGTGAGCAGCACTTCAGTCACTGGAAAGGCAGAGATGCTATCTGGGTGTGGCGAGGGTTATTATTACCTCCCCTTCTCCACGCAGTGCAGCCTGTGTCGCCCCCACTTTTACTCTGTATCTCTCTTTAAGGACAACTCTGGATCCTCTTCACTGAGATGTGACCCAGTACACCCTCACCTTCTCAGTCCCACCACATTCTCTCTTATTCCAACCATTATCCAGATGTCTTAAAGTCAAGAAGCCTAACCTCACTTGAACGTATTCCTTCACATAATTCTACTTTTTTCCTAACATTCTGACAAGGGTATCATATAAAAGGCTGACATTCCTCTTCATCCTTCCCCTCACTTCCTTTGCCAACAGGCCAAACATTCAGCCATCCTCCTCTTCCAATCCCAGATATCTGGGGAAGAGTTTTCACTCCTGCCCTGCAGACATCAGCTGTAGAGGTAGGATCAGAAATCCAGGGTCTGACAGGACCGGACACACATCCTTATTTTGACAAAAAGAGTATCTGGTTATCAGTGTCTGAGTAAACAACCCTAAACGAGTCCTCTGCTATCAGCAGGGGAAAACATGTATGTTTTCTTGACTCCTTGCATCTGGCATTTGGTGTGCTGAATAAACACTCCTGTTTACTGAAGTCACTTTCCCTTGAAAAGTTCACCATGTTCTATTTCCAAACCTTTCCACATTGGGGTGTGATATGAAGTTGCATGTCAGGCAATTCCTCGTATTGTGGTCTTTTTATCCTTCATCATTACAGTCACCATTGTTGCCTTCTTCTTACTCATTCATTTGGTTTTTATTCAACCCACAAATGTTTAGTGAGGGCTTTGACAGAGACAGCCACACAGGGAGTAGTTAGATCTTTACAGCCATGTCCCCTGGGCTCAAATCCCAGTTCTGCCACTGTCTAGGTATGGGTCATAGGGGAGTTACTTAACCTCGCCCAGCCTCAGTTGTCCCATCTATAAGTAGGGTTAAGTACAGTGTCCATCTCACAGGTTAATGAAGATTAAAATATAAGCTATTTTAAACACTATTTTGTACAGTCTTTAACTCTTTAAAACCATTATACACTGTCTGGTACAGATTGAAGGATACTGAGTCAGTTAACATCAAATTCTTGCTCTCAAGAAAGTTCCACAGGAAGCGTTGGGCTAGGGTGGGAGGCAGGAGCACAGGTGGGCATTGTCCTGCCTTGGGTAATGTTTTATATGCATCCCACGGGTCTTCCCTGTTTTCCTGGATATTCACTACCACAGGCAAAGTAACAGACAGAGGTTTAGGGTGGAGGCCTCAGAGATAACTGAGAGAGGACAGGAAATGTAAGTTTTAGGGGTTGGCCAGCTACAGCCTTCTTTGATAATCTATAAGCAAGCAGATCTCAGTTCTGGTTGCCAGTGGAAAGACCTGATTAGATGCTCTGGAGTCAGGGCTGCCTTAGTACCCATCCCTGCGCCATCCTCACAATTGTGTTAACATGAAGAGGTTGCAAAAATCCCCGTGCTCAGGCAGTACCTCAGACCAATTAAGAGACTGAATGCTTGCTAAGCCCCTGCTGGAGTTTCTTGGTGGCACAACCCAGAGGTGTTGCTTAGGCTGCGTTTTCTAGAAGAGGAAAACCAGAGAAACAATATAAAGGAAATGGCTTATAATTGTAGAGTCCTAGGTTCCAGCAGAAGAGAGAGTAAGCCTTTCCCATGTGTCCATTATATTGGGAGCAGGTCATACCCTAAGAAAGCATCCCTTCAATTGATTGGCTGCTCATAGCTACCCATCAAAGAGTATTTGGTTTCATTAACATGGAAATAAGCACATCTGATTATCTTAGGGATGATAAGCTAAATCATAGGAATCCTAGCCTAGTCAAGTTGGCACAGAATCCTAACTATTGGTGTGTAGGAAGAAAGACCTGGCAACATAATCAAAAGATTATGTTATAAGTACCATCGAGT
>NW_006408524.1:30843705-30844394 GCF_000296735.1 Chrysochloris asiatica
TTTACTTTTTATTGTGAACTGAGTGAAGGTTTACAGACAAGATCATTAGTTTTACATTGAACAGATCATACATTTTATTTCGTCTCCGTGATTACAATTCCCTCCACGCAACAACAGTTATCCTGTTTCCTCCCTGGGGTTCTGGTTTCCATTCCACTCACTTTCCTATCCCTTCCTAACTTTGTCCTTAGGTAAATGTTGCTTTTTTGATTTTTGAATGACTGACCATTCCATCATTCACAATGAGCATTCCTTCCTAGGGTTGTTGCTGCTGTATACCTGCTACTGCTTGGCTGAAAGTTGGACCATGAGGGTGAGTTCCATTCCAAACCTGAAGGGGGGTTTATGGCTGTAGTCTCGGGTTCCTCCAGTCTCTTTCTGACCAATAAGCCCAGTCTCTTTCTTTTTTTAAAAAATAATTTTGAATTTTGTTCTACATATTCTGCTGTTCATTCCAGTACTTTCTAACATTGGTAGTGGTAGCTGAGCACCATATACTTCTTCTAGTCTCAGAATCATAGATGCAGATGTTCACATGCTCCATTAGTCCATTGGACTCATTGATTCCAGCCCAATTCTCATCCCTCTTTGTTCTCCTATACATGGAGAGACCAGTAGCTGAACCCTAGATGGCCACTCAGGAGCTTTTATTATCCCAGATGCTACTCACCAAAGTAGGATGTAGAACA
>NW_006408524.1:30845666-30850033 GCF_000296735.1 Chrysochloris asiatica
TGGTGAGCATGAACCACCAGCCTTGCAGTTCAAACAGCTTTGCAGTCTGTTGCATTAACCCACAGTGCCACACCAGGGTTCCAGAGGCGTCCCTAGCTGGTGCAAAAAATTAAGTGCTTGGCTACCAACTGAAGGTTGGTAGTTTGAACCCACCCAGAGGCACTTTGGAAGATAGTCCTGGGGATCTGCTTCTGAAAGGGCACAGCCTTGAAAATCCTGTGGAGCAGTTCTCCTCTGAATACATGGGCTCACCATAGGTTGAGGTGGATTGACAACAACAGTCCTATCTATCTGTAAACAAATGAAGCACCAACCGTTCCTCCCACAGCCCTCACTACTCCTCAGTTGGGTTCGAGAATTCATTGCAGTGGTCACACAGATCTCAGAGACTCGGTTATGGGGTTTAGTAGGGAAGTTAACAGGCTATATCATTTAAGAATCATTTAAGAAGCAGGAGGGGGAATCTCACTACCATCAGAGAAAAGCCAGAAGTGAGGGTGCCCTTTGGATCCTGGGATACCTGTATATTTAACAGGATCAGAAAATGCTCAGGGCACAGTTGTTCCGGTCAGCTGCTGACAAATGCCCACAGGACTCACCACCATAAGCCTCAGCCTGAAGGCACTTGGCTCTGGCTCTGTGCTCAGCAAACCTAGCTCCTCAACAATTAGCCTGTGGTGTGGTGTGTTTGAGACATTTATCAGCAGCTTCCCATGAGAGGCATGCCACTCTACAAGCAAGCACCCTGCCCAAAGTCACTCTGCTTTATTTGCTTTGTGGTCTGGGAAGCCTGTCACTCTGTCTCATGCTCTGGCTCTTGTCTGTAGCTGCTGCTCCTCAGCCACTCCCCCAGTGTCCCAGCTTCCTGCCCACGGGCCAAGGTGGTTAAATATACAGGTATCCCAGGATCCAAAGGGCACCCTCACTTCTGGCTTTTCTCTGATGGTAGTGAGATTCCCCCTCCTGCTTCTTAAATGATTCATTTTAAACTGATGCTAGAATTTCAAGTTTTTACAATTACAATGATCTCTGCTGATAACAGAGTCATGCCATCTTATCAGTATCTTCTCCCACCTTCTCTTACCCAGACTCAGCAGGGCAGAACTATTATTTGGTGGGAGTTACAGGCTATGGCTGGAGTCTCTGGTGTGGTATATAGGATAAGCACTCGGCCATAAGGTCAGTTTGAATCATGAGGTTGGCAGTTCAAACTCAATAGCTGTTCCTTGGAAACCCTATATAGGGTCGCTGTGAGTTGGGACCGACTCAACAGCACTTAATAACAACACCAACACAGACTATGGCTAGAAGAGACATTAAATACCTCATGATGCCACACTATCTTTTTTAACTAATGAAGCCCATTTCTTTTCTTGAAGGAGTTAAACTAAAGATTAATCCAACACACAGAAGAAGGCCAATTCTAATGAGTTACGTGGAAGTCCAACTAGAAATTTTGTTAAAGTTCATCTAATCTAACTCATGGAGTCCTGGTGTGGCACTGGATAAGCACTGGACCACAAGGTAGGTGGTTCAAACACACCATAATCTGTAACTCCCATCATATCTATCGTTAATGCAGTAAGTCATTGACATTTTGAAGGCTTCATTTATTTCAATGATTGCCTGCAATATCATTTTCAGTTACATCAATGATTGATACATTTGCAATCAACTCTTCCCTG
Source organism: Chrysochloris asiatica (assembly GCF_000296735.1). NCBI lineage: Eukaryota > Metazoa > Chordata > Mammalia > Afrosoricida > Chrysochloridae > Chrysochloris > Chrysochloris asiatica. The sequence continues at coordinate 30,847,352 of NW_006408524.1, forward strand.
TAAAGCATATTTTTAATTAAAAGATACTCTGTCCCTACAAGTGCTGAATTACTTAGTGAGATCAGAGCAAATGTATTTAAATAGAGGATATTTGTGTGTGCATGTGGTAAAAATATATGTAACAAAACATTTGCCAATTAACTACTTTTACATGTGCAATTCAGTGATACTGACAATGTTCATTTACATGTAATTGTCACTATTATTCTGTACCAAATAATGCCACCACCAGTCTCAGAAACTTGGTGCTCCCAAAGCAATAACTCCCCCTTTTCCTCTTCTTTCCTTCCCTTATAACCACTTTGGATTGTATGGTTCTGTGTCAACCTTTCTGGGCTATGATTCTCAGTGGGTTAGCAGGTAAACCATTGTTATTACTTCCATGATGAGATCTAATATAATACAATGAACCCCATGATATCCTCTAATGTGATCAGCCCTCCTCTGTTATAATTATCCTAAGTGTTGTAAATCTCAGTTATATGATGTTAATAAGGTTGAATGCAACCTATCTACTGGATTAGGTTGTATCATGAACCAATCTCTTTGGAGATATAAAAGGAGAGAGAAGTGGTCAGAAAGAGAGGAACCCACTGACACCAAGAGAGAAGAGCCAGGAATGGAGTATGTATTTTGAGCCAGGGATCTCTGCACTGTGATAACTCCTAGGTCCAGAGGAAGCTTGATGTTAAGAGAACTCCAAGGAATTCTGGGTCTACTATTACTGCAACGAGACAAGAACATTTCTCCAGAGTAAGTGCTCTGTATTTGGACTTACAGCCTCCTAAATAATAGAGAATAAATTTCTATTTGTTAAAGTCATTCACTTGTGCTATTTCTGTTATAGCAGCACGATGTAACTAAATGTGCAAAGACCTGGAGTTAGAAAACGAAAGGGAAAACCATGCTCAGCATTTCTCAAGCTGAAAGAACTGGAGAAAAAATTCAAGCCTCACTTTTGATATTAAAGGCTTCATGAGCAAAATATTGAATTATTCAGAAAGCATCAAAAGAAGATGGAAGGAATACACAGAGTCACTATACCAAAAAGAAACGGTTGATGTTAAACCGTTTCAAGAGGCAGCACAGGGTCAAGAGTCAATGGTACTGAAGGAAGAAGTCCAATGTGCATTGAAGGTGTTGGCAAAGAATAAGGCTCTCAGAATTGATGGAATACAAATTGAAATCTTTCAAAAAACTGACAAAGAGCTGGAGGAACTCACTCATCTGTGCCAAGAAATTTGGAAGACCTGACAACTGACAGGAAGAGACACATATGTGTGCCCATTCCAAAGAGAGGTGACCCAACGGAATGCGGAGCTCATCTGACGATATCATTAATGCTCCTACAAGTAACATTTTGCTAAAGATAATCCAAAAATAGCTGCAAACATACATTGACAGAGATCTGCCAGAGGTTCATGCTGGATTCACATGAGGACATGGAACCAGGGACATCACTGCTGATGTCTGATGGATCTTGGCTGAAAGCAGAGAATACCAGAACAATGTTTACCTGTGCTTTATTGACTATGTAAAGGCTTCCAGTTGTGTGAGTCATGACAAGCTATGGACAACATTGCAGAGAATGAGTATTCTGGAACACCTAATTGTGTTCATGAGGAATTAGTACAAGGACAAAGACGCAATTGTTGAAACACAACAAGGGAATACTGAATGATTTAAAATTAGCAGAGGTGTGCACCAGGGTTGTATTTTTTCACTATACTTATTCAATCTGAATGCTGAGCACATAATCCAAGAAGTTGGATTATATGAAGAAAAACGTGACATCAGGATTGGAGGAAGACTCATTAACAACCTACGATATGCAGATGATACAACGTGTTTGCAGAAAGTGAAGAGGACTTAAAATACTTACTGATGAAGATCAAAGAGCACAACCTTTAGTATGGGTTGCACCAATATAAAGAAGACAGAAATCCTCACCACTGGACCAGTAAACAACATCTATATAAATAGAGAAAAGACTGAAGTTGTCAAAGACTTCATTCTTCTTGGATCAGCTATCAACACTTATGGAAACAGCAGTCAAGAAATTGAATGACATATTACACTAGGCAAATTTGCACAAGACCTCTTTAAAATGTTCAAGAGCAAAGATGTCAGCTTTAGGACTAAGGTGCACCAGACCCAGGCCATGGTAGTTTTAATAATCTCATATGTATGTGAAAGTTAGACAGTGAATAAGGATGACTGCAGAAGAATTGACACATTTGAGTTATGGTGTTGGAGGAGAATATTAAAAGTACCGTAGATTGTGAAAATAACAAACCAATCTGTGTTGCAACAAGTATAGCCTCACTGCTCCTTGAAAGCCAGATGACCAGACCTTATCTCTCATACTTTGGACATATTGTCAGGAGGGACCAGTCACCGGGGAAGGATATCGTTTGGTAAAATGGAGGATCGGTGAAAAAGAAGAAGATCCCCAACTAGATGGATTGGCACAGTGACAGCAGCAATGGGCTCAAATGTAGCAGTGATTGTTAGTTTGACGCAGGACTGGGCAGTGTTTCATTCTGTTATGCATAGGGTAACTGTGAGTTGTACTGACTCCGTGGTACCTAACAACAACACCAACAGCTGACTAAGATGCCACTAATAAAATCTGGTCGATCTCTCTATATCTATTTCATGTCATTGGTGGTTATGTGCTGT
>NW_006408524.1:30850229-30866341 GCF_000296735.1 Chrysochloris asiatica
TATAATATTTGTCCTTTTGTGACTGACTTCTTTAAATCAGTGTAATGTTTTCAAATTTATCCATGCTGTAGCATAAATCAAGATTTCATTTCTCTTTTTGACTTAGTAATATTTCCATTCCTACCACTTGTGTCAATTTGTCATACTCTGGTGGCTTGCATATTGCTGTGATGCTGGAAGCTATGCCACTGTTAATTTAAATACCAGCAGGGTTCCCTATGGTGGACAGGTGCAGTTGATCTTCCAGATGAAGACAGATGAGGAAGGAGAGACTATCTATTTATGAATGTTTAGTCATTGAAAATCTTAAGAATAGCAATGGATCACTGTCAGATAGCCCCAGAATACTGTCAGATATCATACCAGAAGATGAGCCACTGGGGTTGGAAGACACTCATAATACAACTGGGGAAGAGCTGCCTCCTCAAAGTAGAGTTGACCATGAGGATGCAAATAAAATAAAGACCTTAATTTGCTGATGGAGCACAACTCAAAGTAAGAAGAAACAGTTGTAAACCTTCACTAAAAATTGGAACAGGCAATGTATGAAGTATGAATCTAGGAAAATTGGAAAGTGTCAAAAATGAAATGGAATGCATAAACATCAATATCCTAGGCATTCGTGAGCTAAAATGGACTGGTATTGGCCATTTTGAATCTGACAGTCATATTGTTTTCTATGGTAGGAATGACAAATTGAAGAGTGGCATTGAATTAATCATCAAAACTGTTTCACGATCTATGTTGAAGTACAATGCTGTCTGTGATATGATAGTATCCAAATGCATATAAGGAAGATGAGTTAATACCACTATTCACTAAACAAAATGATGATGAAATTGTAGAATTCTACTAACTTCTTCAAGGAGCTCTGGTAGAGTAGTGGTTATGAGTTAGGCTGCTAGCAGTTCCGTGGGAGAATGAAGAGGTTTTCTGCTCCCATAAAGATTTACAGCCTCGGAAACCCTATGCCAGGTCACTATGAGTCACAACTGACTCCACAGCACACAACCACAACCACCACCAACTTCTTCAGTTTGAAATCAATCAACCATATAATCAAGAGTATTGATAATTACTGGCAATTGGAATGCAAAGATTGGAAACAAACAGTAAATCACCTTGGTGATAGAAACCATGCTGGAAATCACATGATAGAATTTTGTAAGACCAAATTCTTCATTGCAACTATCTTTTAAAAATAATTCAAAAGACAAGTAGACACACATAGATCTCATCAGATGGAATAAACAGGAATCAAATTGATTACATCTATGGGAAAATATCATAGAAAAGCACTATATCATTAGCAAAACAGGGCCAACATCAGACTGTGGAATAGACCATCAATTGCTCATATACACTTTCAGGCTGAAGCTGAAGAAAATTCAAACAAGTCTATAAGAGCCAAAATATGACCTTGATCATATCCCACCTGAATTTGGAGACCATCTCAAGAAAGATTTGATGCATTAGACACGAATGACCAAAGGCCAGAAGCATTGTGAGATAGTATCAAGAGCATCATACAGTAAGAAAGCTTTAGCATATGCAACTTACTTCCAGTTTAGATGCTAAAGCAAATGGAAAAAATGAGGAGGTGAAAGATCTTAACTGGAAATTCAAAGGGTAGCTCGAGAAGACTAAGTCCACTAGTATAATAAAATGTGTAAAGATCTGGAGTTAGAAAAACAAAAGGGAAGAACACGCTCAGCATTTCTCAAACTAAAAGAACTGAATAAAAAATTCAAGCCTCAACTTGAAATATTGAAGGATTCTATAGGCAAAATACTGAATGATGGAAAGAAGACACAGAGTCACTATACCAAAAAGAAATAGTTGATGTTCAACCATCTCAAGAGATTGCATATGATCAATGGCCAATGGTACTAAAAGAAGAAATCCAAGGTGCACTGCAGTCACTGGCTATGAACAAGGCTCTTGGAATGTATAGAATACATACTGAAATCTTTCAGCAAACTGATGCAGCAGTGGAGGGACTCACTCATCTATGCCAAGAAATTTGAAAGACAGCTACCTGGCCAACTGATTGAAAGATGCTTATTTGTGCCTATTTCAAGAAGAGGTGACCCAACAGAATGCAGAAATCATCTGACAGTATCATTAACATCACAAGCAAGTAAAAGTTTGCTAAAGATAATTTTTAAATGGCTATATCAGTACTTTGACAGTGTACTAGCCCAATTCAGATGAGGATGTGGAATGAAAGATATCATTGCTGATGTCAGATGGATCTTAGCTGAAAGCAAAGAATACCAGAAAGATGTTTACTTGTGCTTGATAGACTATGCCAAGGCTTTTGACTATGTGGAGCATGACAAGGCATGGATTACATTGCACAGAATGGATATACCAGAACACTTAACTGTGCTCATGAGGAACCTGTACATAGATGAAGAGGCAGTTGTTTAAACAGAACAACGGGACACTGAGTGGTTTAAAATCACGAAAAGTATGAACCAAGATTGTGTTCTTTCACTGTACTTATTCAGTCTGTACGCTGAGTAAATAATCCAAGAAGCTGGGTTCTATGAAGAAGAATGTGGCACCAGGATTGGAGGTAGACTCATCAACAACCTGAGATATACAGATGATTTAAATTTCCTTGCTGAAAGTGAAGAGGACTTAGAATACTTACTGATAAAAAAATCAAAGACCACAACCCTTAGTGTGGTTTGTATCTCAGTGTAAATAAAACAAAAATACCACTGGACCAATAAATAAATGGAGAAAGGATTGACGTTATCAAACACTTCATTTTGCTCGGATCTTCTTTCAACAGTCATAGAAGCAGCAGTCAAGAAATCAAAGACATATTGCATTAAACAAATCTGCTGCACAAGACCTCTTTAAAATATTCAAGAGCAAAGATGTCAGTTTAAGGACTAAGTTGCCCCTGACCATGGTATTTTCAGTAGCTTCATATGCATGTGAAAGTTGGATAATGAATAAGGAAGACCATAAAAGAATTGATGCATTTAAGTTACAGTATTGGAGAATATTAAAAGTACCATGGACTACCAGAAGAAGAAACAAATCTGTGTTGGAAAAAGTACAGCCAGAATGCTTCTTGGAAGCCAGGATGGCCCGACTTCGTCTATCATACTATAGACATCCTTGAAGAAGGACATCATGGTTGGTAAAGTGGAGGGTCAAAGTAAAAAAAGGAAGACCCCAACTAGATGGATTGCTACAGTAGAAGCTACAATAGACTCAAGAGTGTACAATGATTGTGAGGATGTTGCAGGTCTTGGCAATGTTTTGTTCTGTTGTGCATGGGGTCCCTATGAGTCAGGACCAACTTGATGGCACCTAACAACATAAACAACAAATATTCCACTGTATGTTTACACCACATTTGTTTTTCCATTCAGTTATTGTTGGACATTAGGTTGTTTCCACATTTTGACTCTTGTGAGCAGTGCTGCAGTGAAGCTGGGTGTACACAGTTTGTTTGTATTCCTTCATTTAATTCTTTTCATATAAAATAAAGGATTATCTGGATTCTAACTTTTTCATATTGTACTGTGCTAATTGTTGTTGTTGTTGTTAAGTGTCGTCAAGTCGGTTCCGACTCATAGCGACCCTGTACAGGCTTTCCGAGGGTGTAAATCTTTACGGGAATAGAAAGCCTCATCTTTCTCCCGCGGAGCGGCTGGTAGTTTCGAACCGCTGACCTTAAGGTTTGCAGCCCGACTCGTAATCATGGGGTCTGTCTTTGCCCTCATTCAGACCATCTCTCTTTAACAATATTGAAGAAATCCAACAGTTAATTTTACAATCACAACTTGGTAAATAAGTTCTGTTAGTAAGTTTTTAAAAAATGTTTACCAAAGTTAGATAATGCAAATTATAAGCTTTTCTAATTCCATTGTATTCCAGTCAAGAATATAAATTTATCTGATTAAAAATAGGAGCTTTGTCAAAAGATTCTTCTCACTAGTCAGGATATTGTGTACCTCTGAGCTCCCACAGTTTAGTTTATTCATTTCCTCCTTTGCTTTGGTAGAGATAATTTTAATGTGTCCCTGTGTAAGCTTGTTTTAGATTATTACAATTCATAGAAAGCTTCAAAACCTGAAAATATTTATGCTCAACTTATTGAATAATTTATTTTAAAATTCCAACTGATTTTCATAAAAATGCAACCGACATTTAGAGGAATTGTTCCAAAAGAATTTGATACTATTGCAGAACATATATAGGTTGATTTACTAAGTGGCTGTTCGATGGCTCAAACTTTTCTAAAATTAGATTGATAATGGGCAACAACAAACTACGTGTACTGCTAAAGTGAATGAAGTTGTGTTATTATTGTCTATGCTGGACTTTTTTGTTTGTTTCTTCTTTAATTTCGAGGGAGTACTTAATATCAACCCCATCACAAAAATTTAGTTTATATACAGGCGTACCTCAGAGATGTTGTGGATCAGCTCCCAACCATGGCAATGAATAGACTATTGCAATAAAGTGAGTCACATGAATTTTTTGGTTTCTCAGTACGTATACAAGTTGTGTTTACACTTAGTCTACTAAGTGCGTAGTAGCTTTATGGTAAATTTGAAATATTGTGAAATTACCAAAATGTGACAGAGACACAAAGTTGGGAAAATGACACCAATACTCAATGTCATCTCATTGATTCTGAGTCACAGCGATCTGATATAGTTTGTGGAGGCCGTAAAGCTGTGTGGGAGCTGACAACCTCTTCTTTCTCCTGTGCAGCGGCTGGTAGGTTTCAACTACCTACCTTGCAAGTGTTAAATGCAGAGTTCCCATAAACCTTCAGTTTGTGAAAAAAAATCTGTGAAACGCAATTAAGCAAAGCACAATAAAACAAGGTCTAGGAGCTCTGGTAGCGTAGTGGTTACGAATCGGGCTGCTAGCCGCAAGGTCAGCTGTTCGAAACTACCATTATTTGTTCTGCGGGAGAAAGATGAGGCGGTGTGCTCCTGTAAAGATTTACAGCCTCGGAAACCCTGTGTAGGGTCGCTATGAGTCGGAACCAACTCGAAGGCACACAACAACAACAACCTATATAGAAGAGTCTGGTGTGGTGCTGTAGGATAAGCACTGGACTGAAAATTGCAAGGTCGGCAGTTCAAACTCACCAACTGCATCTCGGAAACTCAATACGGGGCCACTATGAGTCAGAATCAGCTTGATGGCACTTAACAACAAAATGCTTAACCATGGGTCACCAAGTCACTATGCGACAGTAGGATCCTTGCTCAAGGGGTCATTTAAGGGGTTTGGGTCTTTAAACTGGCTCAGATCTGGGAATTTATTGAAAGACTGTGACTCTTCGTTTTGGCAATTCAGGTTAGACTGCATTCATTTGACCTAGAATTCTTCTGCTTATACAGACCAAGTAAATATTTAGTTGATTTCCCATCTATTTCACTCTTAGGGAACCATGACTAAGTAGCCAATCCCCAAGTCCATACAATTTCTATCACTTCTTTTAGTTTGCGGTCCATTTTGTAACCCTACTCACCCTATCTTTGATCATGAAGTGCTACTGCTTGGCTCCTTTCACCATGGTGTCCACATTGTAGATGTTGTTGTTATTAAGTGTTGTCAAGTTGATTCCAGCTCATAGCGACCCTGTACAGGTTTTCCAAGGTGTAGCTTGTGGATTTGAACTGCCAACCTTGTGGTTTGCAGTGTCTTAATTCAGTTAGGGCAGTTCCTACTGTCAAATCAGTTCCTATGTATACAAAAATAGCAATCACAATATATATCTTCAAGGATGCTGAGACTCCCTTTACAAATTTTTCACTGTGTCTTAAAAGGTGTATCCTCTGGGCACTCTATGGGTGTGTCTGTGGGTCCAACTTGATAAATCCACTCTAGCATACCATTTCTCTAAGCCTTTGGAGTCTCTCTCTCTTTTTTTTTTTAATGTTTTTTTGTGAGTTATGTGATAGTTTACATGGAAGAACATTAGCTTTACATTCATCCTATCGTATATCATTTCATTGCCATGGTTACAATCCCCTCCATACATCAGCAAGCAACCAACGAGTATACCCTGCCAGCCTGCCCCCTGGTTGTCAGCACACAACCCCTCTCCCTCTCTGGGTATAGAGTCCCCAGCTACTCCATCTCTCCACATCATCATCTCTGCCTCCATCTCTGGCATCACTGCTTTTCTGGGTAGGGTCCCACTCTGCACTCTTCTCCCTTGATGGTCCCAGGGACCTCTGCTCCTGGACTGCAAAGTCAATCACTCCCCTCCTTTTTGCTACAAAATGTCTACCTTTACATTTCAAAACGTTCACAGTTAGTCCTGATAGCAGTTATTCACTATTGTATCATAAGAGACCTATCCCCATCTCCTTTCATCAGCCCCACCCAGACAGATTAGATATTACTCAGTGGAGCTTCTACCTTCCTCCGTGCCCTCTAGATCTAGGCTCCCTCTTGAAAGCTTGCAAGCCAGTCACTTCTTGTCTTTGTAGCACCCCCATTTTGGGTAATCAGTGTCCAAGTTGACCATCCCTGTCTACTCTGTGTATGGAGGGGGTGGGAATGATCCTCACTGTAAAGATTTGTTCCCTCTTTTGAGCTACTGCATCCATAGGTGTAGGTCAAATTCATCAGATTATATCAGATTACTTTTTCCTCTTCTTTCTTCTTCTAGTTGAGCTCTGATCATCCAGTCATTGAAGCCTGGTCAAGTGGGTATTATCTACAAATATGGGTGTTCTTATGCATATGCCCTCTCTTCTTATCAGCTAGACGCTTCACTCTCCACTATAGTCCTCTGTGGCAATGTCACTGACTCTGGGCCCAAGAGTCCCCAGGTTCTGCCACACTTCTGGCCAACCAGATCTCCACCTGGGTTCACAGGAGTCTATTGAACGTGGTAGGGCTTAGTTCGCAGCTTCATTGCTGTTTTTCCATCACTACCCCTTATTGGTGACAAACATGGTCACGAATCAGAGCATGTATTCCCATTGAGTCTTAGTCTTCAAAGGGTGTTTGCCCTGAGGGGACCTGACCACTTGCCTTGATGTCTCCTGGGCGAGCAACTTGCTTGTTTTTGTAGTAATCAGTCGTCCTGCCGTTATTGTTTTGTATTTTTCCTGTTGGTCTTTCTTTCAAGAAGTATCTTCTTCTAGTCCCTCCAGGGTGGTCTGCTTGTCCTTTCAAGTGGAAATTTCCCACCTCAGAAGATTCTGGATGGGGTTCAGGATTCTACCTATAGTCTTATGTAATGCAGAGGCTCTGCAGGAAGCCTCCTTCACTGGGCACGTTGTAGCCCCATTTTAGGTATTCCAATCAGCTATATAAGCCTTTGGATTCTTAATTGTACAGAATTGCCAAGACAGGCCTGTCATCACACCATGACTTAAAGTAGGACAATGCTTAATCTATGTGTTAGTGAATCAACCAAATAAACTATTAGATTATTTTCTAGCCTCTTGATCTGAAACATTGAATGAAGACTCTGTGATTAATGAGTCCAGATTCTTTATTCAGCGATAAACCTTTATGCTTTGAATGGATACAACTTTGTTTCTTGTGCCATTATCCCACACTTTCTGTTTGTATATATTAGAAAAATTAAACAGTTCTTTTGGAATGTTGTGTACCTCCTCACACTTTGTACTTCACCTCTTAGAATTTGCTGAGATTTCAATCTAGTTATAGATCTAGAAAGAAAAATGGGTGTTGGGTCCTGGAGACAGTCAACAGTGGATTGTAAGGCATCTACTGCAGGTACCATCCAGCCAAAGACTTTTCAGGCACAGCTGGATTAGACTCATTAGATGGGGGTGGAAGTGATAATGGGTTTATGGGATAGGGTGTCTTAGCAGAGTCATTTCTTTCGATTGGATTATGGGGCTGTTTCTGCTGGCAGGAGAGATTCAACAAACTTTAGGGGCTTATTGTCCCCAGCTTCCTGATTATCAACCATATGTCCCCATCCCAAGTTTCAGGATCCCATGTCTTCGCAATAAATGCCCTCATTTAAATTTCAGATACTATTCAAGATTAGAAATTTAACTGAAGTTACAATTCAGCCCCTCTTAGGATAAGATTCTGCATCTGTTTTTTGGCAATATCAGCTCTACAAGAAATAATACAGAAAATCATTCAGGGTACAAGTGACAACTTTTGAGTCTTCTGTGTGGTGATTGAACTGTGATTCAGAAGCTTTGAACTCATTCCTTTCTGTCACTACTTTGTCTAATAAAAGTAGGGCAAACAAACTGACTTCTTCATCCTTCTCATTCTGATAACATTACACAAAAGTATCAAATATGCAGTTATTCAGGACCTGCCCTTGTAAGTATTTGATCCATATGGTGGTGAAATTTTGTATATTTCTTTTGCCACTTTATGCTATGGATTAACAGTGCCCTCCTTACTAGTGGAGACAGTCATCTGTGTCTTTAAGACTAGCCAGACTTCAGAACAAATTCAGATAGCTCATCTTTATAATTTTGTTCCTCTAGAACTACCCTTGATACCAAATATCTTAGGCTGAGTGTCCAGAAGAGCAAAACCAGTAAAGCGTATAGATATAAATATATAGACAGTGATGGTGGTTGTGTGACATTGAGTGGTTCTGACTCATAATGACCATGTATAGGGTTTCTGAGGCTGTGAAATCTTTACAGGAGCAGAAAACCACATCTTTCTCCCATGGAGTGGCTAGTGCATTCAAACTGCTGTCCTGATGGCTAACAACCCAACACATAGCCCACAAGGTCACCAGGGCTCCTAATAAATATATATTGTTGTTGTCAGGTGCCGTCGAGTTGGTTCTGACCCATAGCGACCCTTTCTCAACAGAACGAAGCACCACTTGATCTTGTACCATCCTCATTGTTGTTGTTGTTGCCACTGTGCCAATCTGTGGGGGGGCTCCCTGTTTTTCACTGTTCCTCCACTTTGCCACACATGATGATAAATATGTAGAGAGATTTGTTTCATGGCAATAGCATTTGTGGAGGCTGGCAAGTCCCAAATTCATGGGGCAGGCACCAAGCTGGAGGTTTCTCCAGACTAAAGGGTTGTATAAGGGCTGATAAACCCAAAATTGGCAGTTCAGATGGTCATAGAAGTATGGAAACTAACTGGAAAATCCCAAAATCTGCAGGACAGACGGCAGGCTGCTAGCTCACGTCTGAAGAACTGGTCATCAGAAGATGACAAGTTGGAGGCAACACTGAGAGAGGTAACAACCCCAAGGATTCTGCCTGTCAATTGACTGGCTGCTCACATCAGATCCCAACAGAGAAGATGACTGTATATATGCCAAACCACTGAGGATCATGGCTAGCCAAGTTAACACATAACTTAAACCATCTAGGGACACTGAAGGAAAAGTTCTCAGATATGGGGCCACTGAGGGCACTTATTGGGGGCAATGCAGCCCTCATTTGGCCTTTTTCGTGGAATTTGGCAGGAATCAACACACGACATCATGGGTTTTGATAGGCACAGGTGTTCTGTCTGGTCAGACCAAGGAAGGCAGTGCAGACATATGAAAAGTCAGCTTCCCTCCCTTTCTTTTTCCTGAGAGGGTCATCTGCCAGAGCTCTGTGATGCTTATCTGGGCTCTGCAGATCTTTGGAATGAGGTCATCCAGGAAGTTGAGTGCCTTTGATAGAATTATCTCAGCATCCTTGGCCCTTTGTTCTTATAGAGAATGACCGGTGACCCCCCACATTTCTTACGTGATGAGAGCAGCTGTTGGGAAATGGGATGCCAGATGCAGGCTCCCATGTGGGTGTGCACGTCCTTCCCCAGCTGCTAGATGTCTCCACTGGAGGTAATGCATGGCCATGAAGGTACAAAGGAGAAGTGAGAACGTTGTCAGTGATGGAGAAACCACACACACACACATACACACACACTATCATTATCATCTACAAAGTCAAGCAAGTTTTCCTCCTCAATTTATCTTAGTTGACAGCCAGTTAGACTATTTCCAAGGTTCATTCCTTTCTGTAGGGGTTGTTGTTGTTGTTAAGTGCCTTGGAGTTAGTTCCGACTTAGGGTTTCCAAGGAGCAACTGGTGGGTTTGAACTGCCGACCTTGTGGTTAGCAGTCCAGTGCTCATCCTACAGCACCACACCAGGACTGTACAGTGCCATAGAGGTGGGTGATTTTTTGGGATGGAATTTCTGGGCATTCTACACCCCTTCGTATCTGTCAGTATACTTTTCCCTATTGTATATGTACATCTTGCAATATTTCCCACCTGGGAGGAATTCTGTGTAGCAGGCCCAAATACCCACAACGTGTGCCCCATTTCCTGTACAAATCACCACTTCCCCAAACTGGTTTGACTTAACCTGCTTACTCTTGTTTTCCATGGGTACATGAATTGGGTAGGAATCATCGGTAGTAGTGGACATTTAGCTGCCTAATAGCCATTCCTTCTTCCTATTGTATTTCCTCAATTTTCATGTTTATAATGTATTTGTGTGGCACTGTAGGTTAAGCACTGGACTGCTAACCTCAAGTTTGGCTGTTCTAACCCACCAGCTGCTCCTTAGAAACCCTATACAGGGTTGTTATGAATTGGAACAGACTGAATAGCATTTAACAACAAGAGACCCTTTTATTAAGCCTTAAATCAGAAGAGGGCAAACATCAACATGAAGCTGAAATGAAGTCTGCTGCGTCACACCCATTGGGTTGATTAATTATATGGGATAGAAAGCAAAGGAAATCATCACAAAATTGTGGCAGGTCAGTTCATCACTATTGCAGGTGGGACTCCAGAAGTGGGGAAAGACCATGCCTATGAGTCAGAATGACTCCTCACACTTAACAACAACATCATCTAGGATAAGGAGCTTTGGGAATTAAGCATTGAAGTGTTAACCAAACCCACCAGTCACTCCTCCAAGAAAAAGATGAGGCCATCTGCACCTATAAAGATTTATACTCTCGGAAACCCTATACATGGTTGCTATGAATTGGAATCAACTCGATGGCAGTGGGGTCTTGGATTTGGGCTATAGTGCAGGCCAAATCCAAGAAAAAAGTATTTCCAAATCAAGAAAAAAATATTTCGTAGAATTTGGGGAAAGATGCTTTACACTCTTAAGACAGAAATGCTGGGAAGTATATTATTTTCTTTCCTGCTGGACATAAATGAAGAAATAAACCGTCCATGAAAACTGCTTCCAGCCATTTGAAACATGAAGTGATGGTGTTGTTGGATGCCCTCAAGTTGATTCCGACTCATAGCAACTCTTTGTACAATGGAATGTGAAACCCTACCCAGTCCTGCACCTTCACAATTGTTGCTGTTTGAGCCCATTGTTGTGGCCACTGTGGATGAAGGATGAAGTAGCTACCATAAAGTAGAAGATGGAAAGAAACCATCTTTGACCATATCATTGGACCATTTAAGCTCACCTTATCACTGTATTTTTTTCCATTATGGAGTTATGTAGTATTTTTAATATTTACATCATTTTGGGTTTTTGTTCATTGCTACCAAAAAGCATCTTAACAAAGCCATCAGTATTGGTTACCAGAGAACGTGTCACTATTCAGAACATGGAATACCACAAGGGTGAGACAACCTATAGTTTGCTAGGAACCATTGTCATTGTAAGTGACAGAAAACTAAAAACAGGATCAAGTTAGAAAGCCTGAGGGGAAGTGGAAGCCGGAATTCTAGAGTCAAAGGTTCAGAAAAGTTTAAATGCAGGTTAAGGATAAATGAAGAAGTCCTAGTCATGATGGTCAGTGTGTCTTGTAGGCCTAAGAGGCGGTTTGGACAGACAGCTTTGAGTGAGGTACTCTCATTCTTTGGTGGTGATGGTGGTCATGGTGGTGTGCTATGGAGTCAGTTCCGACTCATAACAACCCTGTATAAGGTTTCCAAGACTGTAAATCGTATGGGAGCAGAAAGCCTCTTCTTTCTCCCACAGAACAGCTGGTAGTTTTAAACTGTCAACCTTGAGGTTAGCAGTCCGACTTGTAACCGCTAAACTACCAGAACTCCTTAAGCACAGGAAATAACAGCTTTCTCTGGTACCTTGAGGATTTGTTGTTGTTGTTGTTAAGTGCCGTCGAGTCGGTTCAGATACTTGGCTCTTAAAGGCAAAACTGTGGTACTGTATCTTCGCATTATCTGTTTTGACTCTCAGAGGAAAATCAGCCTTTGGACTCCCAGACTGCCCTTTCAGTAAGAACTAAGTTAGCCATAGGTGGAGGGAGGACGATGTGGCTCATCAGGCCACAGGCAGCTGGGCACTCACCTTGCTACATGCTTTCAAGTAACATTGAAATTGGAGTGGACACCAAGGTCCAATAATACTAAAAAATTCTTTGACAACTTCCATCTTTATAATGGGTTTTACGAATTCCTCTCTTTGGTCATAAATGCTTTTCTTGTGGTGCTGATGGTAAGGATGAAGACAGCAGTAGTCCTAATAGTGGTATTTATTAAGTAGTTATTTGGCACTAATCCTAATACTTAATGTACACTGTTCTAGAGAAAAAACAACTCTCAGACTCTATTAAAATAAATCAAAATGATTTCTTGAAAGCACAAGAATATTCAGATGGGAAATCACCGACTTCTAGTGTGTGTGGACCATGAATCCAAGAAACTGTTATTCCATAAGGACAGATATGGGCCAGACTCAGGTGTATAGCATAAGTACTGGACTGCTAACTGCAAGGTTAGCAGTTCATACCCACCGTTCCACTCCTCAGAAACACTAAACAGGGTCACTATGATTTGGGATCTACTTGAGGCACATAACAACAATAACAACAGCTAATGTGAGTCCTTCTGATTGGCTATTTTCAGCAAGTCATTAAGAACATGCCCAGGCAAGTTCTTTGTGTTCCCATCTTTCTGCATACTAGTTAATCTACTTTCAACCACATTCTACCTAGGGCAAGCTGTCACTCCTTCACACGCTATAATCATGTGTCACCTCAGAAATGCCAAGGACAAAATGAAGTCTAATTCAGATCTTGTTTCAGCCATTTTAGTTCTGTCAAACACCCCAAATTCTGGAGTAGCCTTACACAGTCCCTGAGAGTCTCTTATATAATGGCCTGTGAGAGCAATCTGCATCAAAAAGCCCTAATAGCAAAAAAAAAAAAAAGCTCTAATAGCAAGTGACTGGCTTACAAGCTTTCAAGAGGGAACCTAGTTCCAGATGGGGCAGGGGTAGGTAGAACCTCCATTGAATGATTTCTAATCTGTTGGGACCGGGCTGGCGAAAGGAAAAGGGGATAAGACTCTTGTGGTACAGTAGTGAATAATTGCCGTCAGGACTTACTGTGAGGGTCAGAAATGTAGAGGTAGATGTTTTTAGACAAAAGGAGGAGCGTGGTTGATTTTTCAGCCCAGGAGCGGAGGTCCCTGGGACCATCAAGTGAGAAGAGCGGCGTGCGAGACCCTACCCAGAGAGGCACTGATGTCAGGGATGGAGACAGAGATGATGACATGGACAGATGGAGCGGATAGGGACACTGGACTCACTGATGGTGGGGGGGTGGGCCTGTGGAGTGTGTGCCCTTTGGTTATTTGATGATGCATGGAGGGGATTGTAATCATTGCAATGAAATGAAACACAATAGGATGAATGTAAAACTGATGTTCTCCCATGTAAACCCACATGATTCACAATAAAAACAAACAAAAAAGCCCTAATAGGACGTGCTAGCTCCTACTGGCATATTCTGTCTTGACTGATCACATGGCACACATTCCTTAGTTACAGGCTTGCATCTGTGTACAGGCTAACAGCCTGCTGGCAAGAAGTAAAAGTTAAGAAGGGTAAGACACCAGACTCTGGATCAGCATTTTACTTTAGTCAAAGTGTCCTATAATTTGGACTCTGCGGTATTACTAGTAAAATTTAATTCTTACAACAATTGTGCAAGGAATTGATTATTAGTTACACCAGTAGACAGGTGAGAGACATGAGACATTACACAGATCGCAGTTTAAGTTGTAGAGAGGGTTTAGTCATTTGGTTTTCGTTTGTGTTACTTGCTGTCAAGTTGATTGACACTAATGGCAACTCCACGTGTGTAGAGTAGAACTGCTCTGTTGAGTTTTCAAGTCTGTGACCTTTAGCAGCAGATCGCCAGACCTGTCTTTTGAGGCACCTCTGGGTGTATTTGAACTGTCAACCTTTTGACTAATAGTCAATCATTCATGCCACACACGAATTATTTGATTATCTTCTTTGTTAAAAAAAAAAAGAAATATTTGATACATTAGAAGAATATACATATATACACGGGGTCTTCAAAAAGTTCATGGAAAAATCCAATAACTTTTAATTCCATTTTTCCTCAAACTTTTTGAAACCTTCTTGTATGTACTTGTATTATAAAAATACAATGTAATGAATGGCCATATAGCCATAGCACTTTAAGAAGTTCTACATTACCAGTTACAGTTGACTATGTTAGTTCCCTAAGCTGTTACTATTGTTCATTGCCTTATGAGCAACCGAACAAAATGTTGCCTTGTCTGACACCATCTCGAAGATAGTTGATATGTTTGAATGCACTTTTGAGGTTGTTGTGTCAACCTTTTCTTTTCAATGGTCTTCTACTTTACAAAATGCTCTTTTCTAGGGATCGGTTTCTCCTTGGGGATATGTCCAAACTAAGTGAGCAAAGGCTTCCCATCTTCTTCCCTAAGGCTCATTCTTGTTATATGTCTTCTAAGACTGATTTGCTTGTTTTTGGCAGTCTGTGGAATATTAAATAGTCTTTGCTAAAACTACCGTTAAAATGTTTTAATTCTTTTTCTGACTTCCTTTTTCATTACCCAACTTTTACATGCATATGAGATGATTGATAAAAACACATGGCACACCTTTGGTAGAAGTGCATCTTAATTATCAAAGTGACATGTTTTGCTTATTAACACTTTAAAGAGGTCTTTAGTAGCAGATTTTCCCAGTGCAGTATATAATTTGAACTCTTGACTGCTGCTTCCAGGGATGTTGTTGATCCAAGTAGAATGAGAATGTTGACAACGTTAGTTTTCTCTCCATTTGTCATAATGTTGTGTGCTTGGTTCCATTGTGAGGATTTTAATTTTTAGTTGTAATCCATATGGAAGGCTGTAGTCTTTGACCTTCATCAATTAAAGTGTTTCAAGTTGTCTTCATTTTTGGCAAGCAAGTTGTGCCATCTGCATATTGCAGATTGCTAATAACTCTTCCTCACATCCTTCTCATATAGTCTTGCTTCTCAGATTATTTGTATAGCATGCAGATTGAATGAGGGCAAAGACACACTGCTACATACTTTTTCAAATTTTAAATTAGTCAGTTCTATTCAAATGACTGCTTCTGATCCATGTACACAGATTCCACATGGGCACATTTCCTGCCCTAGATGTAAACATGTCACTGAATTTTGTTTTTATCATTCCTTTGTCTTTCTCTTTGGTTTTACTACATGAGTATATACTCATAAGCAATATATTATTTAAATTTGCAAGCTTGTGAACTTTATATAAATAGTCTCATTCTGTGTGAGCTCTTCTGAAATATGCAATGTAAGATTCATCAGTGTTGCAACACTATTTCTAGTATACTCATTTTATATTGAAATGTGGCATTCCTTTTTATGAGTAAACTATATTTTTGCTGTTATGGTTGTTAGACACTTGGGTAAGAGTTTTTAATTAAAAAAAAATTTTTTTTTATTGTGAATTGGGTGAAGATTTACATAGCAGATCAGTTTTCCATTCATAAGCAATGTCTCATGTCATTGGTTGCAATCCCACTATGATGATTAGGGTTTTGTGTCAACTTGGCTGGGCCAGGATTCTCAGTGGTTTAACAGTTAAGATGTATGAATTGCTCATGATGAAATTTAATATAATGTAATTGGAGATCTGTTATAATGCAATTGCTTCCTTCATGATGTGAGCTGATATGATCAACCCTGATCTGATAAAAATATTCTATGTTATATAAATTCTCACTTCTGTGATGTTGATGAAGGAGCTCTGGGAGTCAGGCTGCTAACCTCAAGGTCAGCAGTTCCAAAGTACCAGCTATGAGGCGGGGCTTAATGGTGGTTTCAGTGCAAACCTCTGTCAGCAATAACACAGAATA
>NW_006408524.1:30866831-30867950 GCF_000296735.1 Chrysochloris asiatica
CACAGCTGGCCCTGATCTTTTAATCACTAGGAAAAAGGCCTGAATGGGGGTTGTGGAATGGGAGAGAGACAGACTAAAAAGGAAACAGGCCAAAAATTAAATCCTGAGTTACATCATAAGGACCAACAGTGACATCTTGAAATTTCTCAGGCAGCCTTGAAGGCAAGAACCTGAGAGAGGGACATTAAAGTCATACTCATATTTTAAATCACTATGGAAGTTTTTTTTCTTTTCTCTTCTGAAATTATAGCATATAGTATCCAATCTGGGGTTTGTTTGTTTGTTTTTGCTGTTGCTGTTTTGGTTTTTGGCCCCCTTTTTACCTTTAGGGGAATATTTCTCTCCCTACATTACCCAAGAAGAGACAGAAATTGCAGTTATACAGTCAAGCTACAATCACATGCTATAAAATCCCATCATTCAGGCAAGAGCCAATACCAGTTGATATATACCAGATAGGCAGCCAACATCTGCTACAGTTACTCTGAGTGCAATAATAAAAAGAGTGAAAAGGGAAGCTCATCTCCTGATCACATCTACCTGGAGTAAATCAGAAAGCATAATAAAACATCAACATTATCTAATTACTGAGGTCACAGCTAACTATTGAAGATGCCAAAGAAACAGCTGACCATATTGGCACATGTCCAAAAAAAAGATAGAATGACCGGGACAAATGAGCAGGAGATAGACCTAGATAGACATCACATTGGAAGGAGGGCAGGCTTTCAAAATGTCTGAGAAGGAATTCAGGAAAATGATACTGAGATATATCCAAACACTTCACAGAGGATTTGAGAAAAATAAGGAAGAAGTCAGGAAAGCACTACAGGAACAAAGAATAAGATAGACACAGCATTGGAAACAATTCAAACCCTGCAAAAAGAGGTTCAAATAACTAATAATAAAATATCAGAAATGGACAATACACTGAAAGGGCAAAGGAGTAGAAATGAAGAAATGGAAGCCAGAACTAGTGAGCTGTAAGACAAATCTCTAAATACTGCTAAGATAGAAGAGCAAGCAGAAAAAATGATACAAAAATCTGAAGAGAGTCTTAAGATTCACGTTGGACAACATGAAGAGGAATAACTTAAGAATTCTTGGCACTCCAGAACA
>NW_006408524.1:30870245-30879948 GCF_000296735.1 Chrysochloris asiatica
GTCATTGATTGAGATGATCGTGTGGTTCATTTTCATTGTTCTGGCACTGTGGTGTATTATATTTGATTTTCTAATTCAGAACCACCCTTGCAATTCTGAAATATATCCCAATTGATCAAGATGTATAATCCCTTAATGTTTTTATTTTGAATTTGGTTGAATTTCATTTTTTATTAATAATATTTTATTGTAGTTTTGGTGAGGATTTAGACAGAAGTTTCCATTCAAGAATTCCTACACAAATTGTTCTGTAACACTGGCTACATTCTTCACAATTCATGGACATTCTCAGTATTTCCATTTTGATTGTTCCATTTCTGTTAATCTACTTTCCTTGCTCCCCTTACATTTACCTTTGTTTAATGCAGTTATGGACCATTTGATCTCATATAAATGATTTTGTAAAGGAGCACAGTACTTTGTAAAATGATTTTATAAAGGAGCACATTATCTCAGTGACTGGGACCTCCTAAAAATTAGATACTTCTTTGCATCAAAAGATCTCACCTAAAGAGTAAAAAGGGACCCCAAAGACTAGGCAAATTTTCTATTTATTGCAATGACATAGCAGTCAGGGTACTAATACATAAGGGTCTGAAAGAGGGTATTTTTACATGAGTATTTACTTTTCCTTAAAACACAATTATAAATGTGGTGGAGCATACAGTGGTCAAAATGGTGAAAACTTCCTAGATAGTACCAAACCTCTTAAGGCAGTGACTTTCTGGGTCTGGGCCTCAGGACCATAGTCTTAGGGAACACATGGTCAATTGGCATAACATTGTTCACAAGATGTTTGGTTATATCTGAGAAGTATCGGTGACTGTACCCCCTGTGTGTTACTTATATATATGAATACATGTGTGTATGGTCATATACATGCATGTACCTATGCGTACACCTTGTATGTGCACACAAATGAGGGATAGTAAAAATGTATCACTACTAGGGTTCCACTTCCTATGAATACGTACAATGTCTTAATTATCTAGTGCTGCTATAACAGGGATACCACAGGCAATGCCTCTAACAAACAGGAATTGATTTTCTCACACTTTAGTAGGCTCTTAGTATAAACTAAGAGAGCCAGCTGTAGGGGGAAGGCTTTGTCTCTTGGCAGCTCTGAGGAAAGGTCCTTATCTCCCTTCAGTATCTGCAGGTCCTGCATTCCTTGGATTGTTCATATATGTCTTGGCATCTGTCTTCCCCTAGATCTAGAGCTTCATGATATAGTGACCCCAGACCAAACGATGAACTCCACTCCTGGCTCTTCTTTCTTGGTGGTAGTAGGTCCCTCTTTCTCTGCTCACTTCTCTCTCTTTTTATCTCTTGTAAGATGAAAGGTGTTGCAGGCCACACACTTAAAGAAACTTCCTTTCAGCTCATCACAGATCTCATCATGGAGATGGTTACATTATATTAGATCTCATCACAGGGAATGGCTACATCCTAACTGCTAACACCTCTGAGAATCCTGGCCTAGTCAAGTTGACTCAAACCTTAATTATCATACATAGGTTTGTTGTTGTCACTGTTGTTAAGTATTATGGAATCAGTTCCGACTCATAGTGACCCTGCACAGGGCTTCCGAGGCTGTAAATCTTGATGGGAACAGAAAGCCTCATCTTTCTCCCACGGAACAGCTGGTAGTTTCGAACTGCCAACCTTGAGGTTAGCAGCCTGATTTGTAACCATTATGCTACCAGAGCTCCTTACACATAGGTTAACTCCAAACAAAATATGAGGAGGCTTCAAAAAATTTGTGGGAAAATGGAACTAAAAGATAATGGAATTTTTCTACTAAGCCTTTGAAGTCCCCTTGTATGTCTAAACATGTCTCTGTGGTCAATGGATGGCAGCAGACAAGTTCTCTCAGTAATATGCGTGTCTTAGTCTCATTACGGTGCTTTACAAAGAAAGGCCCAATCCAAACAGTGAGTTTCATAGGGATCTGCTAAGCTAGTTAAATTCAGGGTAGATAGGTCAGCTCAGGTTATAGTGACTGTTTTCTGGAATTCCAAAGGAGTGATCTTGATAGATTTTCTTGAAGGACACAGGATAGTCTTGGGGACTTATTATAAAAAGCTTTTTAAGAAAATTGAAAACTGAATTGATGAGGAAACAGCCAGGAAAGTTGCATGGAGAAATTGTTTTCCATCATGACAATACACTTGCTCATTCTTCAAGAGTAGCAAAGGGCTGTCCTAGGAGAATTTCATTGGGAAACAGTACCCCATCCACTTTATAGTCCTGATCTTGCCTTTTCTAACTTCTTTGTGATCCCCAAACTCAAAGAGCACTTAAAAGGAACATGGTTTGAGTCCCTCGAGAATGCCAAAGCTTCTGCTTTGACATGGCATAAATTGAGAAGTGCAGAATTGTTCAGGAAAGGGATAGAGTCTATACCTTCAGAAGAATATAGAAGTAAATGGAAGATACATTTTTGTTTTAATAAATGCTTCTATGATTTGTAGCAATACTTTTTTATTTACCCTTGTACATACTCACACATACATCCTTACACACACACACATATATATACAGATGTATAGAGCCACACATATATTTTGGTGGTTGTTGCTGCTGTTTCAAAATTATATATGTTCTAGCAGTTACAAACAGGTCCTTTTTTTTTTTTTTAAGTTTTTATTGTGAATTATGTGTTAGTTTACATGGGTGAACATTATCTTTACATTCATCCTATCGTACTTTGTTTCATTGCAATGATCACAATCCCCTGCATGCATCATCAAACATCCAAAGGCTACACCCCGCACTCCTGCCCCCCGACCGCCTGCACACAACCCCTCTCCCTCCCTGAATCCAGAGTCCCCAGCCACTCCTTCTGTTCATGTCATTGCCTCTGCCTCCATCCTTAGTGTCACTGCCTCTCCGGACACAGTCTTGCACTTCGCTTTTCTCCCTTGATGATTCCAGGGATCTCCGCTACTGTACTGCAAAATCAGCCCCCTCCCTTTTGTTGCCAAGCATTTACATTTACCTTTCCAACACTCACTGTCAGACCTGATAGCAATCATTCCCTATTGATTCCCTAAAGTCTAATCCTAGTTTAAAATTACAAAGATGTTATATGTTAGATGAGGAGTACTGGTGTAGCACTATGGGTTAATTCACTGGCCTGTAATGTTGCTTTGAACTACAAGGTCGGAGGTTCAAGCTCACCAGTCACTCCTCGGAAACCCTATACTGGGTCAAAACTGACTCGACAGCACTCAACAATAACGTTAGATGAAACTTTGTGTTTCAGAGCTGATAGCAATCATTCCCTATTGAACCACCAGAGTCCTTTCCCCCTCACCTTTTATTAACCCTATCCAGACAGGTTGGAAACAATTCAGTGGAGGGTCTACCTTTCCCTGTATCCTCTGGAGCTAGGTTCCCTATTGAAAGCTTGTAAACCAGTCATTTCTTGTCTATGTAGTCCCCCAATTTTGGGTAGCCAATGTCTAAGTTCCCCCCCTTCTTTCTTCCTCTAGTCATGTTCTTATCATCCAGCCATTGATGCCAGGTCAAATGAGTACTACCTGCAAGTGTGGGTGTTCTTGTACATCCCCCCTCTCTTTATATCAGTTGGATGCTTCACAATCCGTTCTAGTCCTCTGGGACCATGTCCCTGCCCCTGGGCCCAGGAGTCCCCAGGTCTCGTCATACTGCTGGTTAACCAGGTCTCAATCCAGGTTAACAGGAGTTTATTGAATGTGGTCAGACTTAGTTCAACTTCATTGCTGTTTCTCCCCCTCTTCTCCTTATCGGTGACCAAGTTGTCAGCAGCAGGACCATGTGCCTGCTAGTGTATTCCATTTGAATTTCAGTCTTAGAAGGGGGTTTGCCTTGAGGGGACCTGACTACTTGCCTTGATGGCTCCCTGGGGAACATCTTGCTTGTTCTTGTAGTTGTCAATTGGACTGCTGTTGTTTTTTTGTTTTTTCTGCTGGTCTTTCTAAAAGAAGCATCTTCTCTTCTTCTAACTGTTCCAGACTGGTCTGCTTGTCTTTTCACATGGGACTGTCCCACCTCAGAAGATTCTGGATGATGATCAGGATTCCACCTATGGTCTCAAACAGGTCCTTTTTTTCTTGTGTAACTTTTAGTGACATCATTCCCCTTAATCAAGTGGTGTACAATTCAGTGTGCTAGTATTTTGTTGAGTATATTTTGCATCTGTGTTCATTAGGGATATTGGCCTGTAGTTTTCTTGTGGTATAACAGGGTAATGCTTGCCTGATAGAATGCATATCAAACAGAATAAGTTTACAAGTGTTTCCTCCTCTTTCTTTTTTGGAAAAGTTTAAGTATGGTTGGAGTCACTTCTTCTATAAATATTTGGTAGAATTCCCCAGAGGAGCCATCTGGTCCAGACTTTCTTTGTTGGGAGGTTTTTAATTACTAATTCAGTCTTCTTCCCTTGTTACAGATCTGTGAGAAACTACTACTTCTTGAGTCAGTTTGGGGATTTTATGTCTTTCAAGGAATTTGTTTCCTTGAAATTATCTAGGATAAACAACTGCTCATCGTGTTCCCTTAAAATCCTATTTCTTTCTGAAGGGTTGTTTGTAATGCCCCTATTTTCATTTTTAATTTTAGGCACTTGCATCTTTTCTCTCTTTTTCTTTTTAAATCAAGCCAAAGATTCATCAATTTTATTAATATTTTCAGAAAACCAATTTCTGGTTTTGGTGATTCTTTTTTTTGTTTCTCTATTTATTGAGTCTATTTAAGTAGGTACTTAAAACAAATTTAGAATTTTTATACTTCTTGATGAATTAAATCTTGTTCTATTATGTAGTGACCTTCTTTATCATTAACATCAATTTTTGCCAATAGTCTATTTTGTCTGACATTAATGAAACTTTCCTTTTTGGCTAGGGCCTCCTAGTATATTTTTCTCCATCCTTTCATTTTTTCAGCATTAATGTTTCCTTTTGTTTTGGAACTCTTTTGCAGATAGCCTATTTCTTAATTTTTAATAATTTTGTTTCTTAACTGGCCATTTTAATTTTCCTACATCTATTTTGATTACTTATGTAAATGATAACATGTAATTTCTGTTTGTGCATGTTTTTCTTTATTTCTGTTTTTGATGTCTTAAGGATTAATTTCTTTTCTTTTTATATCTTCGCTCTGAACTCACTTTGTGACTGTACCCAAGAGGTTGAGCATGGCCAGAAAAAGTCACACAAACATGCCTTCTGGTTTCTTAGCATTTCTGATCAGTAATCTTGATTAGTTCCTTGATGCCCAGCAATGCTACCATGTTTGCCTGCATATCTTAGTCCCTAATGCTGCTGTAACAACAACAACAAATGACACAACTGGGTGGTTTTGAAAAAATGGGAATTTATTGTGCCACCATTTTAAAGACTAACAGTTCAAATTAAGACATCCCTCAAGGAATGTGCCCATCCTTACTGGTAACCCTGCTAGCTTCTTGGCATTCCTTAGTATCTGCTTTTCCCCTGGTCTGTCTCTGTGTCTGTTTTGCAGTTTTGATAAGACATCACACAGAAATGATTAGTTTTAGGACCCTACTTTGGTATGGCTAAATTAACATAGTGAAAGAAACTCCTTATTTCCAAACAGGATCGTATTTTCAGGTTCAGGGCTTAAAACTGCCTCTCTCTCTTTTTTTTCCTAAGGTTTTTACAGTGGATTGAGTGAAAGTTTACAGGGCAGATCATCAGTTTTACATTCAACAAATAATACACCCTGTTATAAACATTACAATGATTATAATCCCCTCCATGTACCATCAGTTAACAATATTTCTCTATATTCACTTAAGTTCTTTTTTCCCCCCATATTTCTTTTTGGAGGACAAGATTCAATCAATAAATGACACTACCCACAAAGTTTGAGCAGAAAATTGTTTGAGAGTTGTTGTTGTTAAGTGCCATTGAGTCGGTTTTAACTCATATCAACCCTGTCTAGGGTTTCTGAGGAGCAACTGGTATGTTTGAACCACTGACCTTGTAGTTCAAACCAGCCTTGTGGTCCAGTGTATTATCCTGCAGTGCCACACCAGGACTCCTGTTTGAAAGTAGGTATTCTCAAACAGTTCTCTCAAACAATTCTTTCAATATGCCTCTCCACTTCTCCCTTTTGCCAGATGAACTTGCATCTTATTTCACTGAGAAACAGAAGAGAAGTTCCAAATATTCCAATCACCAAATCTGTCAACCTCTCTGAATCATTTCTCCCATCTTCCTATATGCACTAACCATATTTCAGTGGTTCCTTTGTCTTATCTAAGAACGAGCACTCTTGTCAAGGACAACACATTGCTACATCCTGTCTTCTTTACCTCCTAGCAACATTCAGTCTAGTAGATCCCTCCTTTCTTCTGAAAACATGTCTTCCTTTGATTGTCAAGGACATAATTATTTCTTGTTGCTTATTTGCAACCTTAATTAAGTACTCCTCCTGTGTCTTTGCTGATTCCTTCTCATCTTTTCAATCCTCACACATTGGAAAATCTCAGGTTCAGTCTTCAGACGTCTTCTCTTTTCTATCTACATTCACTGGGTTACTTTATCCAGCCCCTTGATTTTAAATGTCACCTATAGGCGCACAGTGTGGAGCTGTGAATTAATTGCTGGACTGCAAAGTCACTTTGAACCGCAAGGTCAGTGGTTCAAGCTTACCAGCTGCTCCTTGGAAACCCTGTGTAGGGTCGCTACGGGTCAAAGCCAACTCTACCGCACTTAACAATAACACAGGCAGCACTGTGAGTTAGGCATTGTGAGAAGGTCAGCAGTTCAAACCCACCAGCTGCTCTATGGGAAAAAGATGAGTCTGCTCCTGTAAAGATTCATAGTCTCAGGAACCCTATATAGGATCTCTATGAGTAGGAAATGACTTGATAGCAACAGGTTAATTAGTTGATACAGGAGTCCTGGGGGCACAATGGTTAAAAAGCTTGACTACTAACCAAGAGGTTGGTGATCCAAACTAATTGCTCCACAGAAGAAAGATGTGGCAGTTTGCTTCCCTAAAGATGTATAGACTTGGAATCCCTATTGGACTTTTCTACTCTGTTCTACAGGAGTCCTGGTGTGGTGTTGTAGGCTAATGCGTCAAACTGCAAAGTCGTTTGCACTGCAAGGTTGGTGGTTCAAGCTCCTTGGAAACCCTATACAGGGTCTCAATGGGTTGGAATCAACTTGAAAGCACTCAACAACAACAACTCTGTCCTACAGGGTTGCTATTAAGTCAGCATCAACGTGCCAGCAGTGGGTTGGGTTTGGGTTATACATTGATACACACCAAATCCATAGGTTGAACCCAGTTCTTCTTTCAGCCCCAGATACATACTCAGTAGCCTACTTTGTATCTCCAATGTTATATCTAATATGCTACCAAATTAAATTTGTCCGTATTTACATGCATTCTCTTCCAGTTTTTTAAATGCTCTTTTCTCAACCTCCCCAACTCTTATTCTTCTAGTAAACCATGCCATGAAGCTTCACGTTCCATTTGATCCTCTCTGTCTTTCACAACACACTTTCAAACCAATTAGGAAGTCCTTTGGACCATTCCAGAATCTGACCAGTTTTGCTACCTCTACTACATCAAACTTGATGGCACTCAACAACACAACAACAACTGCATCAAATATGGAGTGCTGGTGTGGCGCTGTGTGTGGGTAATGCTCTGGACTACATGGTCGGTTTGAACCACAAGGCCAGTGGTTCAAAATCACCACCCGCTCCTTGGAAACCCTATACAAGGTCGCTATGAGTCAGAACCAACTCGATGTCACCTACATCAAATTGTCTGGACCATCATCACCACTTTCTTGACATAGTGTCAATAAACGGTACTCCAGCTCCTACCCTTGGTAATGTGCAGTCTCTTCTCCAGACAGTACTCAGTGTCCTTCCATCTCATTAGAACAAATTCCAAGTCACTACAGACCCGAGTGTGGCACTGTGGGTTAATGTGCTGGACCACAAGGTCAGCCAGCCACTGCTCGGAAACCCCATACAGAGTCGCTTTGAGTCAGCATCGACTGGATGGCACTTAACAGACACAGGTATGACACACAAACCTTCTATTGTTTGGTTCCCTGTTGTTTCTCTACCCTAATTTTTCACACTCCTCTTTTACTCACTCTGCTCCAGACACTTCCCTGTTCCTCAGACATGGCTTTTCTACCTGTGGATCCCTCTGTTTCTTAAGTTCTGCCTCTCAATACCTGCAAGCTTTACTTCTTTTCAGCCCTTCACCAAACTATATAAAATCCCATCCCTTTCAAACCACTTATTTCCCTTCTTCCTACTGTTTATCATTGATTATATTTTGTTTGTTTTTTATCTGCCTTTTACTACTTTTACTAGAATGTAGGCTCTTTCAAGGCTATATCTTTTTTGTTCTATTCACTTGTAGCTCAAAGCCTGGCCCATAGTAGGTTTTCAGTAAATAGTTGATGAATGAAAAAGTTATTAAGGTTGGTGTGATGCTATAGACATTCAGGAGGGACTCCTCCCTCTGCCCAGAGCTCATTTTGGCTGTTTTCCATAGCTTTCCTGAAGGTGCAGTGCTCGGGAGATCTAACTTAATTTAGAGAGATTAGAGTGCAGATGGAGACGAGGTCTGCCTTTTGACTTTGTATGCTGCGTGGGCCAGACCTCATCTCATGTTCCTCAAGAGAGAATATTGGGAAAAGAGCAACCATGATTTCAGCCTTTCTAAAAAGTTGTGAGTTCGTGCTCCTCCTTTATATTTTGGCCTATTAGGATTTCGCTTACTTTCTAATTTCTTCTTTCTATGGGCTTCAACCTGGTATTTTGTTTTATTTTGCATTTTAGGAATGATGTAGAGGGAAGGATTTTAAACTATCTTGTTTACCATATTATTGAAATAGAGGTCCACAAACTCATATGGAGTTTTAAGAGATTATGTGACTATTTAAAGAGATAGCATACCCATGGTCTCACTGTAAACAGAAACACTGAGATTCGCACCTGGGGTTCCTTACCTCTGGGGCAGTCATTGACTTCCACATTGGGCTCATGTTGTGCCCGATTTCCTAGAGAGGGTCTAATGGTACAGATAGTTCCAGACTAATGAATATCCATAGGCAAAGAGGATTACAGGGGCAGGGGAATAACAATAACAGCACAGCAGTCTGCAAAGTTCTAAGGAAACTAATTGTTGTTGTTGTTGTTGTTAAGCGCCTTCGAGTCGGTTCCGATCCATAGCGACCCTGTACAGGGTTTCCGAGGGTGGAAACTAATAGCCTTTTGTAAATATGTAATGGGGTGTAGATCTGCGAATTGTGCTGGGTTTCAACTGAATGACTCTTGTCAGAAACTGCTTCTTGTGCTATTTCTCTAGACGTTACCTCTGAATAGACTCATTTTGCTCAGCAAAATTTCACGCAGGCTCTGGCCTAATACTAAAGGCCATCTTCTTCAGTTGGTTATCAATCAAAATGGAAACACTGGTATCTTGATAATTATGTCATGTTTGTTGTTGTGAAGTGCCATCGAGTCAGTTCCAACCCGTAGCGACTCTGTATAGGGTTTCCAAGGAGCAGCTAGTGAGCTTGAACTGCCGCCTTGCAGTTCAAATGACTTGATGCATTAACCCACAGCACCACACCAGGACTCCATGTTATGTTTGTTGTTAGGTGCCATCGAGTTGCTACCGACTCATAGCGACCTTATGCACAGGAGAATAA
>NW_006408524.1:30881218-30892633 GCF_000296735.1 Chrysochloris asiatica
GGTGGTTCAAACTCACCAACCGCTCCTTGGAAACCTATACAGGGTGGCTGTGAGTTGGAACCGACTCCACTGACACTTAACAACAACAAAGAGCCTTGGTGGTGGAGTGATTACAGTCTTGGCTGCTAATGGAATGGAGGGTGGTTTGAACCCAGCAGTGGCTGTACAAGAGAAACATGTGACAGTTTAGCTCCGCAGAGATTTCAGGCCTGAGGGCAGTCCTATGAGGGTGGTCCTACTCTGGTCTAGAGGGTTGCTATGAGTCACAGTTGCCACTAAAGAAATTAGTTTATGGGTATTTTTCTGGTGACATAATATAGCTGGAAACAGACTGTACTTTAAGGAAAATGGTTTCAAGTTGAAGTGTTTGGAACACTGCAAATCAGTTAAAAATTGAAGCATTCTTCAATCAATCAATTTTGCTTCATGTGATGCCAACTGACATTTTTTTCTTTCTTTCTTTTTTTAAAAGGCTATTTGTCTCTTTGAATTGATGCATTTTGGGCCTCAATTGAGTTAATTGCATGGTTACTTCTTATAACCGTAGACAGTGATTGCTCTCTTGGGCCATTATCAATGCAACAAATAGACCAGGAATAGCAAGTGGACAGCCCCAGCTGATAACTTTTCTTTTGCAAAATACCTGACTGAAGTCCATCTAGCAGGTCAGTGATTAAAAAGGCAGGTTAATAATACAGAGTACAGCACCTGTCCAGTGAATTAAATTGTAATCCTTTAATCAAATCATCGGGCTGCTTAACCCAGTACAGATTTTGATAAGATCATGATGACTTTAGAAACATAAACAGTGAAATATCTGGGATACCCGCCTCTGGTCTTTTTCTCTGAAGATTTCTTTAAAAAAAAAAAAAAAAGATGAAATTACATTCTCTGACTACGAAGTATGCAGTGCAGTGGTATCATGAAGGTTATTGTCACCTAGGGCAGCATCTCATGGTGTGAAACCACACCAGCCCCATGGAACTCCTCCGATACCAGACCATATTGTTGTTGTTAATAAGGGCCATCGAATCAGTTCTGGCTCATAGCAACTGTGTATAGGGTTTCCAAGAAGCAGCTAGTGAGTTTGAACTGCTGTCCTCTCGATTAACCTACAACACCACGCCAGGACTCCATTACCAGACCATACAGAATCCTTTTTAACATTTATCACCCATTTTAATCATAGACTATTATGTGATAAATTGCTTAAATTGTAGTATTTCTGACATGAATACCACTACCAAAATTGTTTTGCAAAATCTTTCCACATTGAATCATAACATTAATTATAACACTGTTAGTAACTAAGTGGACACCTTTAAATTTTTCTCTTCTTTTCCTTTAATTAATACTTCAGTGTCAAAAAAGTTGCTGATACAAATTCACAAATACTAATGACTACAGTATTGTAGCTAACACACCAGATAAGTTAACAAAATCAGAAACAATAAAGTATAAGCAGCAAAGAAAACAATGACATGTGCTCATGGCTTTTACTGAAGAAATCCCGTGCCTCAAAGTATCATTGTAACTGGATAACAATGACAGTTCTGACCAGAGTTCAGTGGGTTAAAAAAGTAAATTAGCATAAAGTTTTGGCCTTGTAGATATATTGATAC
This sequence comes from Chrysochloris asiatica, assembly GCF_000296735.1. NCBI lineage: Eukaryota > Metazoa > Chordata > Mammalia > Afrosoricida > Chrysochloridae > Chrysochloris > Chrysochloris asiatica. The sequence continues at coordinate 30,882,841 of NW_006408524.1, forward strand.
ATGTAAGGTAGACTTATGAAAAATGTTTTTTTGTGTTATAACTAACTACAGGAATATTTTTAAGAAAGATCATAAATTTCTGCTGAAACACTATACAAAAAACTTACAGAGTGTCATTTTGGTGCCACCCTGTCTGACAGTCAACTGGTCTACATACCACACACCTCTGAGTGACTGGAAGTGTGTATTAGTTTTCCATATTTGAAAAACACAGGAAAGTATCAAAAGTAATGAATCTAGTCCTGGTATGGGGCTGTGTAGGACAAGCACTTGACCATAAGGTCCCTTTGAACCACAAGGTCAGAGGTTCAAATTCACCAGCCTCTGAGAAACCCTATACAGGGTCATTTTGAGTCAGAACTGACTCGAAGGTACTTCAGAACAACAATCACATTATTATGAGCGCTTCATAAATATATTTAATGGTTATATAATATTTCATTGTATGACTCTATAATATTAGTTTATTTAAACATTCTCCTATTAGATATTTCAGCATATTTTGTTATTTAATATTATATATACCATTGATCTGAACACATCTGTGCATTTTTTTACAACTTAAATTATTTCCTTGGTGGCTGGTGCTGGTTATGTGCCGTCGAGTCGGTTCCGACCCATAGCGACCCTATACAGGGTTTCCGAGGGTGTAAATCTCTACGGGAGTAGAAAGCCTCATCTTTCTCCCGCGAAGCAGCTGGTAGTTTCAAACCGCTGACCTTAAGGTTCGCAGCCCGAGTCGTAACCACTACGCTACCAGAGCTCCTTCGCAGCCTATAATTATAGTAGGTATTAGCGTAACTATTTCATCAAAGGTTGTAGGTACTTTTCAGGCTTCTAAAACAAGCATCCGCATCACTTTCCTGAAAGTATGTTCGTCTTTATTTTCAATCAAGAAGCACACAAGACACCTTGGGTCACCATACCCAGACCAATATGGAATTAATTTTTTTTTTAATTGCTCTTTTAACAGTGAAAAGTATAGCTTCTTAAATTTACATTATTCTTAGAGTTAAATATATTTTCCTCACGCTTATTTTAAGGTAAATGATCTAGTCTTGCCATTCTCTTTACCCATTTCTAAATGAAATTGTACTGCTTTTTTTCTTGCTAGTCCCACTCCACAGCCATCATGTCCCTTCCAACCCAAAGTGACCCTGTGGGACAGAGTTGTTGTTGTTATGTACCGTGGAGTCGGTTCCGACTCATAACGACCCTGTACAGGGTTTCCGAGGCTGTAAATCTTTACGGGAGCAGAAAGCCTCATCTTTCTTCCGCGGAACAGCTGGTAGTTTCGAACTACTGACCGTGAGGTTCGCAGCCCAATTCCTAACCACTACACTACCAGAGCTCCTTATGGGACACAGTAGAACTGCTAAATAGGGCTTCCGGATCCTGTAGATCTTTACAGGAACAAACAGTCTCAGCTGTCTCCCCAGGCGACTCGGGGGTTTGAACCACCAACCTTGCAGTTAGCAATTTAGTGCTGATTCACAAGTACCACCTGCGCTCTATTTTTTCCTCCAGATTTGTGTGAGTAATTTTATCACTAATTAAATCAGCTTTTTGTCTATGTGTAACAAAAGTGATCCACAACTCGCCTGTCAGTTTGTCGTACTGTGGGGCTTGTGTGTTCTGATGCTGGAAGCTATGCCACCGGTATTATAAATACAAGGACAGTCACCCATAGTGGACTGGCTTCAGAGGAGCTTCCAGACTGAGACAGTCTAGAAAGAAGGAGAGGTAGACTACTTCTGAATGGCTAGCAGCAGAAAATGGTCAGATTTAAAACTGGATGATGGAAACATGATGAGTAGCCCCAGAATATTGTCAGATGGAGTGCAGGAAGATGAGCCCCTCAGCTTGGAAGGTGCTCAAAATATGACTGGAGAAGAGCTGCCTCCTCAAAACAGAGTTGACCATGATGACACAAGTGTAGTAAAGATTTTGGGGATCTTCTTTGCTAATGGAGCACAACTCAAAATAAGGAGAAACAGCTGCAAACATCCATTAATAATCAAAAATGTGGAATGTACAAAATATGAATCAAGGAAAATTTAAGGTTGTCAAAAATGAAATGAAACACATAAAGATTGATATCTCAGGTATTAGTGAGCTGAAATAGACCGATTTGGCCAATCTGAATCTGTCAATTATGTGGTTTACTATGTCAGGGACAATAAATTCAAGAGGAATGGCATAACATTCATCATCAAAAAGGATACTATAAGATCTATCCTGAAGTACAATGTTGTCTGTGATAGAATAATAGCCATATGTCCACAAGGAGACCAGTTAATGCCACTATTATTCAAATTTATACAGCGACCACTAAAGCCAGTGATGATGAAAATGAAGAATTCTACCAACTTTGTCAGTCTGAAACTGATCAAACATGCAATCAAGATGTATTGATAAATTCTGGTGATTGGAATGCAAAGATTGGAAACAAAGAGGAAGGTGATTTCCTGACTGCTGCACAAGAAATCATACGATGCACTATACTAGGGAAATCTGCTGCACAAGACAACTGATAGATAATCTTTGCTCTTGAACTTTAAAGTGTTCAAGAGCAAAGAAATCAGTTTGAGGACTAAGATGCGCCTGACCCAAGCCATGGTATTTTCAATAACCTCATATGCTTGTGAAAGTTGGACAGTGAATAAGGAAGACCAGAAAAGACCAGAAGCATTTAAGTTATGGTGTTGGAGGAGAATACTGAAAGTGCTATGGGCTGCTGGAACTAGCAGATCTGTGTTGAAAGAAGTACAGAGTGCTCATTAGAAGCCAGGATGGCCAGACTTCATCTCTCATACTTTGGACATGTTATCAGGAGGAGCCAGTCCCTGGAGAAGAATATCATGCTTGGTAAAGTGGAGGACTAATGAAAAGAGAAAGACTCCCAACAAGATGGACTGGCACAGTGGCAACAGCAATGGGCTCAAGCATAGCAACAACTGTGAGGATGGACAGAACTGGCCAGTGTTTCATCCTGTTGTGCACATGGTTGAAATCAGCTCGAAGACACCTAACAAATGTCAGCTTATTCTTTGCCTTTTAATATTATTTTGTGTTTTGATATTTTAAATTTCTACATTTCTAATCAATTAAATCTTTCCTGTGCTATTTTTAACATTGAATTTAGAAGTTTAGAACCAGAGATAGAGTTGTTGTTGTTAAGTGCCATCAAGTTGGTTCCAGTTGGTGACCTTGCTGCCAACTTGACAGTTGAAACTTTCTATTAGAGTGCATGAACTCACAACACCACACCAGGACACCATTAATTATATTGTTTATTTTTAACGGCTTTATTGAGGTTGTTGTCATTGTTGTTGTTTGTCATCAAATCAATTCTAACTCATAGTGACCCTGTAGGGCAAAGCAGAACTGCCCCATAGGGTGGCACAGTGATGAAAACACTCGGCTGCTAACGATTGGTTGGCAGTTCAAACTCACTCACTGCTCTGAGGGAGAAAGATGTGGTTGTTAGGAAATCATCTTCTAGACAGAGTATAGATGGAGTAGTATAGCTCGTGAGGTTTTTGTGGCATGCTGTGTGGTTGCTGTCATGTCCATAGACCTCAGTTTTCTCACCTATAAAATGGGAACAAAAATAGAAATGTTTGCCCAGCAAAATGTGGTAAAGATGGCATGTAGTGATGCTCAGCAAAGTGTGTGGCACAAGACAAGCATTCAGATAACAGTTAACTATTTTGTCATCACTATCATCATTCATCATCATCATCTGTGTCCCTCCTTCCACACTCACCACGGGACCTGATACGTAAGAAAGAGCACAATGAATAGTATCTTCTCCTCTTGTCATATTGTATCCTTTTCATTACTTAGCATAGAGCCTGGCCTGCAGTCCAACTCAAAACCAAGCCGGTTGCCATCAAGTCAATAGTGACTCATGGCATCTCCATGTGTTACAAAGTAGAATTGCTCTGTAGGACTTTTTTGGAGTCTTGGTGTTGGTTTGAACCACAAGGTTGGTGGTTCAAACTCACCAGCAGCTCCTTGGAAACCCTATAGAGCTGAGTTGGAACTGACTCGTTGGCACTTAACAACAACAACAAACTTTACAGAAACAGATCACTAGGACTTTTTTCTGTGATGCCACTGGGTGGTTTCAAACCACCAGCCTTGAGAATGGTTGTTGTTGTAGTTGAGTGCCATTGAGTCTATTCTGACCCACAGCGGCCCTGTATAGGGTTTCCAAGGAGCAGCTGGTGAGTTTGAACCGCTGACCTTGCAGTTCAAAGCGACTTTGCAGCCCAGCACATTAACCCAGAACACCACACCAGGATAGTACTTGAGAGCAAATGATTTGCACCCATAGAGACCAATAACCAGTACCTAACAAATAGCTATTATATGAGTGAAGTAATTCACCTTCACTTGTGGTTGCCAGACAGAAATAATTGGATATTCAGAAAGAAAATGGTGTTTACTGTTATGTTTTAATTAATCAAAATCTTCTTATTCATATACTATGCACTCAGAAAGGGGCATAATGCTATAGCATGAACAAGGATGCTAACTGCAAGTTTGGCAGTTCAAACCCACCAGCTGCTCCTTAGAAATCCTATAGAGGGTTCCTGTGAGTCAGAGCCAACTCAATGGTACCTGACAACACCAACAACATATACTCTGAGAAAGGCAGCAGTATGTGGGTATTATAAGAACAGACAAAATTCTCTAATTCCTACAATGCCCTGATTCCATATCCAGAGGGTAAAAGCTTATCAGAGGTCATAAGGAAAGCAGGGAATCTGGAATTCAAACCCGGTCTGTCAGAGACTCTCGTAGTGACCCTGTTTAGGGTTTCCAAGGAGTGGCTGGTGAGTTTGAATCACTGACCTTGTGGTTCAAACGACCTTGCAGTCCAGTGCATTATCCTGTAGCACCACACCACAGAGATAAAATGCTCTTATTTTAATGCATCCTTCATGGGAACAGTCAACACCAGCAAGCTGTTGTTCTCTGTCATTTTCTCAAGGTTTGGGAATGATGCATTGCCTTATAAACCAGCCGTCTGGGTGAGCTTCCTGCAACATCCCCAGTTCTCATTCCCACTGCAGCACGCACCCTTGTGGAGCCACCACGGCACAAAGTGAGAGAAACCAACCTTAGGCTCAGACTGTGTTACACAGCATCCGAGGGTGGGGTCATGCTTTCTACTTGGTTCTTCAATTCAGTGTATTGTACAGAACTTAATATTTGATATTAGCTGTGCTCTTATCAAATATTTGATACTTGTGCTCCAGCGCTGACTCATAGAGATCCTGTACAGCGTTTCCCAGACTGTAAATCTTGAAGGACCCAGAAATAATTCATCTGTCTCCTGTGGAATGACTGGTGGATTTGAACTGTTGACCTTATGATTAGCAGCCCAACACATAACCCACTATGCTACCAGGGCTCTTTATTGGCAATTTGTTGTTGTTGTTATTGTTAAGCACCATAGACTGGATTCCGACCTATAGTGACCCTTGTTAGGGTTTCTGAGGAGCAGCTAGTGAGCTTGAACCTAGACCTTGCAGTTCAAACTGACTTTGCAGTCCAGTGCATTAGCCTTCAGCGCCACACCAGGACTCCAATTCATAGTGACCCTATGTAGGGTTTCTGAGGAGGAGCTGGTGAATTTGAACCACCAACCTTGCAATTCAAACAGATTTTACAGTCCAGTGCTTATGCTATGGCTCCATACCAGGACTCCTTTTGGCAACTTGTTGTTAAGTGGTGTCAAGTTGATGCTGACTCATAGTGACCCTATACAGGGTTTCTGAGAAGCAGCTGGTGAATTTGAACCACCAACCTTATAATTCAAACCAACCTTATGGTCTAGTGCTGATCCTGCAACATCACACCTGGAGTCCTGAGTCCTGTGTGTGTGTGTGTGTGTGTGTGAGCACACACGTGAGTACATCTTAGAGAATGTGTATAATTTTAGACATTTTGAAAAATAATTGTTCTTGATTAGGGCTTGATTCCTAGTTTCACCTTGAGTTGAAACTGGCTTAAATCATGAAACAGGTGTTTTAGATTAGATATAAGGGAGCATTTCTTTTTCAGATGGATTTGATAAACCCTGGAATAGATTGCCAAGGGAAATTTGAATGCTTTTAGCAGTAATAAAAACAGAACAGCAACTCCTCCACCTGAGACTGTTGAAACGAATCCTACTTGGAGATAATGTGATAGGTTGGCTGCAGGGTGGGGCTGGAGGAGCTAGATCTTTTTACTGAGGTCTAAAGAGTGAGGATTTCATTCACTTCTCAGAGTATTGCAGCATTATTGATTTTATCAGATTTTAAAGTCACAAATCTTTTTCAAGAATATAGAAAAATGAAAAAGTAAAAATTATATAAAATCCTATGACCCAGAGGTCCACAAGAACAACTTTGAGTGTATAGTTTTCCCAGACTTTTTATGAATAAGTACGAATACAATCTAAAAAAAAAAAAAACTTTATTATACAATGCATGCTTGAGTTATCTAATGTGTGTAATTAGTGTTTGGAGGACCCCTTTCCATAACCATTAGTATCACTGTACATCATTTCGTGTGTGCTAATGAATGCTCCATTGTATATATGTGGCGTAACTTATTTAACCAATTTTCCACTGAGGATGTTGAAATTGTTTGCCCTGGAAATCTGTATACGCATGTCTTGTGGATTTTTCCAATTCTCGCTTAAGAATATGTACCTAGAAATGAAATTACTATGTTAACGGCATGACTTTAAAATTTTTTTGCTACCTATTGTTAGAGTCCCTTCTAGAAAGGTTATATCAGTTTACATTACAATTAACAATGTTTACAAGAGCCTGTTTCCCCACTTTCTAAGCACTGACTGCTGTCAATGTTTAATATCCATTTCTTTGAGTAGTAGAAACCTTGAGGCCAATTATTTGTTCTTCTTATATTATTGTTGTTGTTAAGTGCCATTGAGTCAGCTCTGACTCATAGAGGCCTTGTATAGGGTTTCTGAGGAGCACCTGGTGAGTTTGAACTGCCAACCTTGTGACTTGATGTCCAGTGCTGACACACCAGGAGTCCGTTCTTATTTGCTGTTGTTGTTTTTAAGTGCCGCTGAGTTGGTTCCCATCCATATTGATCTTTATAGGGTTTCTGAGTAGCCACTAATGAGCTTGAACTACTGACTCTGCCATTCAAATTGACTTTGCAGTCCAGGGCATTAACCCATAGCGCCACCGAGGGCTCTTTATATTATCTGCCCTTTTTCTGTCTTTTAACTGACTTCTGTTGGAGAATCCTAATAGGTGATAGAGACAGAGAGATAGATAGTAAATAGATAAATAGGTAGATAGGTAATAGAGAGAGAAACCCAGAGCCATAGATATTATCATTTTTCAAAAGGAATATTTTCTAACCCTATTGATTATGACTATGTTGTAAAGAGATTTGCTTTGAGTTACATTGGTTATAACTAGCATAGAATTTTGGACTTGCCTGCTTGTTGGCTAGATGAAACCTTGAGTCCACATCACCAAACAGTGTGGGGTAGGTAGTAGACAAAAACCAGTGAAGATCTGATAGAATGTGGTTAGTGTTCGCTGCCAGTGAACTAACCCAGATCCACTGGATTTGATGAAGAACATGTGTTAAGCCTTCAGCACATGGAGCACATTGTGGTGGGCAAAGAGAGATGACAGGCAGAAGGAAGCCACAGAAGATGGTCCTTGCAGACCAAAGCTCCATTCCCCTCCATGTATGAATACCAACTCCGCCCCCTTCTCAATACCCACTTTATTCCTTCCCTTATACAAAGCACATATGCCAAGAAGCTTTACAAACAGAGGTGGTGTTGATTGTCTCCTCTTCCTCTTTCCCTCTCTCTGTGGTGCTGGGGGTTAATGCACTGGACTGCAAGGATGGTTTGAACTGCAAGGTTGGCGGTTGAAGCTCACCAGCCATTCTTGGAAACCCCATATAGGGTCACTCTGAGTTGGAACCTATTCGACAGCATTTCACAACAACAGCAGACCACGGGTGGGAAACTTTTATGTTAGCCAAGTGCCATTTTAATATTTATAACATCATTCACGGGCTATACAAAATTATCAACTTAAAAATTAGCCTGTTATATTTGGTCAGACATTTAACTAAGTCACTCTTAATGTAAGGAGCTATGTAGTAGCATAATGGTTACAGTCAGGCTGCTAACTTCAAGGTCAGCTGTTTGAAGCTATCAGCTGTTTCTTGAGAGAAAGATGAGGCTTTCTGCTCCAGTAAAGATTTACAACCTTGGAAACCTCATACAGGGCTGTGAGTTAGACCCAATTACATGGCACACCACCACCACCAATGTGGTGGCTGCAGTTCTGGTGTGGCACTGCAGGGTAATGCGCTGGATCGAAAGGCCGGTTTGAATAGCAAAGTCAGTGGTTCAGACTAACCACAGCTCCTCAGAAACCCTATGCAGGGTCGCTTTGAGTGAGAACAGACTCGACGCCACTTAACAACAACAACAAATGTTCTCATCGTATTCCAGTGTTCCCTGTCAGCCCTGGCAGAGGGAATACACAGGACCTGCTATTGACACTTCTCCCTGGCATAAGGAGCACTTCTTGAAAGAGTTAAGAAAGCATTTAGTTGAATGTGAATTACCAATGTGTGTCTGTGTGTGTATGTGTGTATGTGTGTGTGTGTGTGTGTGTGTGTGTGTGCAAAAGATGCATATTGTTGTTGTTAAGTGCCGTCAAGTTGATTCTGACTCATAGTGACCTTGTATCGGACCTTGCAGTTCAGCGCATTAACCCACAGTACCATACCAGGACTCCTAAGTGCCCATAGCAACCCTACATAGAGTTTCTAAGGAGCAAAGGGTGTGCTTGAACTGCTGACCTTACGGTTCAAACAAACTTTGCAGTATAAACCAACAAAACAACATACTTCACCTTGCAGAAAACAAAACTTTCAAGTATCAAATGTCTACTTAAATTTTGCGTAAGTGGACTAACATGGAATAAGGCATTGGTTTCTCATTGGAGTCACTAAGTAAACACCAAAGGAACTTCAGAATGAGCACATCTGGATCACCAAGTCTCAACATAAACAACCACAGGCATGTGGAGCAAAGGTCCCAGTGTGTCACCCCAAACCTCCAGTGCTCGCCCTCTGGAAGGGTCACTGTGGCTTGCCTGGCCCGATGACCAGGACTGAACGCAAAAACATTCTACAGCTGGACCATCCACAGCAGCCAAATTGATTGCAGATGTGCTGGGCATTATCAGCTGCTGCTGTTTTAAAAGGTGAACCAGGCTCAGTTTTATCAAAGTGTTATTCAACCAAGCTGAGGGCATGCTAATGTGAAGCTGCATTAGGAACCAACTATTCAGCCAAGAAAGGATTTTTCAGAGTTGCAATTCCCAAATACTAAACCTCCCTGGATGTGACATGTCTATTTAGGAGCTTAGTTTGGGAAGAGAAGATAAGGTGAAAAAGAGACTTAAGTATCATGCCTTCTGCCCGGCTGACCGAGGCATCTCCTCCTCCAACTGCAGAGGAAAAGTGATGTCAGGGAAATATCCAGGTGCGTTCACAGCAGGGCTTCAAACCAGTTCATTATGGTTCAACATCCTGCTGAGAATTTGCCTTTAGAATCTACACTTTAATATGATTCCCCAGGTGACTCTTAATGTGTCCATAGGATCCTGGGGATCTTGTTAAAATGTAGTTTCTGATTTAGAATATCTGAGGTGTTTTTTGTTAAGTGCCACAAGTCTGTTCCCACTTACAGAAAACCTATATAGGGATTCTGGTG
>NW_006408524.1:30907566-30913480 GCF_000296735.1 Chrysochloris asiatica
ACCCTTATCTCTGTGGTTCTGTCAGGTTTCCATGGCTGCTCTGATCCTTCCCCAGCTTGGTCTCACCCACAAGATGGTGGCTCTGGGAGCAGCTGAGTGTCTTGAATTAGAAAGTAATGGATTTATTGCTTCTGCTACAAATTCCCCTAGCTGTAAGCCTTCCAACCTTCTAAATGTTCCTTTATATATGGTTCAGAGTTCTGGCACCATCCCCTGAGCCTGCTTGGTCCAGTATTCTGTGTTGTTGTTGACGGAGCTCTTCACTGCACTTCCACCATGTCTGCCATCTTGTTTGTTTCTCCTTGACTGGTATTTTCTTGCAGGTGCTTTTCTAAGTTCTCCTCAGACACTCAAGGGCACCTCTGAATACAACTTTCCTGACTGGGAGAGCTCTTCTCCTTTGATTTAGTAGTCTTGGTTCCCCCTTAGCTCCTGCCCTTAGTTGTTAAGTGCTGTCAAGATGGGTACGACTCATAGCAAACCCGTAGAAGGTTTCTGATGAGCGACTGGTGAGTTTGAGCTGCCAACCTTGCAGTCGTTGCTTATCCAATGGCGCCATACCAGGACTCCTCTGCCTTTAGTAGTACATTCCTTAACCTATTTCCTAGAACCCCACTGTTATGGACTGAATTTTATCCCCACCACCACCTAAAATATATACTGTTTCTCCTAACCTCTATGTCAGTGACACAGAGGATTGCTTTGAATCCTACTGACTCCACTGGATGGCACTTAACAACAACAACATGCCAGTGACTGTAATGCCTTTTGAAAATTGGTTGCCTTTGTTACATTAATGAGGTAAGATTAGGATAGGGCATGTCTTTGAGTCAATCTTAAAGATACAAAAGGAGCAGATTAAGCAAGCTGTGAGAAGGGAAGGTAGGTGCCAAGTCACATGGAGAGTGCCAAGGAACCAGGAAATAAGCTGAAGACACAAGAACCTTCCCACAGAGCCAACAGAGAGCTAAAGCCTTCCCCTAGAGCTGGCAACCTAAAGTCAGACTTCTAGCCTCTTTAACTGTGAGAAAGCACATTGCTATTTTTTAAAGCCACTGATTTGGTATTTCTGGTACGGCAGCACTAGATAACTAAGACGTTTTCCTTCTTGGGCAGGATCCATGGACTGACATCCTACCAGTTTCCACATCAAATCCCTAGGGTTCACACACCTTTGATTTGTTGATAAGAAAGTTATTTCCCAGTTCTAGTTGACCTCTCAGTTTTCTCAGGTGTGAGTCGGGATCAGCCCTGGGAACACTGCAGTGTACCCATTTTAATCTTCTGAGTAGAGACTGTCAAAGCTTCCAGAGGGGAAGGCTCAGAAAGACTGTCTTTATCCAGAGCACTCTTTGTACTTCTTAGTGTGAGTCTGAGAGTCATCTGGCAGGTTCACAACCAAATAGTTGTTCATCTCACAGCTTACTTTGACATCCAGTACCTTGGTGTTTCAGTTTAAACTTCCAGTTTAACACTTGGTTCCATGTACAACATGGGTTTACTTCCTCACGCATAGCTAAAAAGACCAGGGGTGAATTCCTTACTGAAGTGTAGACAATTTGTTGGTTGACCACTGTGATTTGGATGTGCCAGCTCACAAAAACCACAGGGATGAACCGAGATTTGATAGATTTGAACAAAGTGATGCACTGCTACCAGTTGGTGATAGCACTGGAGTTCAGAAGTCTCAATGCTCAGAACTGACATCCATGTTGGAGGGACAAATGGAAGTCAGCTGAGAGTGAGAGCCAGACACACAGTGAAAATTAGAGCAAAGAAGCCGAGATGAGGGAGATTGTACGGAATCTGGGACAAAGGAGGAAGCCTTCTCAGTTCCTGACTGCCCCATGGTTGTCTTCCTGTGGTCATGCTGGGCTTCTGGCCCATCAAAATCCAGGAACTTACCTATTGCAGCTTCCCAGAAACCCCCTACCTATCCTCTTTACTTGAACTATTCTAGCCAAGCTTCTGTCTCTTGCAGCCCAAATAGGCATACTAGTCCCCTCAGATGTATTGAAAATGAAAGGAATACACAGAGTCATTGTAACAAAAGAAAAAGGAGTTATGTTCAAGTGGCAGCATATGCTCAAGAACTGATTGTACTAAAGAAAGAAGTCCTGAAGAACCGATGGTAGTAAAGAAAGAAACACTGAAAGTGTGTGCAAAACCCAAGGTCCAATAACTTATGGAATACAAATTAAGATGTTTCAACTATGGATGCAGCCCTGGAAGTGCTCAATTACCTATGCCAAGAAATTTAGAAGACAACTACCTGACCAACCGATTGGAACAGATCTGTATTTGTGCCACTTCAAAGAGAGGTGATCAATGGAATGCTGCAATCAATCGAACAATATTATGAATACCACATGCAAGTAAAATCATGGTGAAGATCATTCAAAAACAGTTGCAACAATAAATACATTGACAGAGAGCTTCCAGAGACTCAAGCCAGTTTCAGAAGTGCTATCATTGCTGATGTCAAATGGGTCTTGCTTGAAAGTAGAGAATACCAGAAAGATGCTTACTTGTCCTTTATTGACTATGTAGAGGTTTTTGACTGTGTGGATTATAACAAACTATGGATAACACTGTGAATAATGGGTATTCTAGAATACTTAATGTGCTCATAAAGAACCTGTCCATAAACCAAGAGGCACTAATTCAAACAGAACAAGGAGATAATGAATGGTCTAAAACCAGGAAAGGTATGCTATAAGGTTTTATCTTTTCACCATACTTATTAAATCTGTATGCTGAACAAATAACCTGAAGAAGCTGGATTTTATGAAGAAGAACATGGCATCAGGATTGAAGGAAGACTTCACAGCCTGTGAAATGCTGATGATACAACCGAGCTTGCTGAAAGCCAACAGGACTTAAAATACTCATGAAATGAAAGACCACAGTCTTCAGTATGGATTGCACCTCAATGTAAAGAAAACAAAATCCTTACTACTGGACACTAAATAGCATAATAAAGGGAAAAAAGATTGAAGTTGGCAAAGACATCATTTTGCTTGACTCCACAGTCAACATTCATGGAAGCAGCAATCAAGAAATCAAACAACATCTGCTATATTTCTGAGGATGTCCCAAGAAGTATGAAGTATGGTTTCAGCAAAGCGGAGGCAGAAACCCAGTGCTAGAAGCCGCGGAGCAGTGAAGGGAGAGGTGTGACCAATTTTTCATCTTTCATTTTTCATGTATCTCTCCTCTTCACCCCTATCACGACCTCACTGCCTTCAGGCTGGTGGGAGCACACCCCAAAAGGGGCCAGCATTACACCCACAGTTTTCCAGCGGCACAGAGAGGAAACCCGCAGGCTGCTTCTTAGGACATTTTGACACTAGGAACCTACCCCATAGCTTATAACACGAGAGCTCTGGATCTACCATAAGGTCCAGGACATCAGTTTCCCACACTTGCAAGTGAAAAAATCATGATATAAAGGGAAATACTGTGAGTTAGGAATATCTGGAGATGGGACTCCCTCTGCAGCCACTCTGTCCAGGGGAGAGTTCAGAGGGCGGGCTACAGCTAAAAGCAGTGCCGTTACATTTGCAAAAGGAGTTTCCGGGGATTCTACACATTTTTTCCTCCTATTCCCTGTCGCGCCTTCTTTGCCCAGCCCGGATGCCCTCAGGCGGGTGGGTGCAAACTCCTCCCCATCCCCCCAAAAAGTCCAGTGCTGACCCCACAGTTTTCCCACAGTAAAGAGAGAAAGAACTTGGTGGCTACTTATTTTGTCAGCCTCGGGGTAGCAGCCCTAAAATTAACTTGTGCACAACCCTTACTCAGGCCTATATAGCAAGAAAAAAGCAGGCACATCAGGCCTGACAGACAAACCATAGAACAAGCTGTAAAACCCCAACATAAAGGATGCAACTATCTCGAGAATTATGCTGTGCATATGCAGATACCTAACTGACCTTCAGAGACAAAAATAGTGGAAATCTTTCTCCCATTAACTTCTCAATATCTATCTGTGAACTTCAATGGTGGTGACTAGAGGAGGGGCCTGAGCAAGCAGACACCCTCACACTCTGCTGGAGACTTCTACGGTGCACACACACTGCCTATGTAGCAAGGCAACTGGACAGTCGGCCACAGTTTTATTTTTGTTTCAAAGTGGTGGTTTTTGTCTCTGCTTTTATATTGCTTCTGCTTTTGGTCTTTTTGATCACACGTTTGTCCTAGAGGTAGGAGCTTTTTCTCCCTACTTTACCCAAAAAGAGACAGTAATCATGGCCATATAGCCAAGTACAAGCATACCCCATAATATTCCACCATTGAGACAAGAGCCAATAACAGTTGCTAAGCATTACAAGAGAAAAGTGAAACCTATCTCCTGATCATATCCACCAGGAGACAACCAGTAAGCTTAATAACATAACATCAAACATCCATTTAAGCATTAAAAAACACACATAACTACTGGAAATGACAAACAAAAGATCTCAAAAACAACAAACAATCTCAAAACATATCTCAAAATAGAAAATAGTAACTGAGACAAATGTGCTGGAGACAGACAAAGGCTCCCTAGAAGAGGAAGAGCAGGTTTTGGATTTACCTGAGAAAGAATTCAGAAGAATGATATGGAAACAAATTCAAATGCTCCAAAAACGGGGGGAGACAAACAAGGAAGTCAGGAAAGTAGAACAAGAGCAATCAAAGAAGACTGATACAGCATTGGAAACAATTCATAACCTGCAAAAAGAGGTCCAGATGATTGACAGGTATGGCAACACCACCTGGAACTCAGTCGACAGATAGCAGAGTCCAGAACAGAACAAAACTACAACAAAGTCAAAGGAGCTGGGACGTCAACCAAAGATCAAAATAATATCAATGTCACAGAAGGGATAAATATAGGAACAGAGATCCAGGTGGAGAGGATGCCAGGTAGACTACAGGATACAACAGATTCTCTTAAATGGAAAGAAAAGTTAATAGACTATAAGGTAACCCCAAAGAAAGTTAATACTTCACAACTTACCATGAAAAATGAACTTCAAGCAAACATGGAAAACTAAGAAGAAACCAAACAAGAAATAGCACAAAAACAACAAACTCAGCACGAGAAGGCATGCAGAACAAGGAGCAAACAGCACTATCAAAGTGTGCCTGACCCAAGACATGGTATTTTCTTCTTATTATTATTTCCCAGTTTTTATTGAGAGTTGAGTGAAGGCTTACAGGAAAGATCATAAGTTTTCATTAAATAAATTATATAATTTGTTTCATTTCATAATTGTGGTCTCCTCCATGGAACAATAATTACCCCTCTTCCTCCCTGTAGTTCTTAGTTCCATCCTAATCTCCTTCTTTGTCCTTAGGTAAGTGTTGCCCTTTTGATTTCGAATGATTGAAAATTCTACAAGGAGCATATCTTACTAGTGTTCTTGCCCCCCCACCCCCCATATCCTATTCTATTCCACCCTTCTCAACTTTGTCCTTAGTTAAGTGTTAAGTGCAAGCCTACACTGACAGAGAACTTCCAGAGGTTCAAGCCAGATTCAGAAGAGGACATGGAACAAGGGATATCATTGCTGATATCCAATGGATCTTGGCTGAAAGCAGAGAATATCATAAAGATGTTTACCTGTGCTTTATTGACTATGCAAAGACTTTTGATTGTGTGGATCATGACAAACTATGGACAACATTGCAAAGTATGAGTATTCCTGAACACTTAATTGTGCTCATGAGGAATCTGTACATGGACTAAGACACAGTTGTTCAAACAGAACATGGGAACACTGAATGGTTTAAAATTTAGAAAGGTGTGCGACAGGGTTGTATTCTTTCACCATACTTATTCAACCTGTATGCTGAGCAAATAATCTAAGAAGCTGGATTCTATGAAGAAAAACATGGCATCAGGATTGGGGGAAGACTCATTAACAAC
>NW_006408524.1:30914139-30948604 GCF_000296735.1 Chrysochloris asiatica
ATTGGCAAAGTGATAGCATCAATGGGCTCAAGTGTGGCAACATTTGTGAGGTTAGCCCAGGGCCAGGCAGTGTTTTATTCTGTTGTGCATAGGGTCACTATGAGTCAGTACTGACTCAATGGCACCTAACAACAACAACACCATCTACCCAGTGAATTACTCTCCCCTCCCTCCCACCCCTTATAATCATCAAAGAACATTCTTTAGTGTAAAATCTTTTCTTGAATTTCTACAATAGTGGTCTCATACAATATTTGTACTTTTGTGATTGACTAATTTCACTCAGCATGATGTCCTCAAAGTTCATCCATGTTATAAGGTGTTTCGCACAGTCATTGTTGTTCTTCAGTGTTGCATAGTATTCCATTATTTGTGTACCAACATTTGTTTATCCTCTCTTCTTATTCATGGGTATTTAGACTACCTCTATCTTTTTGCTATTGTAAATAGTGCTACAATGAACATCAGTGTGTATATATCTTCTCGTGTCCTGGCTCTTATTTCTTGTGCAGATATATCATAGAGAGGGATTGTCTAACTTTCTGAGGAAGCGCCTTACCATTTTACAGAGTGGTTGAACCATTTTACAGCCCCAACAGAAATGGAGGAGGTTCCCAGTCTCCCCACATCCTCATCAGCATTTGTTGTTTTCTGTTTGCTTGAACATTGCTATTAATGCTGGTGTGAGATGATAACTCATTTTTATTTTTATTTGCATCTCTCTTATAGCTAATGATCTTCATATGTTTGCTGGCTGGTGATGTATCTGTTCATGCCCTGTGCACATTTTTGATTGGGTTGTCTTTTTCTTGAAGAGGTGTTGTGGTTTTCTATAAATTTTAGATATTGGTCCCTTGTTTGATATGTCATTGCTAAAACACAATTTTCTCAGCCTGTGGGCTCCCTTTTTATTGTCTTGACGAAACCTTCTGATACACATAAATGTCTAATTTTTAGGAGTTCCCAGTCATTTATTTTGTCTTCTACTATTTGGTTTTTAGTTATGTTTAACAGTGTATTTTTCCCATGTATTGTTGTTGTTAAGTGCTGTTGAGCCAGTTCCGACTCATAGCAACCCTCTATAGAGTTTCCCAGGAGCAACTGGTGAATTTGAACTTACCACGTGGTTCATACTGACCTTGGGGTCCAGTTCATCTTCCCACAGTACCGCACCAGGACTCCATCTTTGAGTCCCTAAATTTGCCTCTATTTTTTTTCTTGATGATCTTTTTAGTTCTAAGTTTTGCATTTATGTCTTTAATACATCTTGGGTTTATTTTGTATATGGTGTGAGATATAGGTCTTGATTTAGTATTCTGAAAACGGTTTTCCAGTTTTGCTAGCACTATTTGTTGAAGATACTATCTCTTCCCATTTAATGCATTTGGGCCCTTTGTCAAAGATGAGTGGATGGGTTTACTTGTGGGTTCTCAATTCTGTTCCTTTAATCTATGTATGTTTTGTTGTACCTGTAACAGGCTGTTTTGACTACTGTGGTTGTGTAGTAAATTTTGAGATCAGGGCGTGAGAAGCTTCCAACTTTGTTCTGCTTCTTAAACAGTGTTTTGCTTATCTGAGGTCTCTTTTCTTTCCTTATAAAGTTAGTGATCAATTTTTCCATCTATTGAAAGAATGATGTTGAAATCTGGATTGGGACTGTGTTATATCTATAGATTGCTTTGGGTAATGTTGACACTTTCAAAATGTTAAGTCTGCCTGTCCATGAGCATAGTATATTCTTCCATTTTTGTAAGTCTCTTTTGGTTTCTTGTAGTGTTTTGTAGTTTTCTTTGTATAGGTCTTTTGTTTCTCTGGTTAGATTTATTCCTAATTATTTCATCTTTTGGGTGGCAATTGTAAATGGTATTGCTTTACTTATTTCCTTGTCAGAGCTGTCTTTTTTAGCATAAAGGAATCCAACTAACTTTTATTTATTGATATTGAACCCTGCTACTTTGCTGACTCTTTCCATGAGTTCCAGTAATTTTCTTGCTGAGTCTTCAGGACTTTTTATGTCTATAATCTGCGAATAGTGTTTTACTTTTTTGCCAATTTGGATGCCTTTAATTTCCCGTTCCTTAATGTTCTGACTAAAATGTCCAACACAATAGTGAATAGGAGGGTTCCTATTCAGTTTCCCTCCATTGAGAGTAATGTTGGCAGTTGGATTTGTATATATGCTCTTAATTATATTGAGGAATTTCCCATCTACTCCTATTGTTGAGTGTTTTTGTCAGGATTAAATACTGGATTTTGTCAAATGCCTTTTCTATATCAATCAATATGATTGTGTGGTTCTTTTTCTTTAGATTGTTTTTCCAATATTGAACCACTCTTTTATCCCTGATATGAATCCCACTTCATCATAGTATATTTATTTTTTTGATATGTTGTTGAATTCTTTTGGCAAGGATTTTGTTGAGAATGTTTACACCTATGTTCATGAGGGATATTGGTCTATAATTTTCATTTTTGGTGATGTCTTTGCCTAGTTTGGGTATGAAGGTTATGCTAACTTCATAAAATGTTTTCAAGAGTTTTCCATCCTTCTTTGTGTTCTAAAATAGTTTGAGGAAAATGGATGTAAGCTTTTTTTCTGAATGTTTGGTAGAATTCACCAGTAAAACCATCTGGGTCTGGACATATTTTTTTGTTGGGAGTTTTAAAATTATCTGACCAATTTCTTCTTTTGTTAATGTCTGTTCAAGTTTTCTATTTCACTCTGTGTTAGTTTAGGTAGGTTGTATTTTTCTAAAAAAATTACCCAAATCTTTTAGATTTTCAAATTTATTGGAGTACATTTCTCCATAGTACTCTGCTATTATCATTTTTATTTCTGTTGGTTCTATTGTGACTTATCTGTATAGTTTTTTAGTGCATGTTATTTGCATCTTCTTTTCTTTTGTTAGATTTGCCAATGATTTTTCAATTTTATTAATCCTTTCAAAGAACCAACTTCTTGTCTTGATTCTTTCTGTTGTTCTGTTTTCTAATTCATTTATTCCTGTCTAATCTTTATTCTTTCTTTCTTCTGGTGACTGTAGGCTCACTTGCTGTTTTATCATTTTATTTTTTTCTAATTGTTGGAGATTTGTTGCTTACATGCTGATTTCAGTTCTTTCTTCTTTTTGAATGTGTGTGTTTATTGCTATAAATTGCTATATAATTTGTAGCAATTTATATATAAATTGCTATATAAATTGCCCTGTGAAAACTGTTTTTGTTATGTACCAAAGGTTTTGATATGTTGGGTTTTCATTCTCATTTGATTCAAGGAAATTTTACATTTTGTTTTTCATTGGTTCTATTAGCCAGTTGTTGTTGTTAAGTGCCATCAAGTCGGTTCCAACCCATAGCGACCCTGTACAGGGTTTCCAAGGGTATAAATCTTTACGGGAGTAGAAAGCCTCATCTTTCTCCCGCGGAGTGGCTGGTAGTTTCGAACCACTGACCTTAAGGTTTGCAGCCCAATTTGTAACCACTATGCTACCAGAGCTCCTTTCTATTAGCCAGTAGTTGTATTCAATTTCTATGTATTTATTTTTTCCCCTTGATTTTCCTATTATTGAATCCTAATTTTATAGCATTGTAATCTGAAAATATGCATTGTAGTATTTCAATGTTTTTAAATTTACTGAAGCTTGCTTGTGACCTAACATATGGTCTATTCTGGAGAATGTTCCATGTCAGCTGGAAAATTATGTGTATTTTGCTGTTTTTTGGTTGAGTACTCTGTCTAAATCTATGAGATCAAGTTAGTTGATTGTGTTTAGTTCTTCTGTATCTTTGTTGATTTTCTTTCTAGTTGTTCAGTCCTTTACCAAAAGTGGTGTAAAATCTTCTAGTACTGTAGAGTTGTCTATTTCTTTCTTCAATTCTGTTAGTGTTTGACTGATGGATTTTGAGGCTCTTTCATTGGGAGCATCAGTATTTATTATGGTTATATCCTTTGTCCATTTGATCCTTCAATCATGCAACAATGCCCTTCTTTGTTTCTTATGCTGGCTTTTGCCTTAAAGTCTATTTTATCAGAAATTAATATTGCCCTTCTTGCTCATTTTTGAATGCCTTTAGCGTGATATATTTTTTCTATCATTTGATTTTTAATCTGTTTTTATCTGTGTGTAATGTGTGTCTTGTGTATACAGCTTATTGAAGGATCCTATTTTCTTTTCCAGTCTGCAACTCTCTGTATCTTTACTGGTGCATTTAATCCATTGAAGATCAGGGTTGTTATTGATAAGTATAGATTGGTTACAGTTATTTTTCTGTGTGGTTTTTGTTGTGTGTTTGATGCTGTGGGTTTCTTTTTTCCACATATTTTTCTGAGCTGAGTTCATTTTATTTGTGCATTTTCTTGTCAATTTCTTTATTGCTGTTCTTGTAATGTTTAAAAAATTGTCATGATTGTCCCTTTTCTTGATTTATATACGAAGGTGTGTTAATTTTCTTTGAGGTTACTCTGTGTAATTTGTTTATTTCTTCCCCAGTTTAAAACAGTCTGTTATATCTTGAAATGTACTTGGCTTCTTCAACATTTGGAAGTTCTAAAACTATACTTTGCCCTCTTTTTTCTTGGTAGTTGTTTTCATTATAAATTGATATTGCTGATTACTTATTTTCAGTCTTGTAGGTTTGTTTTACTTGGGATAATTCTATAATTGGATTGACTTTTCGGTAGTGTTGCCATGTATGTCAATCTCTGGTTGTTGTTTACTGTTGCTAGTTCTCAATCCAAAGAACTCCCTTTAGTATTGTTTGTAAAGTTAGCCTGGTTTTTACAAATTCCTTCAAGTTTTGTTTATCTAGAAACATTCTCATTTTGTTATCACATTTTGTTGGGTACATAATTCTTGGTTGACAATTTTTTCATTTCAAAGTTTTATATATGCTTCCCATCACATTTTTCTCCTCCATGGTTTCTGCTGAGAAATCAGAGCTTAATCTTACTGGTTTTCCTCTGTAGGTAACTTTTCATTTTTCCTGAGCTGCCTTCAGCGTTCTTTCCTTGTCTTTCATTGTGGAGAGTTTGATTCTGATGTGTCTTGGTGATTTTCTTTTGGGACTTTTTGGAGTTTGTTCAGCTTCTTGAATGGTTTTCTTCTCATCATTCATCTTCAAGCTCAAGGAACTCTGGTAGCATAGTGGTTATGAGTTGGGCTGCTAACCTCAAGGTCAGCAGTTCAACACTACCAGTCATTCCATGGGAGAAAGATAGTGCTCCTGTAAAGATTTACAGCCTCAGAAACCCTATGCAGGATTGCTATGAATTGAAACTGACTCCATGGAAAACCACCACTGCCAGGGTCACTATGAGTTGGAACTGATTCAAAAGCACTTAACAACAACAATCTTCAAATTCACTAATTCCAATTTACTCCTTTGCCTATCAGTGTTTTGTCCATTTCTGAGATCTTATCATTAATTTTCTGGATTCTGCTTGCAGGTTTTATATTGCCTCTAATCCTTTATCTATTTTGGTTGTTTGTTCTTATAGTGCTTTCCTGAATTCCTGCTTGTTTTCCTCAACTTCTTTGTTAGTCATTTCTAGGCACATAAATATCATTCTCTTGAATTCTTTTTTAGTTGTTCCTAATTTTTCCCCCCCCTCAAAATTTTTTTCAAGTTATGCCTCTTGTCCACTGTTTGAGTCCCTCTGTCTTTTTTCTTCATATGAACAGAAATTGTCTGCTATTTTCAAGACATTGTGGTGGTGTTGTATTTGAATTATGTTGATGATTGTATATTAGTGTATTCTTAGACACTCACCACATGCCTTCTGGTGGGTATGATCAGAAAACGAGCTTGTGCACCACTCTCTGTTCACTGTTGATGCAGTTTCCTTCAGAATGGATTTAGCTGATGTTGGTTGCTGTCATTGATCTGGTGTGTAGCAGCTGGTAATAGCCTTTGACCAATGGATGGGACTGTAGAGAATATGGT
The DNA here is from genome assembly GCF_000296735.1 of Chrysochloris asiatica. Classification (NCBI taxonomy): domain Eukaryota; kingdom Metazoa; phylum Chordata; class Mammalia; order Afrosoricida; family Chrysochloridae; genus Chrysochloris; species Chrysochloris asiatica. The sequence goes on from NW_006408524.1 coordinate 30,920,083, forward strand.
TGAGGATGGGCTGTATGGACATGGTTGCTGCCTTCTGCTTTGCTAGGCAAAAAGAGGAAACACACATATACACACACACAAGAGAGAAGGAAAACAAACAAGCAAACAACAGAAAGAAAAAAATAATTTTTACAAAAGCAGGCAGCAGCTAGAAAAATAATACAAACCAAAAAAACAAAAAAACAAAAAACAAAACAACAGAGGGAGATGATGAAAATAAAATAACTAAGTTAACACAGAGAGAGGAACGAGTAAAAGGGAAAGTGATCAGAGAGTAGTAAAAAATAAAAAATAAATAAAAACAAAAACCAATGCAGCAGTTTTAAAAAAAGAAAAAATAACTATGAGAAGTCTGGGAAGAGAAGCAGTCATCTACAGTATATTAGAACTCACTGTAGGGACAATCACATCTTAACTACCAAACCACTGAAAATCCTAGCCCAATCAAGCTGACACAAAACCTTAACTACCACAGATGGATAAAGTAACCTAGTAATTATTGAATACCTACTATTTACCTAATAATTGGTACTGCTTATTGAGTGCTTACTATGTGCAAGACACTGTTTTAAGAGTTTTTTTTTTAATCGATTGACTGTTTCAATCTTTATAACAAGTCTCTAAGGAATTAATCCCCATATTTCAGATGAGGAAATTTAGGCCCTCACCACTCATGAAGTTAATACGTAATGAAGCTGGCTTTCACATTGAGACAGGGTAGCTTTAGAATTCATGCTCTTAACCACTCTGTTTTACTACCTTACACTAGTGCTGGCCATTAGTGAAGGTAGACCACACCATGGTGAGTGTAGGGGGAGGAAAGGTAAACCAGAAATCTCTTTACACCAAAGAATTATTTCTTGCTCTTGATACCTATTTATTAATGAGGTAGATGGTTTGGGCAGGGAGAGGGGGAGGTAAGTGCTCTGCTCTACAAAGTCACTCAGGGACTCACCCTGAAAGAGGTTTAACCATCTTGTAAGCTACAGCATCTGAAAAATGTAGCCTCTCAATCCCTTGAATCAAGAAAGAGAGATTAATCACACCTGGGCTTTTTCACTCCAACCTGAAGTGACATGCATGCATCATTTCTACTCATCCTTCATTGGCTGGGGCTAATCATATGATCCTGCCTAGCAGCAAGGGGGCTGGGAAATATAGAAGAGCAAATGGAGTATTTATAAGCATTAAATTGTTTGCCACAACCTGTTGAGATGGCTCTTATTGTTGGTTCAAGAAATAATCTCAGAGCTCAAGAAATGCACCTGAGTAGATACAAAGTTTGGTGTTAGTCCTCAAACTCTGGCTGTCTCACTTCAATTCCTGCATTTTTTCTACCTCATTAGTGAATGACTGTAAGTGCCTGGAGGGGATATTCTCTACATCATTTAACATTTATTTACCCTCCAAGGCATCTAGTAAATGCTAAATGCCACCACCAAATGGAAAGTGGTACTAAAAATGTCTGGGTTGTAAATATAGATAATTGTGCTATTTTTATGAAACACGCTCATTAAATCACCAGGTAAAGTATCTAATGCCTTCCTGGGAATAGAGTGGAACATGCTTGGATGCCTAAACATAAAGGAATAATTTCATTGTGAGTTGCTAATACATGTGACTTCTAGAAAGAGCAGCCACAGCCACACAATAGCACAGTTCATACACACATAAAACATGACGTTTACACTATTAATGGTAACTGTTAAATTTTTCCGAAGCCCTGCTATCCCAGATTGCTCCAGGAGCACACTTGGCAGGCTGGAGGAAAGCTTTTCATTTATTTTTGGTTGTTGTTGTTGTGTTGTGTTTTCCTTTTCTCTTTGATCAACCATGACTGTGGTTGTTTATTAACTGAATTAAATGAATTGTTGTTATTGTTGTTAAGTGCCGTGGAGTCGATTCCGACCCATAGCGACCCATATAGAGTTTCCAAGGAGCAGCTGGTGAGCTTGAACTGCCGACCTTGCAGTTCAAACGGCTTTGCAGTCTGGCGCATTAACCCAGAGCGCCGCACCAGGACATAACGAATAGGAGTAAGGGATTCATTAAACTGAAAACACTACTTTTGTAACATGAAACTTAGCAAGTGATGAAAATTTTAACCATGTTTAGTAACTTTTCGTCTATTGGTTTTTAAAAAATACCTCTGAAAATATTGGGTATTTTCCAAATGGTGCTGTCTTCTCCCCCATGTTGATGGGAAAGATGAGCATGACCTGGGATGGGTAGCCCCCTACTCATGGTTGTTTGGGTGTGGAAATGCTTTGTCCCACTGCTCGGACATGGAAGTGCATTTGGGCTATACCTCTGTGAAACACTCACTGACACAGCCTGTTGCGGTATTGAAATTGCAGTTTCATAAATATTAACAAGCCCATCCCAAACCTTCTTCTCAGCTCAGACACATCCTTCAGTGCTCCAAGAGAACTGTGGGCAAGTGCACCAAGTCAAGAATAGCACCTAGAACGGCATGCTGGATTGAAAAGAACAAACAATGATTTTTGAAATATGTTGTTAGCTGTCATCGAGTTGGCCCCCAACTCATGGCAACCCCATGCATAATGGAATAAGATACTGCACCATCCCATTATGGCCTGTAAATCAGATCGTTGTAATCCATAAGGTTTCCCTGGCTAATTACCAGACTTTTCTTACTAGTTCACCTTAGAACGGAGGCTCTACTGCAAGCGGGTCAGCACCATAGCAACATACAAGCTTCCACTGGTAGATGAGTGGTGGATGCACATGAAGTGTGCTGGCTGAAATCGAATCCAGGTCTCCAGCATGGAAGATGAGAATTCTACTGCTGAACCCATCACTGTCCCTCAGGATAAAAAACAGCAACTCTTCATTGGCTAATCTTTAAGCACTTCACACACAAATTTACATAATCCTCCTAATAAACACTGGACTTTGAACCACAGGGTTGATGGTTCAAGCCTACCAGCCACTCCATGGGAGAAAGATATGGCTTTCTGATTCTGCAAAGATTTTAAAGCCCCAGAAACCCTATACGGGATTGCAGTGAGTCAGAACTGACTCAACATCATTCAACAACAACTGTATAATATAGGTATTATTACTTTCCTATTTTACAGATGAGAAAGAGTGAAGCCCAAAGAGGTTAATGAATGTGCCCTATTTGCATGTATTGATGTTGCTCTGTATACCTTCACTTGATTCACAATAAAAAGTTAAAAAAAAAAAAAATCACTTGCCCACATCCTGCTTCTGAGCTACCGAGGCCTGAAAAACAGTATTTTGTATGAAATTGCACGGGCATTTCTGATATCTAGGCATATGCTGGAATCCCTGCCACAAAGGAATCAAAATGCTCAAAGCAGGCATGGGTGACAGAGACACATGTATTGACAAGTATTTTCATGGCATTGAAGCCCACTTCCATTGTTGAAGGAACCCAAACCATGTCTTGGGTTTTATTTCTGTCTACCTCTCAAGCCTGTCCAAGTTTTGACATTTTTCCTGGTGTGTACAATTGTGCTCTGCCTTAGAGAAACGCTGGGTATGAGCATTAAAACTGTCAAAAGAGAAATTAGGATGCTATTCTTTGATTGACAAGAATTCTTTAATTTTTAACAAAAGGTTTTATTATGGAGTTCCTTGAAATAGTGAGTTCTCTTTTTACCATGTAATTTACTTCATACAAATTTGACATGAAAATTTTCTAGGCATTTCTATCACATGAAACCTGACACATCCATTTATCCCTTGGGGCTTCTCACATAGGAAAATGGGAGGCTTGGTCTTGCTTTCCACCATACTTGTGTGTATGAATAGGCCAAATCTGCAGCAGTAGCTCTACTTTTCTTCCTCTCCTGGCATAAAAGCATGCTGGAGCTTGGAAATAGCATTGGACACAGATTCAGCAGATGTGAGGTATCGTGTCAGTCAGAGACGGAAGGCTTTGAGCCAGGAGATCTGGGTTTGGATCTCATCTACAGTTGTCTTTTTCTGACACATCATTTAACCCTTCTTGGTTCCAGTTGATTAGGCTGGGTAATTCCAGTGCTTTTCACCAAATAATTTCATTTATTGACTCTCTGATTTTTCTGGGTCTGTTTTCCTATCCGTAAGCTGAGGCTAATGGTACTTATCTTGCCACTTTCACTGGATGGTAAGAATTAATGGAAAAAATAGAAACAAGTTTACCATGAAGCTATTGAAGCTTTAGCTTTGCAACACTTCACTGACATGGTTTTCTTCTAAACATTTTTTTATACTTAATCTTGTATTTTGATTTCTTTTGGTTAAGGGAAACCCTCAATATTGCTTAAGCAAAAACTTGAACATTCCTCTGGAGATATTATGTATAAAGGTAATTTAAAACTCTACCCTGGTAGCATAAGGAGCTCTGGTAGCGTAGTGGTTACGAACTGGGCTGTGAACCGCAAGGTCAGCAGTTTGAAACTACCAGCTGTTCCCGCGGGAGAAAGATGAGGCTTTCTTCTCCCATAAAGATTTACAGCCTCGGAAACCCTGCACAGGGTCGCTATGAGTCGGAACCGACTCCACGGCACTTAACAACAACAACCCCCCCCCCCAAATCATCCTAAAGCCCGTACACTCAAGTCACTTCCTACTCACAGTGACCCCATGTGTTACAAGTAGAACTGAGCTCCAAGTGCTTTACTTGGCTGTAATCTTGACTGAAGCAGATCACTAGGACTTTCTTCCATGGCTCTACTGGGTGGGTTTGAATGATGTCATTAAGTGTTAGCAAGTCGGTTTTAACTAATAGTGACCCTACATAGGGTTTCCAGGGAGTGGCTGGTGGGTTTCAACTGCCAACCTTGCTGTACAGTGCTTATCCTAAAGCACCACACCAAACTGTTGCGCCACTCAACACTTAAAACGATACTTTATTAGGGTTCAATAACTTGTTGATGTCTGAAATTTTAGAATTAGAGATGCAGTTCTCACTTTTGAAATTTTGACCGCCAGTTAAATACAAGTGCTTCTGGGGTGGTAGTACACAAAGTCTTATGTGTCATTTACACTTTAGTCTGAATGAGTTGGAGCTTTACCTCAAAGCACGTTTTAACAGATAGGGAGAACATTAAGAATGAGTATAAAATGATGTAGAACTCAGTAGGGTTCGGGAAGACTTCAGTTATTGAATCCAGGGAAGCCAGGGATGGGACTAGAATGTCATACATTAAAATTTTGACCAAGCATTTATCATATGGTGCTATGAATATTTTCATTTTGGTTTTTTGTGCATGCTTTAATTTCCCCCCAGTTATAAAGTTGACATGAATTCTATCAGATTTTTTTTTTTTTTAACATTTCAAATAGATTCTACATTTCATAGCTAAGAGTACAGAGATGACACCTCACACTACTGAACCAAAGCTAATGAGTTGCCTGGGGACTTAAATATTTTAGATGAAAAACCCGTCTACTAGGTGATATTTATATTTCCAGACAAACAACTCATTTGAAAAGAAGCATTTTCTTCTTTGAAGCTGATTCAGATGAAATCTTTTTTTATAAGTTGCATAAAACTGAGTCTACTTTTTTTTTCATAGATGCTTATTAAGAGACCAGTAGGATAGAAAGCTTTACCAGAGCTGATTTGATTTAATTCAGCTTAACTCTGCGACCATTGTTTATTGAGTGCCAATATGTGGGAAGTATCAGATGAGTAAGACTTGATCCCTGCCCATAGATGCTCAATGCCAAATGAATAAGATAGGGGCAGATAGAAGAGCCATCACACTGTATATGATAAGTATTCTTAACTCTTGCCACCCCAGTCTAATAGTCCTGACCCCAGAAACAGTATTTTGGATAGTGCGTCAGCAGTAAGGCAACCTCTCCATAGTCATTCATTAAGCCCCAGTGCCAACATACACACAGATCAAATGTCATTTCTCTTTCTCAGCACTTGATTTTAAAGCCTTTGTCCCATTTCCTGTCTCTCTCATGAAGATTTCACCTTTAAATATGCTGGGATATACTGGCAGACTTTGTGCTATTCAAACCCATCAGGCATTCTGACTGTTTCCAGCAGGTTTCAGTCTCATAGACATTGCGCTTTCCTCCTGAGCAAAAGGGGAGTGAAATTCAAAATATCTCTGTATGCTTTGCCCCTTTCTCCGAATTGCCCTATACACCTACTGCACTCCCTGCCTTTGCCCATAATTTTAATAAGTCTCGCAAAACAGAGGCACAGAGTATGGAAGGAGTTATAATACGTGTTGTTGAGCTGGTTCTGACTCAAGCTCCTGTACAGGGTTTCTGAGGAGCAGCTGGTAGATTTGAACAGCTGACCTTGAAGTTAGCAGTCCAGTGTTTATCCTACAGTGCCATACCAGAACTCCATGGAAGGAGCATGTTTGTTAGATGCCACTGAGTCGATACCGATTCATAGCAACCCTATATCAGAACAAAACACTACCCATTCCTGGGACAACCTCACAATCATTGCTATGCCTGAGCGCATTGCTTCTGACACTGTGCCAATCCATCTCATTATGGTCTTCCTCTTGTTTTCTGACCCTCCACTTTACCAAACATGATATCCTTTTCTAGTGACAACATATCTGAAGTATGAGAGATGAAGTCTGGCCATCCTAGCTTCCAAGGAGCACTCTGGCTGTACGTCTTCCAACACAGATACGTTTGTTCTTCTGGCAGTCCATGGTACTTTCAATATTCTCCTTCAACACCATAACTCAAATGTATCAATTCTTCTCTGGTCTTCTTGGGCGGAGTAGATAAGATGAATTCCAATTGGGAAGAAACATCTGAGAAGACTTCCTGAAAGAGATGGTGTTTGAGGTAGGCCTGGAAAGGTCCGTAGGATTTCAGAAGGTGAGAATGATGCCTTGTGGTAGTGGCATTTCCAGAAGAGAAGTTCTAGAGATGGAAAATGGAAGGTGGGGCTGGGGCGTACAGTCTGTTCTGGGAAAGTGAATGAGTGTGGCTCAGAAGAAGGAATTCAAATAGAAGAAACAAGTCTCAGCTAGTCTACAAAGGGGTGTGAATTTCAGCCTAACTACTAGTTGCCATCAAGTCTATTTGAACTCCTTGTGACCCCATATACACACCAGAGTAGACCTCTGCTCCAAAGAGGTTTCAGTTTTTCAAAAAAACTGAATGAGAGGCTGATTTTTTTCAGAAGTAAACCTTCAGGCCCTTCTTCTGATATGCCTCTGGGTGGACTTGGGCCTCCTTCCACCCTCTTAGCAGCTGAACTCCCTAAAAGTTTGTACCACCAAAAGCCTGTCCAAGGAGTTTTAAATGTATTTTTAGCACAAAAGAGATGGCTCTACAATATTGTTGAGGGATGTGCATTCATGGAGTTATGTGTGTTGAAGCTTGCACAGAATCCCTCTCTGAAGACCTCTCTATATAGCCATTATTTTTTGATCCTCTCCTTAAACCATATTACTTAGAAAGAGGCCTAGGAGTTGATACTCAAATGGCACAACTTCATATCAGCCCCCAAAGGCCTACAAAGGTATATGATTCTAGAATAGAAAGTTAGCATACCCTCTTCTACTTTATAAAGGCATATGTGTTCAGCACAGTCAGATCCACAGCCACACACTGCTAAGCCTGATAATATCAAAATTTCCTGGAAAAAAAAATTTACTGGAAAAAAAAAAGTGCAAACATATGAACCCGGGAGCCTGCACTGAGTAAAAGGAACATGTGAAAAGTCGATTTCCTATTATTCTGTTGTGATAAAGACCAAGTCTTCACACTTCCCAACACCATCACAGGACTGAGGAGGTCAAGAGTCTGCTCCAAAGGAGGCAAACAGGATTACTTTGTCTCAGGAAAGAAACACATTAGAGAAATAATCCCTCTAGAATCCTTTCGAAAATTGCCTTTGCTGATCCATGATGGAAAAAAAACAACAACAATGCATTTGTTAAATTCATCTGAATAAAATCCTAGGAAAATCATCTGAGTTTACAAAATGTCAAAGCAGAGCTTTAAAGCATTAGCTGATTTCTGGGGGTGGGGTGTGTGTGCACTCACACACACACAGAGTGGTAATCGGCATCTTAATAGTGTACCCCTTTGTAAGATAGTGCCTCTAACCTAGAGAAGTGTATTTATTTTCATTTCCTACTGGGAGCAGAAAGTGGACTGAGGACTCAGTGAGAGCCATGATTATAAAACAGACTCCAGGAGAGAAAGAAATCATAGGAATTTTGTTACTAGGAGGAATCTAAGTCCCTTGTGTCTGTTATCATTGGGAACACTGAAGTACCTTGACTTTTTATGGCTACAGCTTTTATGTGGGGGGTGAGGACTAAAAACATCAGAGATACACTTAGAGGCAAGTGTCCAGGGGAACAGGCTGAATGTTTACTCTCTTACCTTATCTGCTGAGTATTTTCTGCATTCTCTGTTCTCAGAACAGGCCAGGGAAGGAAGAATAGATAACAAGGTGTTTGCCCACTCTCTCCAGTTCTCTGTACTTCTTGTCCAACACCGGTCACTGTGGGATGTGAATCGCATGCCCTCTGGCTCAGGATTTCATAGATTCAAAAAGTGGTAGAGACTGAGGGCATCTAGCTCAGTGGACCCAGCCTCAGGTGATGAGACCCACCTGCTCTCTGACCTCACAAAGTCCTCCTCAGCTATGGCTGCAGAGTAAACAGTGGAGGGTCTGGGACCTGAAGGCATGCGCAGGGGAAGCTGAGAGCATCTGAGAAGGCAGGCGCAGTGGGTCTGGTGCAAGGAGGAACCCAAGATGATGATAAAGACCTGAACGGCTCATCAGATTACATAACACTCTTTGGACAGAAAACTGTCTTTAATTTCTCTTCAGTGACTTGGGGTGCTTCATCCCATCTCATTGAGTACTTATACAGAGAGTGTAACCCAACAGCAAGAAGACAGGAAACTATCTTTAAGACCTTGCTCAATGTTCTATTTTGCTTAAACACTGAAACATCAATTATTCTACGTCCAGATTTTCATCAGAGACTTGTTCAACGCAAGAAAACTGGTCCTAACCAAGTAGGCCAAGGAGGCTGTTCCAGAAGGTGCCTCATCTTTTGATTTTAATTGGGCATTAACTAGTGTCAGGCCTTGTTGAGAGAAGGGCATGCCAGGAATAGAACCCACAGGGCCTGCTTTCCAGACTGTCACCATGCAGGGGAAGTCCAGCGTAGCGTGATAGATTCACATTAAGGGGGGCCAGGACTTCCTGAGATCCAAGCATCTACCCATGAGTGGACCTCACTTCCTTCAAGTTCTTGCTTGGAGGCCTAACCTGAGCATCCTATTTTAAATTGCAGCACCCCTTGTCCCCTTAGTTACAATTTGGTGTCACATTGACTAGGCTTGAATTCTCAGTGGTTTGAACTGAGATGTAACTATTCCCCCATGATGTGATTTGATGTGATAAACCAATAAGAGAATTCAAAACAGGTGTGTGGTGGTTCCATCCAATAAACGCTGGACTGAAAATTACAAGGTTCATGGTTTGAGCCCAGGAGTCACTCCACAGGAGAAAGATGAAGCTTTCTGCTTCTGAAAAGATTTAAACTCTCAGAAACCCTATACATGGTCATTATGAGTTAGAACCGACTTGACAGTGCAACAGCAGCAAAAACAACACACTTAATCCTATCACAACTCGAATCCAATTTAGGGGAGATTCCCAAGGCTGGGACATGAACACCGTTTATGTTAACAAGAGATAAAAGGAGAGAGAGACTTGAGCAAGAGAGAAGGATGTACTACCATCAAAGGACTCCTAGTGTGGCGCTGTAGGATAAGCGCTCAACCACAAGGTTGCTTTGGACCACAAGGTGTGGTTCAAACTCATCAGCCGCTCCCTGAAAACCCTATAGATGGTCACTATGGGTTGGAACCAGCTTGACGGCACTTAACACAACCACCACCAAAGGCATCCTGGTAGCGTAATGGGTTAGGAGTTGGTCTGCTAACTACAAGATCAGTAATTCAAATCTACCAGCCACTCCATGAGACAAAGATGAGACTTTCTGCTCCCATAAAGATGTATAGCCTGATATGGTGTTGTTGAGTTGCAATCGACTCAAGAGCACACACCCACTACCGCCAACCACCTCTACAACTAAGATGGCAGAGCCAAGAGTGGACTTCGTCCTTTGGAATCGGGGTCCTTGCACTTTGAAACTACTAGATCCAGATCAAGACTGATGCCAAAACACATGGAGAACTTGCAGGGATGCTGGGTCTACAGATGCTTAAAGAAAACAAGGACTTTTTCCAGAGCTAGTGCTCTGAATTCAGACTTCTAGTCCCTTTCACTGTGAGAGAGGAAGTCTCTGGCTGTTAGAGCCACTCACTTGTGGTATCTTTGTTATAGCAGCACTAGAGATATAAGACATCTACCTTTTCCTTTATTTTCATACACTGTTGTTGTTATGAAGTGCCATCGAGTCGGTTCCGACCCATAGCAACCCTGTATAGGGTTTCCAAGGAGCGGCTGGTGAGCTTGAACAGCCGACCTTGCAGTTCAAATGGGTTTGCAGTCTGGCGCATTAATCCGCAACGCCACACCAGGACTCCATGCATATATTCTATCATTTTATTTCATACATGCATCTTCTCACCTACCATTCATTTTATGGTAGTTGTTGACTATCAGTCTCTTCTCCCAAACATGTAAATAGAAAGCAGAGACTTTTGCCTACTTGTTACACCAGGAATGTCAAGTACCTTAACCTAGACCTGACTCATGACAAGGGCTCCGTGTTTATTATTGACTGTTAGGACAACTGGATGTATCCTGGGGTGCCCTGAATCCCATTATGCTAGATTGAAGGGAAGCTGCATTTCCACTGGAGCTGGCTTCTGGATGGTCTAGGAGCAAGGTTCTCTGTTCAGCAGCCCAGACCACTATTTCCTCCTAAGTCTTTCCAAGAACATTGATTACTTGTTAGGAGCTAATTAATACAGGGCTGGTGATATTGTTAGCTGCTGTCTGGCTGTCCCCTGACTTACGGCAACCCCATGCATGACAAAATTAAACACTGCTCAGTCCTGCACTCTCTCCATGATAAGTTATGGATCCGATAGTGTGATCCATAGCGTTCTTGCTGGCTGGTACTTGGAAGTAGATCACCAACCCTTTCTCCCTAACCCATCTCATCTCCACTGAAACCTGTTTCACAGCATGATATGTAAGCTTCCAATGACAGATGAACAGTGGCTGCACATGACGTACTTTGGGAATGGAATCCAGGTCTCCCCTTCCACGTGGGAGAAGATCTGGTGTTGAATCTTGTAGAACTCTGAAGGGCAGGAACCCAAGGATCTGGTGTTGAATCTTGTAGAACTCTGAAGGGCAGGAACAGACTTCTTCTCATTTGTCTTATCTCTGATCACAGTGCCTGGAATTTCAGTGCTCAATGAGTGTTTATTAAATTGAAACAGTTGGCAAAGAATAGTCCCTCCTTTCTCAAACAAGCAAAGAATCCTGCTGCACACAAGTTCTTTGTTTTTCATCACCCAGGGTTTGGCCTGTCTGTGGATCTCTGAACACAGCCTTGTGCAATGAAAGGCTCATTTTGTAGAGAAGTGTGTTTGTGTGATAGGGGTCTGATGATTTTCCTTGACACCCGTCTGAGCCTTGGCCTCTTCCTCTTTTGTTCCTGAAATTCCTCCCAAATGAGTTGCCCAAGTCCTTGCTGTCATCTCTGAGTCATCCTATCCTAATCACACCCCTCCTTGCTGATTGGGGCTCAGATCCATTATCAGGAACACTTGTTTACATCTCTCAGCAACTTTCTAGGTTACCCAAGATAAGCAAGGGACAGAAGTAAATACAAGGCAGAAGGGCCAAATGATGCTAGAACAAACTCAAGTGGTCTTTAAGGCTCACTGGTCCAGGTGTACTATCTCTATGGTTTGCCTTTGATGGCGAGTTCCATTTCCAAGAGTCACAAGCCCATAACCAAGCAAGATGAGGAGTCGTGGTATGGATTTTTCCCAGTTGCTTCCATTATGACAGGCTGACTGCTGGTGTTTCTAGCCACTCACTTTGTTCCCTCTTGCCTGAGGCGTCTAGAAAGTGTGCAGAAAGTTCATGGTACTGCACTGAGCCTCTCTGTGGCTATCAAGCACAAACTAGTGCACGGGGAAGAAGCCCATCCCCTGAGGGAGTTAGATCAATTCTCTGAGGCTCAGACAGGATGAGAGGAGGGGCTCCTGTTAGATAAGTCCTTTGTCCTCGCCAAGGGAGGGAGGCCAAAAACCTTGAAAAAGAACATCATTTGCTGTTGCTCTTACATCTCTGGGCAAGTATCTGCACAGTTACAGCCAGATCAAATGGGGATGAGGCAGAGTTGGGGAAAGGGAATCCAGGTCCTTGTTAATGGGAGGACATTCCTGTCAAACCAGGATGCTTTGTCTGAGAGTCTTGACTGCTGTGAATATCAATGCTCTTGACCACTAAGAGGGTAGACAGCTTTGGAGACACAGATCCTTGTTGTTAAGTGCTGCTAACTCAGTTCTGACTCATCGCGATCATGTAAAGGGTTTCCAGGGAGCAGCTGGTGGGTTTGAACAGCCAATCTTGTGGCTCACAGGCCAGTGCTTATCCTATAGCCCCTAACAAAGTAACCCATGTTCTTTGAGAGAAGAGGACAAAAAAGCTGGGGGAGGAGGGGCGAGAAAGGGGAGTAAGGGAACAGGGTTTGTTGTTGCTGTTAAGTGCCATCGAGTGGATTCAGACCCATAGCGACCCTGTATAGGGTTTCCAAGGAGCAGCTGGTGAACTTGAATCACCGACCTTGTGGTGCAAAGTGACTTTGCAGTCCAGCACATTAACACACAGTGCCACACCAGGATTTATCATACCCTAGAAGGAGCTTTGGTGGCGTAGTGGTTACGAATCAGGCTGCAAACTGCAAAGTCAGCAGTTTGAAACTACCAGCTATTCCACGGAAGAAAGATGAGGCTTTCTGCTCCCATAAAGATTTACAGCCTGGGAAACCCTGTACAGCGTTGCTATGAGTCGGAACCGACTCCACGGCACATCATCACCATCATCACCAAAGAAGATGTGGCAGAGGTGGCCCATTGGCAACACATTCCGTTTTCTATTTTGTTTGCAACTGGTACATTTAACCCAACCGCAAGGTTGGCAGATCAAGCTCACCAGCTGCTCCTGGGAAATCCTATGCAGGTTCTATCCTTCAGCCTCCTAGAACCAACTCTACGGCACTTTACAACAATTGCATGTGGAACCCTATATTACATGCTTAATATTGTCATATGATTTACCCTGCTCCACTCACTCCCCCATGGACACAATTATAAGTTGCAAGTGTCTTCTGTGTCCAGAAAGTCAATAAAAGGGATGCTTGGTATTGTCTGGGCGTCTTGGTGTGGCACTAGGGGTTAAGACGCTGGACTGCTAAGTCAGTTTGAATTGCGAGGTTCAAGCTCACTAGCCAGTCCTCAGAAACCCTATACAGGGTTGCTATAGGTTGGAACCGACACAACGGCACTTATCAACAGTATTATTGTCTGTTTTGTATGTGTTATGTCTATTTCTAAATATTGTTTGTGGCTCCTGTGAACAATATAAGGATCCCACAATAAGAAGAAATCATAGAGAAATACTTCTCCCCCTTGTTGTCCTGAACTGATTTCAATTTTGGGCCTTTTGAAATTTCTATTTATTTTCTACTAGATCTTTATTAAAGAATTTGCTTCTCAGTGAGTAGTGTTCAGCAATATCACCTGCTTAGAAACGCATGCTCAGAGTATTCGAGGTAGAGAATCCTCTTTCATAGCAAACATTAAAAAGAAAAAGTCTAGTGAAAATGCAGGAGCCAACTGAAGAGAAGGTATCCTTTCTGAAATGATCAGCTTCTGTCTTGGGGAGAATAAGTCATATTTCATTAGTTTGTTTCTCCTTTGATGGATGCCCCAGGACAATATCGTCAGAAACACTGAAGGATGAATTAAATGCCAGTTCATTCCGTTATACCATTTACTGACATCCTGGCTGGGGTCAATCTGTCCCTAGGGAACTCTCTGTAAGAGAGCACATTTGATGGAAAATATAGATTGTGTGGTCATAAAGAGTCCTAACACTGTCAATGTGGTTGTTAAGTGCCGTCAAGTTGCTTTCAATTTATAGCAACCCTATATAGGATTTCCAAGGAGCAGCTGGTGTGCTTGAACTGCCAATTTGGTTCAAAGGCTCAAAGCGACCTTGCAGTCTAGCGTATTAACCCACAGTGCCACACCAGGATTCCTCGGCAAAAGAGGATGTCAATCCTAGCACTAACAAAACTGGAGAGGCTATGGTTCTTCCTCTCTGTAATGTGCTCTGTGAGCTCTGGAAAGTCTGCAAAGATGTGGCTAAGGTTCTGCAAATGGAATATTGTCCACATTCTGACAATTGCATTGCCCTTAATTCAGACCCTGGTTCCACCAGTTGTTAATGGGTAGCTTTCTAGCCTTCAGCCTCTTTGGTTGTAAAATGGTGATAATCACACTCACTCTCTGAAAACACTTTGAAAACTTGGAGGTGATACTCAAATGTAAGCTGTTATTCTAATTATGACACTGTGTCTAAATACTACCTTTCTTCCCTGCTTTAAATGAGGAGCAGTCTCTTCACTGGTTGATGGTTGAAGATTATGTGCCGTGGAGTCGGTTCTGACTCATAGCAACCATGTACAGGGTTTCTGAAGCTGTAAATCTTTATGGGAGTAGAAAGTCTCATGTTTCTCCCATGGAATAGCTAGTAGTTTCGAACTGCTGACCTTGAGGTTCACAGCCCGATTAGTAACCACTATGCTAATTTCCCAAGTTTATTGATTTCATCAGTATTTTTCTTCACACTTCCCCTTCACCTTGTGTGTGAGAGATGGGTCATGGGAAACTCCATCTTAGCTCCCTGTTTCACAGAGAAAAAGCCAAGTGGCAAACAATTTGCCTGCAGAGAGTTGAAGGGTTGTCCAGTGCTAAGAACCTAGGTTTATTGGTGTGGCACTGAAGGATAATCACTGAACTGCTAAACACAAGGTTGGTGTTTCAGACCCACCAGCTGCTCCTTGAAACCCATATGCAAGGTCTCTGTGAGGTAGAACTGACTCAACAGCACGTAACAACAATAGCCCTTCAGGATAAAACCCAGCCAAAAATAATTAAGGTAAAATCAGCAAAAGCATTCTGCATTGAACTTACAGAACTACATGGAATCTTTTTTTTTTTTTTTTTAAAAACATCTTACCCAAGGATTTTCTTCATTAATTAAATGATGTAAATTAAAATAATTGTGCTCCTTTATTATTGCTTACTTTGGGAAACTAACCATTCCATTCCACCCTGAATGTTGGCATACTTATGAAACTGAAATTTCCTCATTTCATCACATCGAATTTACTAAGTGATAAGGAGTTTCACCAGTCCCTGCCCTAGGATGCATAAGTGTTACAGTAGGAGGTAGCCGATGTGACCTTGTCTCACAAGGGTTGGACAACCCAGAGGAAGCACAAGCTGGGTATTGTAGGAAGGCCACATAAATCTTGTCATCACAGATCTTTACGTGATTAAGATTGTCAAGAACTTGAAGTCCCAGTTATAGCATAGAACACAGAATCCTATATTTAGATAGGAGACTCTTTAAAGATCATCGAAATTCACTATTCAAAAATGTGATCCAACGGATAGCTGCAACGGCATCACCTGGGAACTTGTTATAAATGTGGAATTTCAGGCCTCACAATAGACCTACTGAATCTGAATCTGCGTTTAACAAAATGCCCAAGTGATCTGAAGTTTTAAAAGCACTGATCTAACTACAATTAGGGAGTCCTGGTGTGGTACTGTAGGATAAGCATTGGACCACAAGATAGGTTTGTGCTTCAAGTTCAAATCTCACAGCCGCTCCTCGAAAACCCTATACAGGGATGGAATGAGTGGGAACCAACTCAGTGGCACTAAATGGCAACAACACGATTACCTTTGTTTTACTGATGAGCAAATTAAGTCACAGCAAAATGAAACAATCTGCTCAAGAGCGCATAGGTCAGTGGTAGAGCAGGTACCAGGCCCCCCCACCCCATTTTACTATCTGATTCTTAATTCTGAGAATCTGAGTAGCAATGAGTTATGGGACTGGTCCCAGAAGTAAAGGTGGATCCATCCTCTGAGTGAAATATTCAATAGAGACATCAACAATGTAGATTTAAGGAGTTAAACTCAATTTTCTATTTTATGTATATAAGTGAATTGTTTAGTGCCATGGAGTCATTTCCAACTCATAGGAGCCCTGTATAGGATTTCCAAAGAGCTGCTTGTGAGGTTGAACCATCAACCTTGTGGTTCAAACCAACTTTGTGATCCAGTGCTTATCCTACAGTGCCACAACACCAGGATATTGTAGGGTAAGCATTAGTTATCCCCAATGTACCAGATACTCCTGGTGACGTTTTATTCTGACTGCAGGTAGAGTACTTGGATATTTTTTAACACAAAAACTTCATAAATGACACCAAAGAGGAACATTCCTTTGCTTATTATTTGCATTCCTTCTAGAACTATAGGGAATATATTTTTTTTAAATCTTACCCAAGGATTTTCTTCATTAATTAAATAATGTCAATTAAAATAATTGTGCTCCTTTATTACGGCTTGCTTTGGGAAACTAGCCATTCCATTCCACCCAGAATGTTGGCATACTTATGACATTGAAGTCTCCTCATTTCATCACATCGAACTCACTAAGTGTGACAAGGAGTTTCCCCAGTCCCTGAAATGCAACTCAGTGTTGAGAAGGGATCACCCTAGGGACTTTGCTCTTGCTCCCTCTGCCTGAGCTGCTCCACTTCCAAATCTTCACATGGTTTGTGACACATTCCACCTTCTTCAATTCTCATTCATGGAAAAGCATTTTGTGGACACTCTAGAGAAAATTCCTATCGCCATCCACTTTCTTCAGTTGCTTTCTATCCCAATTATAGCTCGACCTATCTCTGTCTCCCACCTAGAGACCCTCAGATGACAGGTCTGGTGAGAACCAAAAAGTCACAGTCTTGAAAACTAAGAACACCACCAACAACATATATGTTCATATGTCAGTAGCATTTAGTGTTGTTATAGGACGAACTGAAATTTGAATCTTATTTTGTGTATATAAAGGCAAGGAAGAGGCACAGCTTAAAATGAGTGTATAAAATGCCCCCTTCCAAAGCATGTGCATTGGATGAAAGCTGAACCTTGCCTCGCTTGTATACTGTTGCATCCTGTTGACCAGTAACAGTTACCAGCTGCGTCCCGGAAAACCTATACAGGGTTGCTATGGGTCGGAACCAACGCGACAGCACTTAACAACAACAACAACGATAATGTTTGTGAAATGAATGAATAAATCATTTAGAATTAAGTTTATCGTGCTCGTGTGTAACAATTGCTGGTGAATAAACTCTAACTCATAGCAAGCTCTAGAACTGTACTCCAAGGGTTCTCAATGGCTGAGTTCTTGGAAGGAGCTCACCAGGCCTTATTTCCAAGGCACCTCTAGGTGGACTTGAGGCTCCAATCTTGTGGTTAATAGCCAATCACGTTAACTGTTTGTACCATCCAGGGACCTAGGACAATAAAAAAAAAAAAAAAAAAGAGTTGATATTGATTAATTTTTAGAATGTGCTGGGCTCTGTGCCACATGCTTTACAGGTGTTACCTCATTTCATTTAAGTTTTTATTAAAATTTCCAAAAGCAGGCAATAGTTTCAAATGCTTGGAAGCTGTGATATGAAGTGCCTTTTCTTAAAATTGGGGCATCTAACTGAGACATGGGATGCATCTCAAGCACAGTGGAAGTACTGGGTGACCTGCACAAGATGAGTCCACACCGGCTGGACTTTATTACGCGTTCAAATTGAACTGGTTAAACCAGAGATGTCACTAAAGCCAATGCTGTGTTTTGGTCCCCTTGTCAGTTTTCCTTCGAGCAATGAATAGTGACAAGTAGACTTGTAGGGATGGCTTGGAAACCAATGTCCTGATACACTTTTCCAAGTATTGATGGAAAAATTATTAACTCTCCTGGTATGGCACTGAAGGTTCAGCACCAGACTGCTAACTGCAAGGTCAACTGTTCAAATCCACCAGCAGCTCCTTGGAAATGCTGACCAGGGTCACTATGAGTTGGATCTGACTACATACAACCCATCGCCTGTGTATGGCCTGCAAAACCATTTGTAGCAAAGTAACATGTGGAGCGAGAAATACGATGCCAGACAGAAGACAATGTTTCATCTTCTCATTTGTCACTGAGGAAACAAAGCAAACAGGCCAATTTTGGCTTCAGTTATCAAGTGCATTTCATGATGCTGACAGAGAAATGAGGAGTCCCTGGGTGGTTCAAATGTATAACAAACTTGACCACTAACCATCAGGTAGAGGCTGAAGTAGGCCCACAGGCACCACAGGAGAAACGTCTGACAGTCTACTTCAGAAACCTCACTCATTGAAAACCCAGTGGATCACAGTTCTACTCTGATACACTATGAGTCAGAGTAGACTTGATAGCAACATTTTCTTTTGAAAATTTTAACCGAGAAATGAAGGGCAATATACTTGTTCTCACCATGGCAACTTTTGCTTAATAGTTTTCCAATTTGCTCAGTTCCCACTCTCCTCTTAGTCTTGCTTCCCACCAGTTCTCACATCCATACCTACCAGCTGCAGCAGACTGACTCAGTAGGACTGAGCCCACCAGCCGTTCAGGGAGTCAGCCAGAGAGGCACATATATAACCAGAAGCAGGAGGAGGGGAGAAAACAACTTGAGTAAATGCATTTCATTCCAGAGAAGAGCTTTTTAAAAACGATTTAACATTTAAAGTTCTATTATTATTTTTGGCAGCATGTTAAGTCCATGTCTCTTTTTTGGCTACTTTTCTAGTACTTTATGTATCTGGAAGCAAAATTTGCAACCGATTTCAGTTACACTGGGAAAGATTTTTCAGTATAATTATAGGAGGCATTTAAATGCTATTTAAATGTTATTCTGTATTCTCAGCAAGTGAAAGGCACAAGTTAAAATGACTATATAAAATAACCTTTCATCTAGTTTATATTTAGATATCACAAACATAAAAAAACATACCTTAAGTGCTGGTCATTGCAGAATGAATTGCATTACAATCAATTCAGTAACAGTTACCTATACATCCAGAATTAATTAAATGCTGCGAACAACAGATGGGTAAATAAGAATGGGTGGTCCTTTTCCTCACATGGTCAATGGTGTGGCTTGGTAATTTTACTTTAATAAATTTTTACAATGGAAAATTGCAAACATACACAAAAGTAGAGAGACTATGTACCTATTATCAAGTATGCCTGGGCATTGATGGTGGCATGAAAATTTGGGGGATTCATTTACCCACAGTATATATGATTAAAATATGCTCTTTGCCCCATTATAAGCCCTATGTGCTGGGCTGCAAAGTCGGTTTGAACCTCAAGGTTGGAGGTTCAAGCTCACCAGCTGCTCCTTGGAAACCCTACATAGGGTCTTGCTATGAGTTGGAACTGACTCATCGGCACTTAACAACAACAAAAATGTTTAACTTCTTACAAAAAAATCACACAACTATTTCCCATTCCTTCCTTTTTTTGTTCCTCCTTCCCTCCCTCCTTTCCTTTTCTTTCTTTCTTTTTTAACAATTAGACCCTTTGTGATTGTACACATGTACTAAAGGGGAAGGCGAGGAACAAGACCTGGCAGATGCAGATCTCTACTGAAAGGAGTTACAGCAGCCAACAAAGAGAGATGCAGATGGAAGAACAGGTAAGAGAATTGATGTAATCAAACTTTCCTCAGATCTGTTCAAGGGATAGTCCAATTTATATATGAGATATATATATATATGTATATATACAGAGAGAGAGAGAGAGAGAGCTCTGGTAGTGTAGTGGTTGTGAATTGGGCTGCGAACCGCAAGGTCAGCAGTTTGAAACTACCAGCTGTTCCGTGGTAGAAAGATGAGGCATTCTGCTCCCGTAAAGATCTACAGCTTTGGAAACCCTGTACAGGGTCACTATGAGTCAGAACCGACTCCATGGCACATAACAACAATAACAACATATATATATGGAGACCCTTCCATTTAAGTAGGAGCTATGGGTTTTGTAAGGAGCTCTGGTAGCGTAGTGGTTACAAATCAGGCTGCTAACCTTAAGATTGGCAGTTCGAAACTACCAACTGTTCCGTGGGAGAAAGATGAGGCTTTCTGCTCCCATAAAGATTTACAGCCTGGGAAAACCTGTGCAGGGTCATTATGAGTCAGAATTGACTCCACGGTACTTAACAACAACAACAACATGACTTTGTATTTATTTGTAGAGATGTGGTCATCAACATTGGTATTAACACTGGTTGCTGAAAACAGAATACAGATTTAGAAGGGGGCTTAATGATCCAAATGCCCAAAGAGTTCTGTTTGTCTCTTTAGTTACAACTTGTTTCAAGGGTAAAGCTTTAAAGACTATATTTTAATGAGGTACATATTACATTATGTGCAAAACATCACAGATATTTTCTCCATACACATGAGATAAAGAAGTTTATCCAATAACAAGTCTAACTCTGAAACAAGACAAAAAGAACTCGATCTTAATCAGAAGATATGAATTTGAATCCCAGATCTGTAGAAAGTTATATGAAACTATACATTGCTGTTACTGTTACAAATCACTTACAAATTGTTCTCATTTATTCTGTACAACAACTCTATTGAAAATTTTTTACACTGTCGCAGGTGAAGAAATTGGAGCAGAGACAGATTACATAATTTAAGGAGGAGATATTAATTGTCAGACCAGTAGAGACCCAAACCATCCTTCTCTAACACCAGAGCTCTTTATGGTTCATAGAGCTGTCAGAGACAAAAGTCATGGTCAAATTGTTCTTCTTACCTGAGTTGTCATTTTAGAGCCAGAATGAGAGTGAAGTATTGTCCCAATATAGTGGTCCAAACACTTTTCAATTTCTTGCTCATATTTCTTGTGTATCTTATTATTTAAAAAAGGTTTCTCTATCCATGACCATTTCAGTTCACTGATGCTCATAAAACCCCATGAGGCAGATAGTGTAGGTGGATTCAAACCCATTTTACAGAGGATGAAACTGAGATACAGTGAGACGCTGACTTATCAGAGTTCTCAGTTTGCTCATGGCTATATCCTAGGTTTTCTGATCCTTGAAGTTGCTGATGGTCTTGACTGCATACTGTCATTGTTCTGAGATATGTTCAGGTGGTGGAAACTGACCTAAGATGAGACCATGCTAAAAATAAGCCACTGCATGCTAGTTTTTCACTCACACAAATCCAAGTTCATAACATTTTTAAGAAAAAAATTTGGGAGAACAACTCAAAACTGGAAATATAATATTCACTAACTTGATGATTTTCTAAAAATTGGGAATAGACCACCATTCAACTTCAGCACTAGAGAAGTTCAGACCAACAAATGAAAATGTCATTGTTTTTGCTTCTAGAAAGTCCTGTGCCAGTCAGCGTTTCTGTTAGTTAGCTAACCAGAGAACCTACCTCTTTTGAAAAAACAAACTCACTCAAGAGACTAATATTAGGAGTAATAGTCAGAATCTAAATTGATTCTAAACGCCTTGTTATTCCCGCCTCCCAAACACAGATGCCTGATGTACGTAACTGAATCTAATCTAATTTCATTCAGTCAACAAGTATTTATTAAGCCAGGCACTGTCTGGTCTCTTGGGGTAGGTTACTGCACAAACAGATAAGAATCCCTGCTCTCTAGGAGCTTACAGTCTGGAGCTTTTGAGGACAGAGAATAATGGCATTCCATATGTTGATTTTCCAAAGAAAATGAAACTTATTACAGTATTCTGATGTAGCACAGGTTTCGAACCATACCCTTTGCAATTACCAAACCTGCTGGATAAGGAAAATTAAAATGAGCTACTCCTATAACCTCAAAATGTACTCTGGATCCTTCTCCAATTTGGGCCCTACTTATATGGGCCAGATAGGAATGGCATAGAAGTTACTAGGTAGTCTCCCTTAAATTATCTTTCTGTAACTGGGGCAACAAGTTACTGAATATTGTATTTCCAGTTTTGTCAGAGACATAACGCTCCTTTATATCATGCGATTCTAAAGAAAACCTTCCTCTTCCATGCTACCCCAGTCATTACACTAACCATTCATTGCTTATGGAGCTCAGGTTTCTGCACAGAACTCAGTTGTTGTTGCTGCTCCGAGTCCTGTCAACCTAACATAGAACACAACAAAATGTTGTATGGTTCGACGCCATCTTCACTGCTGTTGCTATGTTTGAGTTCGTTCTTATAGCTTTAGTATCAATCCTTCTCACTGAAGGTCCCCCTCCTTTTTGCTGACCCTCTACTTTACCAAACATAATGACCTTTTCTTGTAGGATTATCCAAGATAGACAAGTTTCAGTGGAGCTTCCAGGCCAAGACAGACTAGGAAGAAAAGCCTGGTAATCTACTTTGGAAAATCAGCCAATGAAAACTGTACTATAACAGAGCAGTAATGAGAGACTGGGGATTTGAGTAGAAATGAGGCCGAATGGACAGGGAAAGGGAACGATGAAGGAATGACTTGTATCCTAAGAGGTATCAAAGAGTCAAAAACCAGGAATGTTTCACTGCCTCTCATGATGCCTCCCCAATCTAGGCCAATCTTTTTGAAAATTTTTGAAATTTTCAGACTATTTACATCTCAAGGACACCCAAAATCTGAAAGTGTTAGGTGTTGGAAAAACTGTGTGGTTTATTATTCTCCTTAGAAAATGTGTTTAAGTATGGATAGAAATGAATTCAGTAAGTACATTTTTTAAAGCAAAAGTGAAAAATATTGAGCTAATATATTTATAAATTTAACTTTCTGAAAGCTAACTCATGAGTTGGGGTTTTGTCTTGTTTTTGTTTTTTGTTTTTTTTAAATTAAATAATAGAGATAACTGTGGATTCTACGCATTTTTAATTCTTAGTATCTTCTGTGGGGAGTTTGTTCATGTAGGAAAATGCTAGTTGCTATTACCCTTGTGCCTTCTATCTAAGTTCTAAAAAATTGCTGTTCGTTAGGCCCAACTGACATGAGACGTTATTATATTCTTGGTGTTATATATATATGTATATAAAGACATTTGATATTTGGTGACTTTTAAATGCGGGTGGGAAGATGACAAATAGTTGAACAAATGTCGTTAGGCACTGTCACAGAAGATGAGTTTAACTCTGGAATGGGTGTTGGAGGTGGGGACAGGGGAGACAAAGGTTTCTAAGTAGAGAAACTGATGAGTAGAAAAGTCCACTGAAAGAATCTCTTGCTCAAGGTTTTTTAAATAGAGAAAATGATGTCTAATTAGGATTAGTCCAATAGGGATCTTCAATGTGAAAATCTTTATATAGTCACTATTTACCCTAAAATAGATTTCTGAAAACCCAGTTTTGTTATTTTTTTTATGCTTTCATCATTGTCATGTTCTAGACTTTTCCTTCTCTGAAACTTGGACACTTCAGTTTAATTAGTATATAATCTCTTTAGCTATAAATTAGAACTACAGCTCTCTCCAGATTAAATTTCAGAGAGGTTTTCATAACCTTTGTTAATTGCCTGTTGGAAAGTTTGCTTGTCTGTTTGCATTGCTGACTTGTTTGTGGTGAGAAGTCATATTCATACAGAGGAAAGGCAAAGAGCTGGCTACAGTAATCTTAAACTTGTGTGTGTTTGGTAAGGAGACTTAGTTTAGATCAAAAAATTAATCGTGAGCTAACCTACAGACCTCGTTTCCATTGATAAGCTTAGGATATGAAGTTGAGTAGTGAATTATGGACTATCAAGAGACCTTCTTAATCAACAGAATTGCCAATGGCCTTGATCTGGATTCCATGGGGAAAGGCGTGAGGAACAGTATGTCCACGCTGAAATCCTGGACTGCAGTTCCTACAATGCACTGCCAGCTACACTTGCCACATCATTTGTAGTCCCCGCCTTCTAGGTCCTGCAGCAGACCAGCCCCCTGGTGAATTCCCTACTACCTCCTCTCAAAATATTGTCCTTTTATTGTTATTGTTAAGTGCCATTGAGTCGATTCTGACCCATAGTGACCCTATACAGGGTTTCCGAGGAGCAGCTGGTGAGCTTGAAATGCCGACCTTGCAGTTCAAACAGCTTTACAGTACAGCACATGAACCCACAGCGCCACACCAGGACTCCTAGATATATATAAATCAGAGGTACCCTGATTTTAGGGGATGCTAAATTGAATGCTACATTAGCTGGTCTGTAAAAGAGAAGCTTTGTAGTTCTCTTAGGAGCCTGACAATGTGATTATCCTTATAGCTCAAATTTTACAGGTGAATGTTAAGGATGCTTCAAAAAGTTCATGGACACTTAAAATGAAAAGATAATGGAATTGTTCCACAAACTTTTGGAAAATTTCACATCTAGTGTTGTTGTTGCTAACTGCTTTCAAGTCAGTCCCAACTTATAGGAGACCCTATATAGGGTTTCTGAGGAGCAGCTGGTAGGTTTGAACTGCCAACCATGTACTTAGCAGTCCAGTGCTTATCCTAGAGCACCACACCAGGACCCCTATCTAGTGTAAGTCTACTATTTATTACCCACTGACGTTGGAACAGTGCCGTCACAAAACATAGTTTGCCTTTTTTATTTATTTATTTTTTATTTTAACAATATAAAAACTAAGAGGAAAAGCATGAATTCTCACAAAAACTGAGAATAAAAACTTTGGCCAGGAAACCATTTACAGGTTTTTTGTGTATTTGGGAATTGTGATTGATTCAAGTTGAGCACTCTTCCTTGTTGTTGTTGTGATGTGCCATGGAGTTGGTTTCGACTCATAGCGACCCTGTACAGTGTTTCCAAGGCTGTATATCTTTATGGAAGCAGAAAGCCTCATCTTTCTCCCGCGGAACAGCTGGTAGTTTCCACCTGCTGACCCTGAGGTTAGCAGCCCGATTCCTAACCACTACGCTACCAGAGCTCCTTAAGTCTAACATAAACTCCTTGATTGATTGACCACCCTTTACATACTGACGGTGCAGTAGTTGGGCACAATACTACTAACCAGAAGGCTGGCCTTTCTAAGCCACCACTCACTCTATGGGAGAACGGTGTGGAAGTCTGCTTCTTTGACGATTACAGCCTTGGAAAGCCTCAGAGGCAGTTCTACTCTGTCCTTTAGCATCTCTGTTTGTTGGAATAGACTTGACAGCAATGGATTCCCAACCAATAACCTGTGGAGATTCCCCGTTCACCTCACCACCACTTTTAAACTCCTGAGAGATCATAGGGCCTAAGGTTTGGGAAGGTTATGAACCAAATATACCCTCTTGACAGAATGCTTGGATGTGGCAATGGAATAAGGCATTATTACAGTATAACTATAGGTTTACTTGACATCTGGTACACCAAGCTAGCTTTTTTCTTGCTTCTGTAGGGAGCTCCATCAATGAGTAACTCCTTTACTCAGAACCCAATATAGAAAATGTATGGTTGGAGACTACCACTCGTCTGTTAGTTTGTCATAATAGGGTGGCTTGCATGTTGCTGTGATGCTGTAAGCTAAGCTTTAAAGACAGACTAGGAAGAAGGAGATGCACACTACTTCTGAATGTTTAGCCACAGAAACCTTTATGAATAGCAATGGAACATTGTCAGATAATGTATCAGAAAATGAAAGCATTATGAAAAACAGAAGAATGGGTATTCCAGAACACTTGATTGAGCTCATGCTGAACCTGCACATAGACCAGAACAAGGGGGTACTGAATAGGTTAAAATCAGGAAAGATGTGTGCCAAGGCTGCATTGTTCACCACATTTATTCAATCGATCTGCTGGGCAAATAATCTGATTTTATATGAAGTTATATGAAGAACAGGGCATCTGGATTGGAGGAAGATTTATTAACAACCTACAATATGCAGATGATAAAACTGCATTTGCTAGGCAAATAATCTGATTTTATATGAAGTTATATGAAGAACAGGGCATCTGAATTGGAGGAAGATTCATTAACAACCTACAATATGCAGATGATAAAACCTGGCTTGCTGAAAGTGAAGAGGACTTAAAATACTTACTGATGAAGATCAAAGACCACAGTCTTCAGTATGGATTGTACCTCAATGTAAAGAAAACAAAAAATCCCCCTAACTGGAACAATAAGTAACATCATGATAAATGGAGAGAAAATTGAAGTTGCCAAAGATATCAGTTTGAAGACTGAGGTGCGCCTGACCCCAAGCATGGTATTTCAATGGCCTCAGATGCATGTGAAAGTTGGACAGTGAATAAGGAAAACTGTAGAAGAACTGATACAATTGAATGATTGTGTTTGAGAAGACTATTAAAAGTAACATGGACTGCCAGAACAACAAACAGATCAATGTTGGAAGAAGTACACCAGAATGTTCCTTAGAAGCAGGATGATAAGACTTTGTCTCTCATATTTCAGACATGTTATCAAGAGGGACCATTCCCTGGAGAAGGGCATTATGTTTGGTAAGGTGGCGGGTCAGTGAAAAAGAGGAAGAACCCCAATGAGATTGATTGACACAGAAGTAGTAGCAATGGGTTCAAGTATGACAACTATGAGGATGGTGCAAGACTGGTCATTGTTTCATCCTGTTGCATGTAAGGTTGCTATGAGTTGGAACCAACTTGATGGCATCTAACAACAACAACAAATGGCTGGCAATGGCAGGTCATAAATTAGCTGACTGGGTTATATTGAGGAGTGGTTAACAGAAACTAGGCTGAATGCTTACCAAAAATGTTGTATCATAACTTAGCTTGTCACCATGGTTTGTAAACAATTTGGGAGCCATGATCTAAACTCTATCTTGTTTTATGAGTGTCAGGGTCTTTATTAAGAAAGGCCTCTGCCCTGATTCAGGTGTTATGAAGAACTCACATTCCAGACTGGATCCTCTAACATCTGAAAAAAGGATCAACTGTCATTTTCTCTTAACAGCTTTGAAGTATAATTAGAAGCAATGAACTTGATGTACACAAACATACCAGATGGATTTTAAAAACATGGTGTGGATTAAAAAATGCTTTTTAGTGAAAAATCAGGAAATGAAATGAGGTTTATGGCACAATATCATTTTTGTATGTTAAAAATACAAACACACATCCCATAGCATTTTCCATTTTATAAGGCTTTGTGTATATCAAATACCTTAGAGCAGCATGCCTACAAGAAGGAGGAATGAAACAATGTGGGTCTGGGGAGTTGGTTGGTTGGTTATGTGCTGTGGAGTCAGTTCCAACTCAGAGTGACCCTGTATAGGGTTTCCGAGGCTGTAAATCTTTATAGGAGCAGAAAGCCTCTCATCTTTTTCCTACAGAACAGCTGGTAGTTTCGAACTCTTGATCTTGCAGTTCGTGGGCCAATTCGTATCCACTATGCTACCAGAGTGAAATAAAGTAAATTAAGCAAGTAAGGGCCTTACATAGACTGAGGATGTTGTGTGATGACTTAAGCAATATAATGCACTCACTTCTATGAACCAAGAGGAGTCCTGGTGTCGCATTGTAGGATAAGCGCTAGACTGCTGATCACAAGGCTGGCAGTTCAAACCCACCAGTTGCTTCTCAGAAACCCCGTATGGGTCTCCATGTATCAGACCCAACTCAACAGCTCTTAACAACAACAACAACAACAACATGAACCTGAGAAGAAGCGTTGGTGGTGCTGTAGGATAAGCACTGGACTGCAAGCCACAAGGTCCACAGTTCAAACCCACCAGCTGCTCCATGGAAGAAAGATGAAATGTTCTATTCTGTGAAGATTTACAGCCACAAAAAAACCTATACGGAGTCCTTATGAGTCACAGTCAAATCACTGGCAGTGGGTGGGTTTGAACCTGAGGGTCAAAGATAGAAGAAGAATCAAACTTTGTCTAAGATACAACTTATTGGAACAAAGGAGAATGATGACTCAAGAAATTAATCGGGAGGGCTAATGGCCCACATTAACTACAGCCTCTCCTAGCCTGAGATCAGAAGATCTAGATGGTGCCAGCTACCACTACTGACCGTTCTGACCTGGGACACAATGGAAAGTCCCAGTAAATGGGAGAAAAGGTAGAACAAAACTCAGATTCATAAGAAAGACCAAACTTACTGGACAAATAGAGACTAGAGGAACCCCAAGACTATGGCCCTAAAATACCCTTTTAACCTGAAATTGAAGCTGTTTCTGGAGGTTACCTTTCAGCCAAATAATAGATTTGTCTATACAGTAAACAGTAATGACCATGAGAGGCATGTTCCTTTAAACATTCAACTGCAAGATCAAAGGATCAATATTTACCTGAAAGCAAAAATGAGAAGACAAGGAGTGGCAAGGAAGCTGGGTGGATAGGGTTGTTGTTGTTGTTGTTAAGTACTGTGGAGTCGGTTCCGACTCATAGTGACCCTGCACAGGGTTTCTGAGGCTGTAAATCTTTATGGGAGCAGAAAGCCTC
>NW_006408524.1:30948704-30966273 GCF_000296735.1 Chrysochloris asiatica
TCTGTGAGAGAAGGATGAGACTTTTTGCTCCTGCAAAGCTTTGCTGCTGCTGTTATGTGCCATTGAGTCAGTTCCAACCCATAGTGACCCTGCACAGGGTTTCTGAGGCTGTAAATCTTTATGGGAGCAGAAAGCCTCATCTTTCTCCCACAGAACAGCTGGTAGTTTTGAACTGCCAACCTTAAGGTTAGCAGCCCGATTCGTAACCACTACGCTACCAGAGCTCCTTGGGTGGATAGGGTAGGCGGTGGAAATGGTGAGGATGCTGACATATTATGGAGACAGTAACCAATGTCAAAGAACAATTTATGTATGAATTGTTGAATGGAAGTCTAGCAGTTCCCATTTCACCTAAAACAAACTTTTGCCTAAAACACAACGGTGTTTTGGTTTTTTTTAAATGAAAAACTCTGTGATTGCCATGATAAAAGTGGGGAGAGATGTGAGAAGGGACATCCTGTACACAGGGAGGGGAAAGGGAACCCACTTAGCACATGTTTCCTCCTTTACCCTGTCTTCTATTATGAATGCCAGTGAAGTCTGGAGAAGACGCAATGGCATAAGGTAGGACTCATCAAATGTTTTATAAAGGGCTATACAGAAATATCCTTGACTGTACAGACCAAATCATCTTTGTTGCAACTTCTGAACTTTGCTTCTATAGTACAAATGCAGTCATAGAAAATATACATGCAAAAGGAGTGTGCCAGTAAAACTTTATTTAAAAAGAGAAGTGGCAGGTTAGATTTGGCCCATGGACCATCATGTGCTGACTCCTGACATAGGGAGCTGGTTGTGATCAATTGATTTGGCCTTTACTCTTGTATAGGGTTGGGAGCAGAGCCTTTAAGATGATGCTGTCATTCAAAAATATGACCTATGAGAACAACTGCAAAGGCACCAGACTTATTTAAATTCAGAGAAAAGGAGCCCAAACTCCGCAGGGGCTTCCACGGTAATAGAATCTCAGACACTCAGAGCATTCACTGTTGGGATAAATAACCCATGGGCCAGGTTCACATCACTTTTCATTTGATCAAGTCAGGAGCATGTTTCATAAGCTAATGCAAATGCTCAAGAGCTTTTCAGGGCTTGTAGTAAGTGGCATGAATTCATATTCTTGGTCTCCCTGTAGAATTGTGAAAAGGGCTCCCTTGTCTTTCTCAGACATCCTAGCTTAATCCTGGGAAGATGTTTTTGTTGTTGTTATAACCTTTAGCAACTATCCAAATTTATAATATAGTTATAGTGGTTTTGTTTAAAATTACTTTTTATTGTAGTTCGGGTGAAAGTTACAGAGAAAATTAGTTTTCCATCCATCTACTTACACACGTTTTGTTTCGTGACGTTGGTTACAGTGCCCTCAATGTAACAACATTCTTCCTACTTGTGCCCTCGGTTCCTGTTTTTCATTCATCTTCTTTTCTGTCCCTTCCTACCATCTAAGTTTTGTTTGGGGACAAATGCTACCCTTTTGGTCTCATATAGTTGATTGTACTGAGGAGTACATTCCTGCCTAGCATTATTAGTATACTTTATTGTTGTTGTGAAGTTGGTTCTGACCCATAGTGACCCTGTATAGGGTTTCCGAGGAGCAGCTGGTGAGATTGAATTGCTGACCTTGTCCAGTGCATTAACCCACAGCACCAAACCAGGACTCCATTATACTTTAGAGGCTTGTCTATTGTTTGGCTGAATATTAATCCCTAGAGGAGGGTTTGGTTCCAGGCTTGAGGGGGTATAAAGTCCACAGTCCATGATATTCCTCAGTCTCCACCAGACCAGTAAGTCTGGCCTCTTTTATGAGTCTTTCCAAGAATCTCCAAGCTGAACAAGTGGCCACCTGTATAATGACTAAAGCCCATGTCGTGGTTCATGTGAAGGGAATATTGGACAAAAGAATAGAGCCCTCACATTCTAATTTTTGGATGAATAGGGCAATCAAACACTGTCGATTCAAGCGCAGTGATCATCAGTGCAATTTTCACATATCAGCAGGAAAAAGTAAACACAATCAAGTGTCTGGGCTGCCTTTCGCCTGTAACTTGGCCTTTTCTCTCCTAGCTGCTAATTATTGTCTTTCCAGGCACCTGCCCCCATCTTGTTGCCCATCAAGTATCTCAGTTCTTCCCTCATTACTGAGCCCCTGGCTGTTTCCCAGCAGAGGGACAGCTTTCTCTGGCACTGGAAGGGTAGCCTATATCCTGACGCTGCTGACATCTTAATTCCATCCTGTAACAATGTGCTGATCCAAGGCAATCCATTTGTTCCAAGTTAGATTTCCCTAGGCACCGTTCCCCAGCATTTGACTCAGGCCTATACTATATTGCTATAGCTCCTCTGCATTATTCTCTAGAGGAGAGGCTATGAGACAGGAAAGGACCCTTTTGGAACCTGTGTAAATTAGTGTCAGACATAAAGTTCACCAACAGCATTGCTCAGGAGTCCCAGAGTCAAGAGAGAGGTAAAGCGAAGCATTCACTAAGTATATGTGTTGGGACCCATCAAGCTTTCACTCCAGAGTAAGCACATCCTCACTGTGGTAGGGAGGGAACTCTTCTAGTGGATTGAGGGGGGAAATTAACAGTTAAAGTCTCCTTGGACCCATTATTCCCATGTCTGGTTACAAATCCAGAATATTGAAATGTGGAATCTTGTTCATAAATTAAGTTCGTTGTGTTCATTTCTGAGTCCCACAGTCCACTGTCCTCAGCATAGTTAACTATATCTGATTGGAAATTTTTTTCTTTGGTGAGAGAAGTGAAATACTCATGTAACTGTGACATTGAGATAGTGTTATCTCAATCATTCTCAATAATTCAAATGAATAATCAGTAATTCAGAGTTACCTCAACAATTCAAAATGATGCTACAAATGTTCTTCTTAGCTCACCCACATGAAGCCTTGGGCGTCCCGCTAGCAACTGTAATCTGTAGCATTTTCTGTGTTTTGCTTGATTGAAGGGGTAGACGAATAATTGTCAAGCGTTTTCTGCAGGGCTTTGAAACGGTGCATTCTGGATCAACCCCTGCTGAGCATTTGCATTTCTGCTCCAGATACATGGAATCAGAATCTACATTTGACAAAGGATCCCCAGATGACTCTTAGGTATTCTACCCTGGTTTTCCCTCTGCTCTGCTCTTTGCCCAGTTGAACCATTGCTGTCATTTTCTCAGCTCTCCAACTCTGCTCTCTTTTTTGTACCAGTTCCTAAATTGGAAACTTCCAGGCTACTCACACTTTTCCCTTCACAAACCTGCATTTCCATAGAGGAGGAAAATACGGTGTCTCTTACCCTTTCTAGCCTCAAGTATGACAGTGAACTCAAGAGAGACATAGAAAGGCACAGAATTCCCTTCACTTTTGGTGAGTACTCTGAGCATTTTGTTTCCAGGGGTTGATAATCTGACCCTTAATTAAAAATAATACCAGAGGGCTTCAAAAACTTCATGTAAAAATGGAATTCAGAGATAAAAGAAGTAATCTGATACAACTTGATGAACTTGACCTACACCTATGGATTTAGGAGCTCAAAATATGGAACAAATTTTTACAGTGAGGATCATTCCCACCCCCTCCACACACAGAGTAGACAGGGATGGGCAAATTGGACATTGGCTACCCAAAATGGGGGCACTAAAAAGGCAAGAAGTGACTGGCTTACAAGCTTTCAAGAGAAAGCCTAGATCCAGAGGGTGTGGAGAAAGGTAGAATCTCCACTAAGTAGTATCCAATCTGTCTGGGCGGAGCTGATGAAAGGAGATGTGGATAGGACTCTTGTGATACAGCAGTGAATAATTGTTATCAGTACTGATTGTGAGGGTTGGAAAGGTAAAGGTAGACATTTTGTGGCAAAAGGAGGAGGGTGGTTGACTTAGCAGTCTAGGAGTGGAGGTCCCTGGAACCATCAAGTGAGAAGAGCGGAGTGTGAACCCCGACCCAGAGAAGCAGTGATGCCAGAGATGGAGGCAGAGACAATGTCATGGAGAGATGGAACATCTGGGGAGTCTAGTCCCAGAGAGGGATTGAGGCTGTGTGCTGATGACTGAGGGGCAGCCTTGTATTATATACTCTTTGGTGGTTTGATGATGCATGGAGGGGATTGTAACCATAATAATGAAACGATATAGGATAGGATGAATGTAGAACTGGTGTTCTCCCATGTAAACTATCACATAATTCACAATAAAACATTAAAAAAAAAATACTGAATCATTTAAAAGCAGAGTGTCCTCTGGGAGATTTCAGGGGGGAAAAAAAAGAGAGCGAGATAATAGAATTTCTTCATAAACATTTTGAAGCCCCTTTGAATAAATAACTCTCTTATTGAGTACTTCGAGTCGGTTCCAAATCATAGTGACTCTGTTTAGGGTTTCCAGGGAGCGACTGGTGGATTTGAACCACCTATTCTATGCCAAATGAGTCGTGGCCATGGCAGTGAGTTCAATGTTGTACTGGTAACCGAACCCGCCAGTCACTGTGGGAGAGAGATGAGGCAATCTACTTATGTAAAAGTTTTCATTCTTGGAAACCCTGTGGAGCAGTTCTCCTCTGCCTGTAGAGTCCCTGTGAGTAGGAATTGTCTCAACAACAGTGGATTTGGGTTTTGACTATAGATCAGACACTGTGCTAAGCACTTTACACATATGAAGGCTTCAAAGTGGTTCTTCTCAGTTCAGTTATGGCCAACAAAGTGAAACTATTATGGCCATAGATTTATAAAATATAGGTATATCAGAATGAGAAAGATTACGAGTTGATGCCCTTCTACAGACATTGTCTTTCTCTTAGGATAGTGTGTGTGTTGCATAGCAACCAAATCTCTTGAATGGCAGACTAAGAAACAACAGTGCCAGCTCAAAAGTGGTTGCCAACCAGCCTCTTGGGACATGTGCCTCGCTCCACAGTTTTGGCAATAATTCAGTCTCCCTCGCCAGGCTCCTGAAAGGGCTAACTATGCCTTTTCTAAGTCTCCCATTTGAGGGTTCCAACCTGTAATATTTCCTGTTCCAGCTATCGTTCTGGCTGTATTCCAATTTCCCTGTATCAACCGTGACTGACCAAGTTCAAATCAATTTGGAATTCTAATTTCATCCTCACAACAACATGGTGAACCAAACTCCAACCAAATCCACTGACACCGAGTATATTCTGACTCATGTTACTGTTGTTAAGTGCCGTTGAGTCGATTCTGACTTATAGCGACCCTGTATAGGATTTCCAAGGAGCAACTGATGGGCTTGAACCACTGACATTGTGGTTCACTGTCCAGTGCTTATCCTACAACACCAACAGTGTTTCCGAGGCTATAAATCTCTATGGGAGCAGAAAGCCTCATCTTTCTCCTATAGAGCAGCTGGTGAGTTTGAAGTACTGACATTGACATTAGCAGCCCAGTGCTTACCCTACAGCGCCTCCAGGGCTCCTAACCTGGTGAAAGAAACATTCACGTAATATGTGCAGCTAGTTTCATCTGTCTATTAACAAGAACAGTCCTACAGTGTCTCTTTAACATAGTCAACGTTTTAAGAACAGACTCCAATGCCTACTTGTATGACCTCACCCCTCCCCTTCCCAAGTCTTGGCTCATTGCTTACTAAATTTACCACAGATGTTTATTGAATTAAATATGAACATTTCAGTATAGATGAATTGATTTCTGTTTCAGATGGGGAAACTGAAACACAGATAAGCTAAGTGACTTGCTCAGGGCACACAGCTAATAATAAGGGTGGAATATCAGCTGAG
Source organism: Chrysochloris asiatica (assembly GCF_000296735.1). Lineage (NCBI taxonomy): Eukaryota > Metazoa > Chordata > Mammalia > Afrosoricida > Chrysochloridae > Chrysochloris > Chrysochloris asiatica. The sequence continues at coordinate 30,954,454 of NW_006408524.1, forward strand.
ACAGGCTGGTTCCTACTTTCAGTCTCTACAGTGCATCAGGGAAAGGACTAGTCCAGCCACTTTAGGATTATGCTCCTTCTCAAAGGAGACAAGCCTCAATCATCCCATGCAAGCTTTGCTCAGCGCGAACTTAAAATGTTGGTTGATTAATCTGACAGCCAGCACCTTACCATCCTCCTCCTCTTATCACGCAATCAGTCACTGTCTGTTCACAGAATGTGAACTCAGGTTATTATTAGCTGAGGAATAATTATGAATATATATGATTCATACATGTAAATGTTAGAACTATTCATATCTTTTTTTCTGTTCTTAATCTTGTGTAAAGTTTATCATAAAGGGACATTTTGATGTCTACAACCTTATCTCTTAGGAAGATTCGAGTTTTGTTTTATTTTGGCTTAACATGCAAGTGACATAAATCCTTAGTACTGTCTTAATGTTAAGTGTCATTGAGTCGGTCCCAGTTCATAATGATCCTGTATGAATAGGGTTTCCAAGAAGCAGCTGGTAGGTTTGAACTGCTGACCTTATGGTTCGCAGTCCAGTGCTGATCCCACAGTGCCACACCCAAAGTACAACAGAGACTGGGTATGGATTTATTCGAGAAAGAAGAGTGTTTGTACCTGGCTTACCAAAAAGATGCCACTGAACCTTTTAATCAGTGGAATCTTTTTCTAGATGATTTTCTTTGTGTCCTCTTTGAGCAATGATACATATGTGAAATGGCCAAGCTAAGTCAGGGTCACAGACCAATGCAAAATGAATCATCCTATGTACTCTCCAAACACAAGGTCTTGTTTCTATAATATTGCTTTCCAATGGAGATAATTATCCAAAGACAAAATCACACACACTGACAAAACCCTGGCAAAACAACAATAGCAGTAAAAGCTGACTGCTTTTCAAAGCTTTCTATACCAGTGCCATTGTAGGATAAGCAAACTGCTAATCACAAGGTTGATAGTTCAAACCCACCAGCCTCTCTGCAGGGGAAAGATGAGACTTTCTGTTCCTGTAAATATTTATAGCCTCAGAGTCACTGTGAGCCCAAATTGACTGAATGGAAGTGGGTTTGGTTTGGCTTTTTGATTTGTGACAGGTGGAATCCCTGGGAGCAAACAACTAAGGGTAACAGCTGCTAACTGGAAGGTTGGAGGTTTGAGTCTATCCAGAGACACCTCAGAAGAAAGGCTTGTCAATCTTCTAAAAAACCTACAACTGAAAACCCTGTACAACTCAGTACTACTGACACACATGAGGTCATCATGAGTTACAGCTGCTTTACAACAGCTGGTGGTAGTGGATGTGTCAGGTGTTATGCTGAGCAATTTATCCCTATGAAGTGATGGCTGTTGTTGTTGTTAAGTGTCGTGGAGTCGGTTCCAACTCATAGTGAACCCATATAGGATTTCCAAGCTGATGAACTTGAACCACCGACCTTGAGGTTAAAATCAACATTACCATCCAGAGCATTAACCCACAGCACAATATCAGGATTCCAGGTGATGGATTGTTGTTGTTGTTGTTGTTAAGTGCTGTCGAGTCGGTTCCGACCCATAGCAAACTTGAACAGGGTTTCCAAGGCTATAAATCTTTATGGGAGCAGAAAGCTTCATCTTTCTCCCATGGAACAGCTGGTAGTTTCAAATTGCTGACCTTGCAGCTCGCAGCCCGATTCATAACCACTACGCTACCAGAGGGTAGATACACTATTATCCCTACTTAACAGGCGAGGGAGCCCTGGTGGTACAGTGGGTTAAGCACTAGACAGCTATCTGAATGGGTGACAGTTTGAATCCACCAGACGCTGTGCAGGAGAGAGATGAGGCTGTCTGGGACTGTAAAGGTTTATAGCCTGGGAACCCTAAGGAGCAGCACTGCTCTGCCCTATAGAGTTCTGGGAGTCAAAATTGACTCAGTGATAGTGGGTTTGCTTTGGTTTGGGCATCAGAGGAGTAAACTGAGGTATAGAAAGTCAAAGCATACGAAGGAGCTTCAAAAAGTTCATGGGAAAACTCCATTATCTTTAGTAAAATGTAGAGTCAAGACTTAAACACACAGATCACCTTGACTCTTAGTCTTCTGAAACATGGTGATGCCCAGCCAAGTGTCACAATTCCAGCTGCCTCAGGGGCCTGGCCACTGAAACGTGCTGGGGCTGTAACACAGAGAGCATGACTTGGCGAAAAAACGCTGCTACTCACACCAAACAGGAGTGCGCATCCCACAAGCCAATAATCTGGAGTGCGTGAACACTATCCTAATTTGTAAATGCTGACACCAAATGCTGTCAGGAGGGACCAGTCCCTAGAGAAGGGCATCATGCTTGGTTAACTCAAGAGTGGGCAAAAAAGAGGAACCACCCCCTCACCCCTCAACAAGATGGACTGACACATTGTCAACAACAATGGGCTCAAACTCAACTATAATTGTGAGGACCAGGTGGTGTTTCATTCTGTTGTACACAGGATCTCGATGAGTCAGAACGAACTCGATGGCACCTAACAACAACAACAATTTTATAAAAATACTTTGTTAGGCAGCAATACACACCTGAAACCTGCCACTAAACTGCCTTCCAGCCACCATCTTTCACCTCTGCCACACTGACTTTCAGCACACCGGGTCTCACTGCAATGAACTTGCCCTCAAACATTGACCTTCTCTTTGCAAGTGCTCCTGGGCTCTGTCTCCATGTTGAACATGGAGATGTAGTGGTTGAGCCTACATCAGGGTCCCGTACTGAAATTCACTCAGATGGGGTGACAACTTTGCTCTCAAGTTCTCCTATGTCCCCGACGAGAACCCACGTTGTCTTCACCTGAGTTCTCAAGGCACATTGTCTTTCTTAGTACAGTTTTACTCTCTCCCTTTAACCTGGCTAGTCTCTCAGAAACAGGACCAAAGGGTGCTTAATATTTATGTTATCCCACTTCTCCCTCCTTCCCCTAAAACTCACTGCTTTAAAAATTGACCTAAAATATTGATTAAATTTTTAAAAATTTAAATTGTTATATAGATTGTTTGTAATGTACTAGAAGCCAAGTTAAGTTTCTGTAATAAAGATCGCTAAAAATTGAGTTACTTTGACTCTTTATACCTCAATTTTCTCATCTGTTTAATGGCTACAATCATGTAGTCTGCCTGCTGTCATCTACGACTCATAGTGACCCTATTACTTAATAGGTACAATTTGCTTAATTTAGCACCTAATGGATGGAAAATGCTGAGCACAGGTTGGATCTTACAACAGTTGTTTTACATCTCTCAAAGCACACATGGGGTTTGGTATGGTACAGCCAAGACTCCTGTGACAGGTGATCCTCACAGTATGAATCGAGGTCCCAAGATCTCTTCTAACACCAGTTAGAATTCTAAACAGCAGTTCGAATTTTGCATGTATTTTATTGTCAACTATAATTATTTGTTTGAACCAAACTAGCATAGAATTTTCCTTCATAACAGAAATATATATAAGTTTAAATGATGTTTGTGCTAATTAATTACCCTCTTTCCTTTGACTCTTGGCCTCTTTTTAGTCATGAAACTTCAGGAAGCACAAAGTAGACATCTGTCTGAGGTAAATGGAAGGAAAACAGACTTTGGGAGAAAGAGCAATTTACCTAGAATCGCTTTCTCCTGGTGTCATAAACCTGTTGCAGTCAGGTCAATTCCAACTCTTAGCGAAGACACTAGAGGACAGAATAGAATTGCCCATCAGGTTTCTGGGACTGTAATCTTTACAGAAGCAGACGGCTGCATCTCTCTCCTGAGGAGCTGCTGTTTTGAGTCACCACTGATTTTTTCCATTAACAGTGCTTAATCACTGCACTACCAGACTTCCTTCCTGACCTCCAATCCAAGGTGTTTACTGAGGAAGATCTGTGTGGCAGATCCTGCCTATGCCCTGGGACTTACCATGGTAACACACACCAGTCAGACTTTAAACTGCCTGCATTATTATCTCTGGTGGCAAAAACCTGTTCTGTCAGTGCTCTGGGCAAGTTGGAAGTACCAGAGATTCGATGCTCAATGATTGATGAGCATTTGAACATAAATACTCCAGCTTCTTCACCCTAAAATGGGATAATTCTGCGGTGAATGTTCCATATTCCATACTGACTTCCAAGGTTCCCCCACAAATCTAAGCTCCATTTACCCATAACTTTTCTTGATAATGCATCTCTTATTGACTTCCTCACTATCCTGGTTGAAGTTCTCCACTCCCTTATTGGTGTTCCTGGGTATACTTCCCAAGTTAATTACCTCGCCTAGAATCCTTATATCAGGGTATGTTTCTTGGGGAAGCAGAACTATGACAAGCTGATTTCAGGCTATCTGTGTGAACATATGAAACATACACATGTAGGGATGCTGCTGATGCTGTCGTGGTTTCTCCTTTAATGAGCTGACACATTGCATCAAGTTATTACTAGTAGCCCATTTCCCAGTGAACTCATGTAGCCTCTTCTTGTAGAGAAGGTGCTCCTACACTTCTACTCTTTGTCTCATATAAATGCCTTTGCCCCAAATCAGCCACTCCACATTTATTCTTCCATAAACACGAAAGCCTAATCCTTTCAATGTTTATTGGCTTTTATTAGCTTGTACTCTTGTGAAATATCTTTGTGTTGGGTAAGTGTGTTTGCAACAGTGTTGGATAGTTTTGATAGGTTGGCTTGTGGCTGAGCCAGACATTTCCTTATGGGGCAGCTACAATCATTGCTGTGAAGTTTGATTTGTCTGAGGGGATGGTGGGTTGATTCTACATAGGAGCCCAAGTAACTCTGACATGACCAGACTTTTTAGGAAAGACACAGGCTGTGTGATAAAGCTGTACCACTGATCCTAAGCCGGTTCTACTTTACTTACTTGCTCATGGGGTAGATACCAGAATGTTTGGGTGTTTCCAGAGACTGTTGAAAGAAGTGCTAAGTGAATAAAGGTAAATACTGTTAACCAATGGTACATGGACGGGATTGCAATCATTGTAACGAAGCTAAGTATATGGTTTGTTGAATGTAAAACTGATGAGCTTCACTCAATTCACAATAAAAAGTTGTTTTTTATTTTTGTTTTTTTAAAAAGAGTTTTTCTAGGAACACTATTTATAACAGACCCATACTGGACACCACCCAAATGTCCATCAACAATAAAATGGATAAATAAATCATGGCATATTTACACAATGAGATACTCTTCAGTAATGTGAACAGTTGAAAAATAGTTGAATCTCATAAACATACTGATGTGTGAAGGAATCTAGGCACAAAAAGTACATATTTTATGATTCCATTAATTTAAAATCCAAAACAAGTTGTAATAATCTAAGGTGTTAGATGTGATGGTAGCTATTGCTCTTGCTGGGGGTGGGGCTAGCAGGGCTTCTGAAATACAAGCAACTTTCTGGTTTTGATTTGGGTACCAGTAACATGGGTATGTTCACTTTATGGAAATCCAGTGGGCTACACGCTTACTATCTGTGTACTTTTCTGTATCACATTACATTTTAATAATTTACAAAATAGAAATATAGATAGGGAAAAAATAGACAAGAAAATCGTGCTAAGGACTATTTTCAGCATTCTGAGTGAGATACCTTAAGTCTCTGCCAACTATTTACATCCAAGCCGTGCTGTTTTGGAATGAGCACAGCTCTGGGCTAAGTCTATAAACGAATGCATTGGGAAATTCCAACCTGATCATGCATTTTGCCTTCCCTGAGTATTTCACTGGCGAGATCACTGGTCCTTGTCTCATTTGGAAAGGTTTTGTCACTGAAGCTGCATCTTTGTTGTATCTTTTGTGAATCCCTTACATTAGTTCATAAATCCTAAGATGTATTGCCAGCTTAGGGGCTTTCTATGAAGCGTTCAAGGGTCCACCATCTTAAACTTTAATCAGCAGTGAGTGATAGGAGGTCTTTGGCAGAGGACTGACTGCAGGCCAGAGTCACTGTTCTAAAGGGCTGTGGCTGACTCACTCTATGCGACTCAGCCAACTTATTTGCCCTCTGCTCATTTACCAGTAAAAAGGAAATAATGAAAGTGCATGGTAGTCTATTATTTTCCAGCTAATAATTTAGAAAAGGCTCCCCTATAAATTGATTAAAGTATTATACAGAAGGAAGAATTTAAATAGGCTCTGGGTAAATCTACTAACCCATGTAAATCCACCCATTACATTTAAAATGGACTTTCTTTGAAATAGGTCATTCTGTAAAATGATGAAGGCCTTAATCTTGTGTGTAGTTTAATCATGTTTTCTAAGATAATGTCTCCTAGCAACCTGTTGGGGTATTAGTTTGGACCCGATGCAAAAGGAGGTAGCAACGAACTGCTAAGCACAAAATCCCTTGTTTGGCTTCTCAGAATTTGTTTTCTAAAATGTAAAAATGTTTGTTTTGATCATGATTGGAAATGTGGTATTTCTTAACAAAATAAAACCTACTGTCATCAAGTGGCTTCCAACTGATTGTGACCCTGGATAGGGCTTCCGAGGCTGTACATCTTGACAGGAGTGGACCACCTCATCGTTCTGCTGTGGAGCAGCTCGTGGGCCTAAACTAACTTTAAGGTTAGCAGTCTAACCCACAGCACTCCCACTGAGCACCAAAACTGCATTTGGCCACTGGTTGAAAGTAGGTATTATCTTTTCCTGAATCTTCTCATTTATCTCCCTATCACATATCATGATGGTGATTTTTGCTAGAATAGATCTCAATTTTCCTCTCCATTCCTACTTAGATTATTTGGTATCCTAAATTCTCATCACTTCTTCTAATGTCACTTATACTTCCAAATTGGTCTCCTCATCTTAGATCTTTGTATTCCTGTTTCTTGGCTCACCATCATGAAACATGCTTCTATCATGTTCTTCCCCAGTTTACCGTTCTCCTTCCAGTATCCTTGTCTGACGTTCAAGGCCTTCCACAGTCTAGCCTTCCCCATGCACCCCAACAGGCCTTTGTTTTCCTCTATTCAACATGCTTTATCTTTCCCAAGCATACTCATTTCCAGGGCTCATGGGTTTGGTTGTGCAGACTGTGAACTGCCAAGTGCCCAAAGGCCCCATTCATATAGATTATTACCTAAAAATCAGCCCTGCATTGTACCATTCAGCCCTGGGCTTTTTTCCTTTCATGGTTGTGTTCATTCTCATCCCCTGCCTAAATCCTTCTCATCCTTCAAAGTGCAGCTCAGCTATGATGGCTTCCTCAACCATGCTGTCTCTTCTTGGCCTTTTCCTTTGATGTTCTGTAAATCTTACCCCCAAAACGGTTTCTAATAAGAACTCCCCTGCAACAGAGGACATGGACCCTTGTCTTATTCATCTTTCCATTTCCACAGCAGAACACAGTGGGGCTTAGTGACTATTGAATTGTTTTATCTTCTTGCAAATGTCATTATTTTGACCCTCCATTTAGCATCTAAGGAGCTCTGGTAGTGTAGTGGTTACAAATCGGGTAGCGAACCTCAAAGTTAGCAGTTCGAAACTACCAGCTGTTCCACAGGAAAAAGATGAGGCTTTCTGCTCCTGTAAAGATTTACAGCCTCAGAAACCCTGTACAGGGTCGCTATGAGTCAGAACCAACTCCACGGCACATAATCACCACCAACCAATTAGCCTCTGGGCTAATGTGTCAGACTGGAGTAAGTTTGAACTGCAAGGTTGGTGGTTCAAGCTCACCATCTGCTCCATGGAAACCCTATACAGGGTCTCTATGGGTCAGAATTGACTCAACGGCACTTAAGAAAAACAACAACAATCAATTAACTTCTAAGCTCCTGGGATAAATGGATCCTGCCATCCACAACTGTAATTAACATGCTGTGGAGCATAGAACTTGCAGCCTATAAATATTGATTGTCTGATTACTGGAAATGATATATGATTAAATCATGAAAGAAAAAAAGAATATTAAATGTTGATACGTACGATTGTTAAGGCAAAATCAGCATCATAGCTAATTTGATTCCAAAAATATCTAATGTGAGTCAAAGATGTGTCTTCAAGTAGATAAGATTCACTCCAGGAAGCTGTCAAAATTACCCAGGGAGAAGAAAAAAGTCATCATTTTTTAAACTAGTCATAATAAAGTAGATTTCAAGTAAGGTACTTCAATTATTGAGAACATTGAGAAGCTATAGAAGGTTGCTAATATATAAACCAAAAGGCAGAAAACCTAGAAAAGCCACATCTCTTGCTGCTTTGTTAGGGATTGAAATTTTATGACAATTATCTGTTGTTATGGTAGACAATTGTTCTAGATACATATCCAAAAGTAACTCGGAGATCTCATAAATTCTCTAGTAATTGCTCCAAAGAAACACAGTCACAAAATTCTGCCATCCCATCTGTCTTCTTTCTTGTCATGGAGGAGCTGTGCAACTTTAGAGAGACCATCAGTGCAAAAGTGAAACAAAGGAAATGCCTTATTTTGGTGTCTTCTCCTCTCATGGTACCTCTCATATCTGGCCACTTCTTCAGGATGTTTTTTAGGATTTGGACATAAACTAAAGTGTTAGATTTCCATTTGTTTTGGCCTTTCTCAGGCTGACTGCCTCCAGATCCAGAGAAATCCAAAATATCTTTGCCAGCAGATACTGGTCTACCTCACTAATACCAACCTTGACTCATTTTCAAGTTTGTTTCTTTGCCGGGAGGGGGCATCCATTTGCATTAGTTAGTTGAACTTTACATTGCAATTAAATTCAACAACAACAGTGTAAATGACATAGTTCATGTTTGTCTTTGTTTTATGTCTGTCTGTACATAGTCACATTTAGGAAGTCAGGCTCTACCTAAATGTTTTAGAAGATTCCATTATTAGTTACCTTCTTTGAAATTCAGGGGAAGACGGTGTCTCTTTCCACCAAAAATACACAGCTATTTTATATATAATTTAAGGAGGTTCCAAACCTTTTAAAGTCTATGGCCCCCAGATTGGAAAGAACAGTCGCGATAACCTCTAACATGATCTATATTGTTGAGTGTGCCAGCACTATTCTAAGGACTTTATTTTACTTAATAGCTCATTGATTGTTGCTCTTAGGTTCTGTTGAGCTGGTTCTGACTCATAGTGACCCAATCTAAAAAGAAAGAAATCCTACCTGGTTTTGGGCCATCCTCACAATTTGGCTAGGTTTGAGCTCAGTGTTGTAGCTATTGTGACAGCCCATCTCACTGAAAGTCATACTGTTTCTTGCTAACTTTCTACTTTACCAAGTAGGATGTCCTTCTCTTGGACACCATGGTCCCCCCAACAGCATGTCCAAAGTAAGTGACACAAAGTCTCAATATCCTTGTTTCTGTAGTTTATTTAAGGAGCTCTGGCAGAGTAGTGGTTACGAGTCGGGATGCTAACCTCAAGGTCAGCAGTTCAAAACTACCAGCGGTTCCACGGGAGAAAGATGAGGCGTTCTGCTCCCGTAAAGATTTACAGCCTCGGAAACCCTGTGCAGGGTCACTATGAGTTCGAACTGACTCCACGGTACTTAACAACAACAACATAGTTTATTTACTCCTCATAATAACCTATGAAGTAAGTTTTCTTTTTTTATCATTTGTAAAATGTAGCCTGTTCAACCTTGCACGACTAGTAAGCTGTAGAGTTAGGCTTTGTACCCAGCCAGTGACCATAGAGACTGCCATATTATAGTATTGTCATAGGATTCCTGGATTAGAAACTATGAGGAATATGATTAGAAGGTAGTTATTAAGATAAACATTTAATACGGTCAAGTCTTTTATACAATTTCATGGACTTTCAAGTTTGTTTTATCTTCTCTTCTAATGCCTACACTGTACATAAAGATCTAAAAACCAACTTTCCATGTACTTGGAGAAAACCTATGAAACCTTTACAATAAGCACCTGAGTCTCCTGTGTAAATAAATATGAAATTCTGTGGTTATCATTATAAGTAGTATCTGAGAGAATGTTTCAAATCCATGTATTTAAAAAGTGAAACGTCAGTTTTGATATGAAATTAAAAAATTATAGTTCCATATAAAACCTATTATGCAGAGAATCATGTTAGGTGTAAAGAAGAAGTTAGAGAAATAATTAGAAGTTGCATTAGTCCCAGTCTAATTATCTATTCAAAAAGGAGTCAAAGATGACAAATCTGCAGGTACCCCAATGAGCTACGACCGAACTGAAATGACTGAGAACTGAGTCAGATTCTTTCATCCTTGACAATGAAAGTTTTGACATTTCAACAGAAACTCTGTGTCTAACAGCTTTTCCCATTGGTAAATAAATAGACATAAAAGAACACCTATAGATAAAAGGTCTAGTTGAAAGCTCTGTTAATAGCATTTATGAATTACCACCACTTCAAATGTCTCCTCCTGTAGGCCTCCCTCCCAAAGGATAAGGTCATAAAGAGAGAATCAGATGACTATTACTTTTAAGACAGGTTTTCATCACTACGCTGATCAATATTACATCTTTTTAAGTAGGTTTACTTAGAAATTAAGCATTGACACAAGTTTTAGTGTTTCTTTTTATCTGGACTTGATATCAATTTTAGTACAGGAAAACAAATTTAAAGGATTTCTCAAAACACATTCAAAAAGTTTGTTTGCTTATAAAGATATATGCAAATACCATGTTCATATCCAGTAAATATGTGAGTGTGTATGTGTGTGTCAATGAATTTGGTTTCATATTCTTTGTGTAATTGTTTTAGTTTAGATCAATTCTGTACATAGAATAAGTGAGATTTATTAAAAACAACTGAGATATATCAATAAATATATAAACCCAGCTAACCAGTTACCATCAAGTTGCTTCTGACTCATTGCGACCTCATGTGTTGCAAAGTAGAACTGTACCTCATAGGGTTTTCAAGGGTGTAAGCTTTCTTCTGAAGTATTGCTGGGTAGTTTCAACAGCTAATCCAAAGGTTGGTGGTTCCGAGAAGCCTTAGAAGAAAGACCCTGGTTAACTACTTCAGAAAAATCAGCTACTGAAAACCCTATGGAAGTCCAAGGCAAGATTGTAGAGTAAGCCAATTCACTGAGCTGACCCTCTGCGACACAGACATAGGAGACCAAATGAAACAGATAGAGATGGTGATTCTAGAACCCTGAGCATGAGAGGATAGAACAAAGAGGTGGATTGAGTGTAGTCTGGAAAAGAAAGTTGAACAGAAGCAGTGATAGAGAATAAAAGCAGGCAGACTGTAGACCGGCGTGGTATGATGCAGCCAGCCATCTGGAGCTTTTGAGAGCAGCTGTTAATACAGCAATCTGCAGACACAGGATGAAGCTGGAGGTTGGTGGCAAGGGGTTACAATTCTTCCTTGTTCTTGTACTCTCCTGGTAGCTGGGATTGTGGCCAGTACCTACCCTCACCAACCCCAGAGGTCAGTGGTACCCCCTCCTACACAGCCTGCTCTGCCTGTGGTCGGGCACCTGGCATAGTGCCCCTGCTTCTGGAGACGTGTGAACCTGCCCTGAGTGATGCTACACAAACAGTGAACAGAGAACCAACTGTGTTCACACTTCCAGTCTCTACCACATCCACACAAGTGCCTGAGAATACACCAATACATAATCATCAACTAAATAGAAATACAGCAACACAATGTCTCTGAGAAAATAGAAAATATTAGCTTACATAAATTATACCAGTGATTATCAATGCATCTTGAATGCTTATTTGATCAACTGAAGAAGTTGTTGTTGGTGGTGGTTATGTGCCGTGGAGTCACTTCTGACTCATAGTGACCCTGTACAGGGTTTCTGAGTCTGTAAATCTTTACGGGAGCCGAAAGCTTCATCTTTCTCCCACGGAGCAACTGGTAGT
>NW_006408524.1:30966373-30967331 GCF_000296735.1 Chrysochloris asiatica
CTCTGCCAAGAAATTTGGAAGACAACTATCTAGCCAACTGATTGGAAGAGATCCATATTTGTGCCCATTCCAAAGAGAGGTGACCCAATGGAATGTGGAAATCATCAAACAATCTCTTTGATATCCCATGAGAGTAAAAGTTTTACTAAAGGTAAAACAGAAACGGCTACAATCATACATTGACAGAGAACTTCCAGAGGTTCAAGCCAGATTGAGAAGAGGCCGTAGAATGAGGGATATCATTTCTGATGTCCGATGGATCTTGGCTGAAAGCAGAGAATATCAGAAAGATGTTTACCTGAGTCCAAAGGTCTTTGATTGTGTGGATCATGACAAGCTATGGACAACATTGTGAAGTATGAGTATTCCGGAACACTTAATTGTGCTCATGAGGAATCTGTACCTGGATGAAGAAGCAGTTGTTCAACAGAACATGGGAACACTGAATTGTTTAAAATTAAAAAAGGGCTTTTTGCTGCATCTACTGCGAGAATGAAGACTATTCTCAGCAACCAGACTGTGGACATTCCGAAGAATGTCGACATCAGTTTGAAGGGTAGCACTGTCATCGTGAAGGGCCCCCGGGGAACCCTGCGGAGGGACTTCAACCATATCAGTGTGGAGCTGAGCCTCCTGGGAAAGAAAAAGAAGAGGCTCCGTGTTGACAAAAGGTGGGGAAACAGAAAGGAACTGGCTACAGTCCGCACCATCTGTAGTCATGTGCAGAATATGATCAAGGGCGTTACACTGGGCTTCCATTACAAGATGAGGTCTGTGTATGCTCACTTCCCCATCAACATTGTTATCCAAGAGAGCAGGTCTCTTGTTGAAATCTGAAACTTCTTGGGTGAAAAGTACATTCATAGGGTTCGGATGAGAGCAGGTGTTGCTTGTTCAGTATCTCAAGCCCAGAAAGATGAATTAATTCTTGAAGGAAACGACATTGAACTTGTATCAA
>NW_006408524.1:30967431-30974509 GCF_000296735.1 Chrysochloris asiatica
TTCTGACTCATAGTGACCCTGTACAGGGTTTCTGAGTCTGTAAATCTTTACGGGAGCCGAAAGCTTCATCTTTCTCCCACGGAGCAACTGGTAGTTTTGAACTGGTGACCTTAAGGTTCACAGCCTGATTCATAACCACTACGCTAGCAGAGCTTCAATTTAATCATCTTTGGCTTTAGTAGTTGGTGTGTAAATTTGAATAATAGTTGTATTAACTGGTCTTCTTGAATGTTGTAACAGACAACACTGTACTTCAAAATAAGTCTTGAAATGCTGCTTTAACCCTGAATGTAATACCATTTTTTTTTTTTTTTTTTTTGGTACCATTCTTCTTTAAATTGTCATTCCTGGTAGTAAACCATATGATTAGACAATTCAGTTCATTTCATCCTGGTGTGGTGCTATATGGTAAGCACTGAACTGCTAACAAGGCTGGTAATTTAACCCACCAGCTATTCCTCAGAAATTCTACGCATATACTGTGTTGCTTTGATTTCGCATTTAATTATGCTTAAGATACTCATCTTTTTGTATTCCATTTCATTTTTTACTTCTAAATTTCCTATATCCATACTTTGTACATTCCACATTCCGATTATTAGTGGATGTTTGCAAATGTTTCTTCTCCTTTTGAGTTGTGCCCCATCCGCAAATGAAGGATCCTTTCTTTTTGTTTCCAACTTTTGCATTCCAATCCATATCATTAAGGTCCACTCTACTTTGAGAAGGCAGCTTTTCCCAGGCATATTGTGACTGCCCAGGGGCCTCTTCTTCCAGCACTGTAACAGACAATGTTCTGTTGTTATTCGTAAAGTTTTCAATGGCTTAGCATTCAGAAATGGTTCATTTCTCTGTTGTCTAGTATGGGTTAGTCTGGAAGCTCAGCTGAAACCTGCCCACCATGGGTGACCCTGGTGATGGGTGGTGGTAGTGTGCTGTGGAGTCAGTTCTGACTCATAGTGATCCTGTATAGGGTTTCCGAGGCTGTAAATCTTTACAGGAGCAAAAAGTTTCATCTTTATCCCATAGAGCCCCTGGTAGATTCAAACTGTTGACCTTGCAATTAGCAGTTCAGTTTGTAACCCACTAAGCTATCAGGGCTCCTTTGGATGACCCTGCTGGTATTTGAAATACAGTTGACATAGCTTTCAGCATCACAGCAACACACAAGCCACCATAGTATGACAAACTGCCAGACAAGTGGTGGAGCTGCAAACAGGACTTTAAAGTAGAAAAGCCTTCACTGTGCTTAAAGAAAGTTTGTGTGTTTTTTTTTCTTTCTGTGGCTTCTTTCATTGGTCTTAACTCCGCACAGAGTAAGTCCAATTTCTCGTCTACATGTAACTATCTTGCCTTCAGTGCTTTTCGTTGTTGTTTTTAAATGCCATTGAGTCAGTCTCAACTCATAGTGATCCATATAGGGTTTCCGAGGCTTTAAATCTTGGTGAAAGCAGAAAGTCTCATCTCTCTCTCACAGAGAGTTTGGCGGGCTTGAACCATGGACCTTGTTACTCCAAGCTAAAGACCCTCTCTGCTTAAGGACTTGGATACTTTCCACTCACTGCTGCTCTTGCTGTTTTTTGTCCCTAAGTTTATATTACTACCAGAATCTTCAGAAATCCACTTAAACTCATAAGAATTTGTCAGAATCTTCGGAGTCAGACTTTCTCAGAGCTTATTCTGTACTTAATTCTAGTTAAAGCTCCTAAACAAGAATAAACGCATTTTTAAAGGTCTCTAATTTAAGCACTGGACTGCTAACTGTAAGTTCAAACCCACTAGCTGCTCCTTGGAAACCTAACACAGGGCCACTGTGAGTTGGAACAGACTCAAGAGCAGTTAACAACAAAAGCAATTTATGGTCAGGCATGAGCTTTGGTATCCCGTTCCTTTCCCACAGCCTCTGTCAATGTAGTCTGGGTTCTGCTTTTTCCAAAGCTTTGTTTCATTTGTTCCTTCCCCTTCTCCCCCACCAGAAAGACAGCACTATATGTGCAGAGCTTTAAAGTTGGCAAACAACTTTAGAAACGTCATATCATGTAATCAACACAGTAACTCTATGAAGAAGGTTCTATTAGGCCGATTTTATGGATTACCATTTTAATACTTCATGCCTGGGATGCTGTAGCCTGCTTTGCTGGCTTCTCAGCTTTCAGCATATCTTTATTCTAAAGCATTCTACATATTGATGCTAAAATCATCTTCCTCCACTGATGATCTGAGTATGCCACCATCTGGAGTCCATTTATAGCCTCCCACACCCTTGGGATAATGTATTTTCCTGGGGTCTTTGAGACTCTGCATCTGCTAAATCCTCTGTCTTGCTTTCCTCAACTTAGTATGCCAATGTTTAACCAGTCACAATTTTTGTCATTCATTCATTCCGCTAGCATTCATTCACACGTGCATTTCATTACTTGGACTCCCTGCGTGCTGCAGATGGTTAGTTGCTAGTTAAATAGTTGGTGGTTTAAGCCTACCCAGAGGAGCCTGGGAAAAAAAGGTCCTGGTGATCCACTTCTGAAAAATCAGTCCTTGAAAACTCTACAAAGCACACAATTCTACTCTGACACACATGGGGTCACCATGAGTTGGAATGAACTGACAGTAGCAGGTTTGGTATATTGGGTTACTGCACATTTGGCACTCTGTCCGACGTTAAAGGGGAATACAAAGAAGAATCAGTCTCACGTAGTTCAGACATGCCAGGTACAGTTGCATAGAGTTGACTGACTCTTGTAAGCATGTGTGTGTCAGTAGAACTGAACTCTATTTGGTTTTCAATTGCTGATTATTTCAGGTAAATTGTCAATCCCTTTTTCTTTTTTTTTTTTTTTTTTTTGAGTCACTTCTGATTAGATCCTCTGACCTTTCATTTAGCAACTGAGCATTTTTAACTGTTTCACCACCCAGAGACTCCAAGCTATGCAAACATCCAATTTAAATACAAGACAGAGTGGTAAGAGATGTGGGAAACATAGGTTATTGGTGTTGTTAAGTGCCCTCGAGTCAGTTCAGACTCATATTGACCTTGTATAGGGTTTCTGAGAAGTGTCTGGTGAGTTTGAACTGCTGACCTTGCGGTTCCAACAGACCTTATGGCTGAATGCTTAGTTATAGGTAAACCCTGAGGTTTAGCTGAAAAAGAGTTAATCCTACATGGGAAGAGCAGAGGCAACTTCCAGGAGAAGGTATTGTGTGATCTGTTTGAGGATGAGGTTTTCATAAGCACAGTAGGGAGAGTAGCATGAACCAAAGCATGGATTTGCCGTGCCTGGAAGAAAATCCATGCTTCCCTACTGTGTTTTGGTCACTTTCTTTTCATATTGCCTCCTTGTCCTGTCTTCATGGATATTTGGCCTCACTGACTTTTTCTTCTTCTTCCAAATGTGTCTTAAATAACCAAGGGCCTGGGAAACTTGCACACCTGATTTTTTTTTAAAAAAAGCCATTTCCAGAATGATGATAGACATGGAGTCCCAATGTGGAGCTGTGGGATAAAGCAGTGGACCACACAGTTGATTTGAACCACAAGGTCGGTAGTTTAAACTAACCAATGGTTCTTTATAAATCCTTCACAGGGCAGCTATGAGTTGGAACCGACTCAATACTTTACAGAAACAACAGACATAGTATATGAAAAGGTGTGATCAGGAAGATTTTATTTCAAGATTTTGAGTGTAATGAATAGAAGATGAATTAGCAGGAACAACACCCAACCCTATCAGCTACTACTGTCTATAGCTGGAGACACCAAGGCAAATAGTTTACCATTTGGTGGTTTACCAGCAGTTGGTGGATTTGAACCACCAACCTTGTGGTTAGCAGCCCAATACCTAACCCACTGTACCACCAAGGCTCCTTAAATAGTTTGCCCAAGAGTAATATTTGCATGACGCATAGTACATGATGTGCTGCAAAAATAAGAGAACTGTATTACACAGGTTTGTCATGAAGAGTTTGATGCCACATACTTCTATTTATGAGTCTCAAAAACCAAAATAAAATGAGTAAGACTTCACATTTTTAGGCCTGAAATATGCTACATTCTTTTGCTGTATTTATTCTACAAGAAAATATAAAAATAATGTTAATATCAAGTTCTCAAACAAGTACTTATGTCTGGCATTCTCATCAAGGATGATGGCCCTGCTCAGCCTTAGCCCCAAGGAAGATGAAGCATATATTTATTCCAACTTGGTCACTACATATTGAAGTGTTTGTAGGGTTGAGTAGGGAGAAAAAAATTCATATTTTGAGGCTTTAAAAAAATTTTTTTTTCTTGGAACTAGCAACGTAATGCAAAACATCTTATCAACATTAAGAGCACTACCATCAAATCAATTCCAGTTCATAGCAACCCTATCTATATAGGGTTTCCGAGACTGAATCTTTACGGAAGTAGACAGCCTAGTATTTCTACCAAGGAGCAGTTGGTGGGTTTGAACTACCAACCTTATGGTTAGCAGCCCACTACCAAACCCACTGTGCCACCAGGGCTCCTAGAACATCTTACATGGGAACAAAATTAAAAATGGGAGATGCTGGAAAGGGATTGGCTCCAATGAGGGCTCAATGTCCTAATAGCTGTGGTCTACAGAGACTCATTAGCGTGCATGCATTCTGTAAAGTTCACAAGAGACAAACAAGCACATATGTTTTTCCCTTGGAAAAATGCAAGGGAAGCCCAACTAATGGACGCTTTCCTCTGTAATTATATAGGACTACAAGCATTAAACTAACAGAGGCCAAGAGAGTTAACACTCCGAATTCCTTACAACTAGGAAAGAAAAGTTATCTGCTTAGAGCTGGTTATCTTTGAAAAATAAAATCTGCAACACTAACCATCTGAAGTAATTTTCTACTCCTCCAGTGCCTGGGGAGACTTCTTTTGTAATCTCTAACATCTAACCTCTAGTTTCTATTTCCACCGCCCCCACTAATTCAGACCCTCATCACTTTACAGCTAGTTCATTGTTAGAGACATCTTCCTGGTCTCCAATTTCCTTTCCATGGCAATAAAACATGTGTTTCTCACTGTAAGAATGGTGTGTGGGCGGCATCTGGGCGGCATCTGACCTTCTCTGACTTCAAAAGTGGGAAGGAGAATCAAACTCAGCATCAACCCAAGGCTGATTCCTCTGAGGCTGAGATCAGGCATGCCTCCACCGTTCAACCTTCTTTACCAATTCTGATACCAACGGTTCCTCTCAAGGTGCACTCTGCTTCTGAGTTCAAAACTCATTGCAATGGCCACACAGAACTCACAGACAATAGTCACAATTAGGGGGTTTATTAGAGAAGTTAACAGGTTATAATTCAAGATCAGAAATGCTCAGGATACTGTTCTTCCAGTCAGCTGTGCCCTCAGGCTTACCTCTCTCTATGCTCTTTGGCCTTTAAGCCCTTGGCTTCTTTCCTGCTCTAGCAAATGATACAAAGCTCCTTTTGTGCTGCCTATAAATGCCCAGAGGGCACTGCAGTCTACCATAAACTTCTGCCCCGAAGGTTGACTTTAGCTATGTGGGTCTGCACATCTAGCTCTTCCAATTCGTATCTGAAGGCACCCCACTATACAAGTACGCCTCCTGCCTAAAGGCACTCTACTTGGTCCATGGGCTGGGAAGTCGGCGGCTCCATGTCTTGATGCTGTTGCCTTTGCTGCTGCTGCCACTTCTCCACCACCACTGTGGTGTCACAGCTCTGTCTCCAGAGGTCCAACACACAGGAATCTCAGGGTCCAAAGGGTATGCTCTGCTCTCGGCTCTTTATTGATAGTAATGAGATTCCCCATTCCTGTTTCTGAGGTACTTCATTTTATAGTCAGTGGAATGGCAAAGCTGATCAATCCCCATGTGAAAGCTCCAAGTTTTTACAATCACAATTAACCCTGTTAACAATCACTTGCAACATCCATATAATCCTATCAGCATCTTCCCTTACCTTCTCTTATCCAGATCCATCAGAAGAAAACACAGCCTATAAATACACCCATTCAGTCATTTGGTGGGAATTACAGACTAAGGCTAGAAGAGCCGCCATACATATCTTAACTATTCCCACAAACTCTAGCTTTGGTGATGTCATTCTCCTCTGTAAAAAACATGACTCTGAATCCCCAACCTTTAGGAAAAGTTGCAAACTTCTGGCCAATGGTCTTGCTTGCCCTAGCTTGTTTGTGGACTCAAAAACATAATTACATTAAAAAAAAAAATGTCAACATTGCAAGACTGTGATATTTCATATAAAAATCCAGACTCAGAGCCTTTAAATTGGGTTCTCATATATGGAAAAATTCAAATGTTCAGCTATCTGTGTTCTAGATACTGACAAACTGAGAAACATTTCTGCCCATATGGAGCTTATATTTTGTGAACAGGCAGATAATAGACAAATAAGTAAAATGTATAGCATGTTGGATGGTAATAGGAATGGATGGGGAGGACTAAAATTTTAAATCACAGGGTGATAGAAGGCCTTACTGAAATGGTGACATTTGAGTTAAAATGGATTTCTAGAACTACACTGTCCAATACAGTTCTGCTGTTGCACTGTGGGATAAAGCACTGGGCCACAAGTTCAGTTTGAACTGCTGGGTCGGTGGTTCAAACTCACCAACCACTCCTTGGAAACTCTATATAAAGGGTCATTGAGTCAGAACCAATTTGACAGCACTTAACAACAACAATAACTGTCAGATAAAGTAGTTAGCAGTCACGTGTTATTATTCTAATTTATAATAATTAAAAATTCACTTCAAATTCACATTTCAGGTACTCCATAGCTACATGTGTCTAATGGCTACACACAAATGTAGAACACTGTCATTACTGTGGAAACTTCTACTGGACAACATTGCATAGGAAGACTGTTCAAGGTAGAGGCTATACCAAGTGCAAAGATCCTGAGGAATGACGTTATTTGATTTGAACTATTAGTAACATGCCTCCTCTGTTTACATGTTCCTAACATTTCCTCACCACTCCTCTTTGTCGTACTGTGGTGGATTGTGTGTTGCTATGATTCTGAAAGGTATGCCACCGGTATTTTAAATACCAGCAGGGTCACCCATGGTGGA
>NW_006408524.1:30977779-30989301 GCF_000296735.1 Chrysochloris asiatica
TATTTTCAATAACCTCATATGCATGCGAAAGCTGGACAGTGAATAAGGAAGAATTGATGCTTTTGAGTTATGGTGTTGGAGGAGAATATTGAAAATGCCATGGGCTGCCAAAAGAACCAATAGATCCATTTTGGAAGAAGTGCAGCCAGAGTGCTCCTTGGAGGCCAAGATGGCCAAACTGCATCTCTCATACTTCGGACATATTGTCAGGAGGGAGAAGGATATCATGTTTGGTAAGGTGGAGGGTCAGAGAAAAAGAGGAAGACCCCCAACGAGATGGATTGACCAAGTGGCAGCATAGATGAACTCAAGTGAAGCAACAGTAGTGAGGTTGGCCCAGGATCAGGCAGTGTTTTGTCCTGCTGTTCAAATGGTCTTTATGGGTCGGTACTGACTCAATGGCACCTAACAACAACAACAACCATTTCCTGCTCTCGGAGGCTAAATGATGCTTGCAATTTATCATCTGACCCAAGCCAACTTTCCAATGTTCTTATTGATAATAGCATTATACCTCTGGTTTATGCTATAGAATTTATGGAATACAGTCCAAATTTCCCTTAAACTAAAAAACTGTGTGAAAGAGTGAAGACCAAGAATCTGGACTTCTTGTTGTTGTTATGTGCCGTGGAGTCAGTTCCGACTCATAGTGACCCTGTACAGGGTTTCCGAGGCTGTAAATCTTAATGGGAGCAGAAAGCCTCATCTTTCTCCTGCGGAGCAGCTGGTAGTTTCGAACTGCTGACCTTGTGGTTCGCAGCCCGATTCGTAACCACTACGCTACCAGAGCTCCTTACTAGGAGACAGAATATATATGTTTCATTTTGGAGTGGGGTAGGTTCCTGGTGTGCTTCAAATGGCATCATTAGGGGTGGTATGGCGCAAGCACCCACTAATCAGAGTAGATGTTGGTCAGTGTTGTTGTTAAATGCCCTGTATAGGGTTTCCACGGAGCGGCTGGTGAGCTTGAACCACTGACCTTGTAGTTCACAACAACATTGCAGTCTAGTGCATTAAACTGCACTACCACACCAGGACTCCATGTTGGTCAGTAGCGACCTGGAAACCCTCATGTTTGGTTAGGTGTTAACCCTTTAGTTGATGATGGCAATGGTCAAATGCTTGGCTCCTAACATCAAGGACAAAAGGCCTGGCAGTGTCCCTAGGAAATAAGAAGGAACAGTTCTACACAGGGTCATACAGGGTCACTATGTGTTGAAATCATCTCAATGACACACAATAATACACAACATCATGAGGAACTCTGCAGCATGGAAAGAGAGTTGGGGACACTCTGAAGCCCCAGGCAATGACTAAGTGCCACCTAGTGCTGCAAACATTCTAAAAACTGGCACATGTTACACAATACTCATAAATGGGATTTCAGCCTTTGATTGTATGACTTGTTAAGTATTGCTGAGTAGGTTCTGCCTCATATTGACCCTGTATAGAGTCTCCAAGGAGCAGCTGCTGGGTTTGCACTGCCATCCTTGTGGTTAGCAATCCAGTGCTTATCCTACAGCACCACACCTGGACTGCAAGATTATATGACAAATATAGAAAACAAATACATTTTAGAGTTAATTGCAGAACTGTTTCCAATTAATGCACACAACTTAAAGAGGTGATAGAATTTAAGGTCTGCATGTTATGACATGCAGTGGCACTGTAGGATAAGCACTCAACCACAAGGTCAATTTGAACCACAAGGTAGGCGGTTCAAACTCACCTGCTGCTCCTCAGAAACCCTATACAAGATCTCTATGAATCGGACCTGACTCGATGGCATTTAACAACATTATCAGCAGCATCTATTCTACTAGTTTCTCCCGTGTCTTCATTATCCCAGTCTTCTACTAGTATGACATTTTTCAGTGTCCAATAGGTTCTCTTTGCTGTCATGCTGATGTTTTTCTCAGTTTACTGTTCTTACTTGAAGACGCCTCCTTTCTAACTGGCTGACTCTTATCCAGTTAGCTTTGAGCACAGTTCAAACTTCCCTCCATTCATTAGCTTTGCCCAACCCAACCCAGAAGCATTTCTCACTTTCCTGGCTGAGTGCTCCTTATTATGCACACTCACTTGGTAATTACTAAGATTTCAAGACACCATCTTTATCTACTCCTGGGTTAAATTTTAAGTTCCTTAGGGGCAGAGGTCACACACTATCCTTTCTGTTTCCTTACATGGCCTCATTTCCATATGTCAGAATTTTTTAAAGTTTGTGAAAAAAAATTCCATTATATTTTAATCCCATTTTTACACCAAACATTTGAAATCCCTTGTATATTCACCAAGTATCTACCATATGGAGGGCTCTGACCTATTTGTTGTCTTTTTATTCCTTCTTCCTTTTTTTAAAAAAAAAATGTGAACAGGTTTATTTAGTTCTTACAAATACTCTGCAAAGACTGGGGTCCCCTTATCCTGGTACGGAGTAAAACCTGTAGTTGATTGCTGTTGAAGATAAATTGAGTTGGATGTGAAGACTCACAGATCTGCTGGAATAGTTTCTCTCTCTGTGCTTCAAGATTCCGAACTCCTGGAATGGTGTAAACAATGACTCACACCATCGTAGGCCTTTTACATTTTACCAAGCACATTCACGGTATACACCAGGCTTTCAGCGAGGGTCAGGTTCCAACATGTTAACAAAGATTCATCTTCAGGTCACCAGACTTGCGCCAATTTTGTTCAACACCTAACACAACCAACAGAAGTTATCTCCCCTTGTCCTCTAACGACTGGGCCAAAAGGGGAGCAATTCTACCCCAAAGGCGTTTGACTGTAGCAGCAGGCCCAGCCTGTCTTGAAGTTTTTTGACAAATGATTTTAGGAATAAAGGCTATGATTTTGGACTAGGCTGTGCAAAACAGCTCGCTTGGCCTAAGTCCAGGTCAACCCTGGCTTTTGGGAAAAGGAGAGGGAAGCAGGACTTTTTAACCTAAAGGGATTTGGGGGAGGTAGGCAGTAGAGTAGAGTTTCGTGTAGGATTCGGTGAATTCCTGCATTTGTGGACGAGCCCGATGACCAGGGTGCTCAGTGGCCAGGTTCCTTTTCCTCTCGCATCCAGGACAGTCTGAGGGGGCCAGATGTAGAGGTGGAGGTGAGCCAGTGGAGAGGGAGGGGCCGGGCCGGGGCGGGGCCGGACGCACCTGGGCTGGAAGTGGGTGGTGCGCGGGGCTGAGCCTCGCGGGGGACGCGGCGCGCTCCAATGGGCAGCGGCTGGCAGCGCGCCCCGCACCCGAGCCGCAGTCGCGCCCTCTCGCTGCCTGGCGAAGCCGCGGACGGCGCGCGGAGGCGAGCTCACCGGAGAGGAGCTTCGGCGACTGGGCATGAGGATGGCCGTAGGCTCGGTCAAGATGCAGCCGCCGTGTGAGAGCCCGGCCCTAGCCGCGGCGGTGGCGGCGGCCGACGGCGCCCTGCGCCGCAGCCCCAGCGCCCGCGAGCGAGAGCAGCCGCCAGCGTCTCTGCGGCCGCGGTTGAAGGATCTGCCGGCGCTGCTGCGGAGCGGGCTCACCTTGCGGAGGAAGCGGAGCGCAGCCGGGGGCCGGGTGAGTGCCCGGCCCGGCCCGAGGGGGAATGGGCGGCGCGCACGTGGAGCCCTTCCAGACCGCTGCGGGGGCGCCTGCAAGTTGGGAGGTGGTGGAAGGCGCGCTCTGCAGTCCGACTCGCCTGGAGAGGGGTCCGGGACGGCGGGGCCATAGGGTGCCCCCTGTGAGCGACGTTTCCCCTTCCCCCAGAGGCAGCTGGCTTAACCTCCGGGCACCTGGATTGAGGCTGCTGGACCGTGGGCATCGCTGGAAGAAGGGCCGTTTGCCTCTTCTCGGAGGGGAAACTGCAGGTGTCCAGCGCTAACAGGCTGCCCGCCCTGCGCGACAGAAAGCCTGGGGTCCCAGTTTGTAAGGGGAATGGGACCGTGTGTGCTTGTTTGGGGCGTCCCGTTGCAAGCTCTGGGCATTCGCCAAGGGGGGAGACCCTGGAGTTGGAAGTTCCAGGAAGACCTCCTTGCGCCTGGGGTCAAGCATCCTGGCCTTTATTCGTTGACGCCCCCTTGAACAGTAGGGTGCACACCCCAAGAACCTTCAATATTGACTTCCTGATGATGTGTTCAGATATGATTTCCTGGTGAAGGAGTTTCCTTGTGGGGTTCTAAGAGCGTCTAATGAACTGAGCAGGTCAGACATGTTTTGTATGCTAAGTAGTAATGGCCTGCTGACTGTCTCCTGGGATCTTTCACAAGTGTCTCAACAAGCCCCGCCAGGGCCTCAGGTCACGGCCCTGACTTACTCAGATTTCCCTGCTCACCAAGGCTTTGGGGCACCTTTGGTGGAGTCTATTGGGTTTTGGTTTAAATCGTCATCCTTAAGCAGTCTTTACCGAGGAACTGCAGCAATGTAAATTTTGTGGCTGTAATTTTTAAAATGAAGTCTTCATTGCCTTTGAAAGAAGATCTTGCTGGAGAGGACTCTTTAGCTTTTGGAAAGCTAGGTTTGTGGAAATTTAAGGATTAGGGAGGAACACTTGATTTGGTGTGACTTCCATTGGCTAGAGAAGGATCAGAATTGACACAGGTCTGTAACTTCTCTAACTAGACTGTGTTTGAGGAGCCCTAACTGAAAGGTTGTCATTTGGAACCCACCAGCTGCTCCAGGGGTGAAAGACAAGGCTTCTGTTCTTGTTAAGATTTATAGCCTTGGGAACGCTGCTTAACAATTCTCCTCTGTGCAGTAGCATTCTTTATGAGTCTCAATCCACTTGATGGCAATGGGGTTTGATTGAGATGGAATTCTGCCTCTCTTAGGTGTTTTCCTCCCCATGTAGGAGATGATTGTGCCATGGCTCACCCCAGAAGGCTGTTCTGAGGATGGTTGTTGCTAGTTGCCATTGTGTTGGCTCTAACTCATGGCAACCCCATGTGTGCAGAATAGAACTGTTCCATACGGTTCTCCTGAGGTGCCCCTGGGTATGTTGGAACCACCAACCTTTCAGTGTAGTCGAACACTTAACCATTTGCACTATTCAGTTCTGAGGATCATCTGGGGGACAGTGAACATTCTTAAATTGAGTGACATAGAATTACCCATAAGTAACCTCAATGTGTGGCCTTCAGCGTTGCCTGCAAGGAAAGCGAGGAACTGTGTCCCAAAGATGTAATGGCTATGCAAACACAAGCACCAGAGTTCTAGACTTTGCTGGAATTTAGGGGAAAGTAGGTCAAATTGTGTTCCTGTTATCCTTGACAGTTACTTTTTCATGGCACAGAATACTGACAATAAGAGGGCAGCTAGTCAATCTGTGACAAGAATTGCTGAGGGTTTCTGTATAAATAGATCTGTAATGTTCATCTGCATAGAAGCTTGTGTTTCTTGCTGCCTGAGATACTGTTTTTGCTTTGCCAAGATACTAGAACATATTTACCCTTCTCGTTTTAGTTATTCTGATTGTGGCTACCTCAGTAATGCCTACTTTATTAACCCTTCTTTGATTCTACTACTGTATTACTTTTTTTATTTTAATTGAAGGAAGGTTAATTGTCACATTCTCCAATATTGGAAACCCTTAAGTTTCCCTCCTTCTGTTTGGAATCGCTTAGGTGATTTTGAAGCTTTTCCTATCAAAGAAGTTAGAAGGGGGAAGAGAGAGGAAAAAACAGGTAAAATATGTACCAGACAGGCTGGTGCCTTGTGAACCTCTGGGATTGCTTGGTGAACTCATTTGGTTAGGGCAGTGGTGCTGATGCAAACAAGTCCTGACTGAGGTCCTTTTGCAGACCTCCAGGTTTGTGTGGGAAGGGCTTCAGATTAGACTTGAGTGATTATAGAGACATTAGCACAAATTCATTACCATGGCTGAAAGATAAGCATCTGAGTACATTAATCCTTGTTTTTGTTTTTACTTCTTATGGAGACTATGTGAGAATAGTATAGTAGTAATCACCCAAACTTCCATCCACAGTTATCCCTCTGCCTCGCTTTCTTTTATTGTGTGTGTGTATGGGGACTTGAGTATTTTAAAACCAAAATCCTAAGCATCATGTGGGCTCATTTGTCATGGTTTCAGTTTACATCTCAGATAAGGACTTTTTCAAAATACCAAACAATATGAACGACATTCCTTAATTATATTCCTTACTGTATTCATACTTTTTCAAAGACGTCTTTTTTACTTATGGTTTATTGGAACCAGGAACTAAATATGGCCCACACATTGCATTAATCATTAGGTTTCTAAGCAAATTTTGTAACAATTTCCCCCTCCTCTTTTCTTGTCATTGATTTACCAGAGTCTCTGGTAGTGTAGTGGTTACAAGTCGGGCTGCCAACCTCAAGGTCATCAGTTTGAAACTACCAGCTGTTCTGCCGGAGAAATATGAGGCTTTCTGCTCCCGTAAAGATTTACAGCCTTGGAAACCCTGTAGAAGGGTCACTATGAGTCGGAACCGACTCCCTGGTACTTAACAACTACAACAACAACAACAACTAGTCTAGTAGACTGTCCCACTTTTGGGGCTGATTCTTTACTTGTAATGTCCTTTATCTTGTTTCATTTTATTTTATTTTTGTGGTGCACTTTAACTTGTTCCTCTATTCCCGGCGTTTCCCATAATCTGGTAGTGAGATCTAGAGACTTGATTAGACTTGGTTTCCCAAAGGCAAGCATCCTTGTAAGTGGCTCTGTGAATAACCTATTGCATCACACCATGAGACACACAATGTTTGGAAATCTCCTTTTTTGAGATGTTAGATTGATTCATGGGTTCAGGTAATGTCAGGTTACGTTTCTGTCTTTTATGTAATGATTTTAACATCATGTACAGTTGTAACCAGGATCCTTGGTGATACAGTGTTTAAAGTACTCTGCAGCTAACCAAAAGGTTGGTGGTTTGGACCCATAGTAGAAAGATCCGACAGCTTGCATCTGTAGAAATTTATAGTCTTAGAAACCTTGTAAGACAGTTCTACCCTGCCTTGTAAGGTTGCTATGAGTGGGAACCCAATCATTGGCAGTAGGTTTGATTTGGGTTTACAGTTGTAACCTAGAGTTTTTTCCCTTTTATCGTTTTTTTTAAGTAATGACCTGGTGCCCTACCAGCCTCCAAAGGTAACTGTTGTAAATATCACTGGGTCTTTGTTTCATTCCACTGCAGTGAATGTGAATATCCCTTTTGATGCTGGACTTGCCCTTTCTCCTGTATATGGCCCAGGAGTCTGATTATTTTCTGCCACAAGATGTTCCAGACTCATCTTGTTTGATTCCTGCCTAGACCTGAAATCAGCCATCTTTTATTAACAATGAGTACTGAATCTTTTTATAGAAAAATCTTCATTTTCCCCAACTTTCATCTCTCTTAGTTCATTGTGTTATTTTCACCTTGCTCATAAGCCCCTCACCTGAATTTTTAGAGTATCCTGCTCACCTGAGACTGCTTCTGAGACTGGCATCTTCCCCTAAATTGCTTTGCTAGTAGCTGCATCCTCTCTTTCTATATACACTGTTGAAGTGTTGGTACTATTTTGAGCTTGGCTGCTTTGACCATATTTGCAGTGCTCTGCTACTGTCATCAACTCCTTGAAATGTTTCATTTCCAGCATCCAGAATGATTCACCAATCGTGCCAAGTTGATTGTTCACCAAAGTCTTCCAGAGGTTCTCTGCTTTTGGATTAGACATCAGAAGGTTGGCTGTCTTGTGTACCCTGATTTCTTTTCTGTAACTCAGGCACCAGCCTTCTGGCAGGAGCTCTGCAAACTTGAGAAACGGGGAGCAGCAGCTGGTGGCTCTCTGAATGAGGTTCTCTCTCTTTCATTTACTGTCTCTTTACCTAGATGATTCCTGCCAAAAAGAACAAGTAACCCTTCCCCTTTGTCCAAGGTGTGACTTGATACCTCCCTCCTCTGCCAGAAATTTGATTTTGTTGCTAGAGAAGCAGATACTTTCTAAATTATACCAGTATGTCTAATTTGTAATACATATATATATGTAGGATAAGCACTGAATTAAAAGGTCAGTGGTTCAAATTCACCAGCCATTCCTTAGAAACCCTGTACAGAGTTGCCATAAATCAGAATTGATTTGATGTCACTTGACAACAATATCTATATGTGTGTGTGTGTATACATATATGTGTGTGTGTGATATACATACATACATACACAGAGTCCTGGGGTGGTGCTGTGGGTTAATGTGCTGGACTGCAAGGTCTGTTTGAATCACAATGCTGGTGGTTCAAGTTCAATAGTCACTCCTCAGAAACCCTATACAGGGTTACTGTGAGTCAGAACCTACTCAACGGCACTTAACAATAACAACAATATATAGATGCATATATGGTAGTGGTTGTTAAGTGCTGTGGAGTCAGTTCCAACTCATATAGGGTTTCTGAAGCTGTAAATCTTTATGGGAGCAGAAAGCCTCATCTTTCTCCCGTGGAACTGCTGGTAGTTTTGAACTGCTGACCTTGACGTTAGCAGCCCGACTTGTAACTACTACGCTACCAGAGATCCTTCAGAGCTCCTTAGATGCATATATATGTTTGCAGGCAAATCATGTCATTTTTTCCCTATGTATTTAGAAGTCACCATTTATTTAATTTAAAGTAAAATCAGTGAGTAACACCTCATAGCACCGAGGTAGGTATATGTCTTGCATAGTCTGCATATTTTATGTATGTGTATCATATCACTTCATTTAAACTTCACAACAAGTCTGTGAGTTAGATGCCCTTATCCACATTTTATAGATAGGGAAATTATAACACAGATAATATATGAAATTTGCCTAAGATCACAAAATTGGTAAAGAGTGTAGGGGGAAGGAGGTCTGAAGCTAAGCAGTCTGGTTTCAGAGTCCATGATGATCTGAATGACTATGTTTCATTTTCTTCAAATGCATTGAGGGCAAAGGGTCTATTTACTTTAAATGACTGTGGCCTTATAGTGCCTACTGATAGAACCTTATCACTCTGAGAATGGTCAATAAATGCTGTTGCTAATGTCAGACTTCTCTTTCATTTGTACACACAGAAGCTGTGACAGATTATGGGGGTGTGGTGGCGACAGACATTGTGGTTATAGGTGGTTGGCGACTATTAAAATTTTTAAAATGGCATTCTGCACGTCATAAGCAAATATAGCCCAGGCCCACCTTAATCAATACCAAGTAAAAAAGACTCATGAATTAGCCTTTCAGAAGATAAAGGCCTATAAGGAAAGCATGTATCTTCTACGGAAGGTGAGTCCGATCAGATATGATCTTATTTTGAGAAACATGGACTTCAGTGCCATTGCTTGCTGGCAGATAACCAGCTCAAACCTTGATAATGTAAAAGTTACATTAGCTCATTCTATTAATAACAGTACACTTCATGGATGTCACCCCCAAAACTATTTATCTGAGAGGGAGAAAAATAAACAAACCTATAGAATCATCTATTCCATTTTAATTTTATCTGAACTCAGGCTGGTTAAGACTCAATTTTTCCCTCTTCCTCACTCCCTCCCTAGTTATAGGATTTGGTCCCATAATTTACTCAGTGCTGTCATTCTGCTATGAGTCGGTACCAACTCAATGGCAGCTAACAACAACAATCCCTCTATGCTTCCAGGAGTTTCTCGGAGCCTGGCTTTCCGTGTCGGTAATAAGATACACTGTAGGTCATGTTTTTCTGAGAATTGAGACAATGTATATACTGTTGAACACAAGGAAGTTTTACTTTTTCCTTCCCCAGATGCTTATTCTAGCCAAATGTATTTTCATAGGCCTATTTATGGAAATGAAGGCACACAAATATTTTAGATTCATATGCAATGTCAGATTCCATTTATAAAGAAAAATGGTGTCCTAGTACGTAGTGTACATTTTAGGTGGTGTCTAAATACTGATAGCATGACAATGTAGCTTGAGAGAAGAATGTTTCACACTCTTAAATTCACTTGACAGTAACCGGCAACCCGTACAGATAAAAATAGATGGAGAAGGTGGGAGATAAGTTATCAGTGATGACTTTGAGTACTTGTGATTTACCCCCCCTCAATATTACATAACAGCTGCTTTGAAGAATAGTGATGAGGATTCTGGAAGGTAGTTAGTTAGTGAGAAGTTACAAGCTTATGTAAAGGGAAAATAGTTAAAATCATTTAAATTTTGTTGTGGTGAATTATAATACACCTTTCATAATGCATGTGGAAAAGGGAACATCTGTCAGTGTCATCGTAGATACTGGCACATCCTTATCAGATTTAAACCTCAACAGACTTTTTTTAGACTTTGGTATTTATTGCTAAATTAACCAAACCATATATCTATTCACAGTTTCTACCTGAACAGTTCAATAATATTGGTTCCATACATCACATTCTGTCTTTATCCATGCTGTCTTATCACCATTAATTTAGACTTGTTGTTATTTATTGTTAAGCGCTGTCAAGTCGGTTCCAAATCGTAGTGACCCTGTATAGGGTTTCTGAGGCTTTAACTCTTCATCTTTCTCCCATGGAGCAGCTGGTGGGCTCAAATTATAGACCTTGTGGTTCGCAGTCCAGTGTTGATTGTATGGAGCCCCTGGGCTGTCTGCCTCTCAAAGTTCTCATTTGTGTTATAGATTAAATCTTGTCTGTTTACTCATGGATAATTCTTTATAAGAGTGCTGTGCTCGGTAGTGTAGTGGATAAAAGTCAGACTACTAACTTCAAGGTCAGCAGTTTGAAACTACAAGCCATTCTGGGGGAGAAAGATGAGGCTCTCTGCTCCCGTAAAGATTTACAGCCTCAGAAACCCTATACAGGGTCACTATGAATCGGAACTGACTCCAAGGCACATAAGCACTACCACCATGCTCAAAGTAAACATTCTTTATCAGTTGGGCTAAACTTACTTAGTGTAACGACGGCTTCATGAGATAATTTTGTTTCAGTGTTTAAGATTATTTCCAGGCATTACAGATTCAGAGGTTCCCTCAGCCTCAATGGATCCAGTAAATCTGGTTTCCATATGAGTTTGAAGAATTTCATTTTTTTTGGTCAGGAACATCTTTTGGGTCCTTGATCAAAGCATTCAGGAATGGTTATGAGGCACCATCCACTTCTTCTGGTCTCATGGTAATAGAATATCAGTAGACATTTTTAGGGAGTGGGTACTAGCCCCATTTTCATATGTGAGGGAACTATAGTCCAGAGAGGTTAAGTAATTTCCCTATGATCACCCAACTAGGAAGTGGCAAAAGTAGAATGGCGCTTAAGACTGTCTGACTCCTAAGGTATGTGATCTTGCCACAATACCATGCCACCTAAGACCTCGACATAATTGTTACACAGGGTGTAATGAAACAATGGATCAACTAAGTATACTAGCTCATTTTCTTTCCAGTGTCTTCGGTAATGGTTTTCTACATCAGTTTTCAATTACCCACAAGTAGTGTTTGGCTCTTCACTTTCAGCGATCAAGGTTGTATCATCTGCATATCGCAGGTTGTTAATGAGTCTTCCTCCAATCCTGATGCCACGTTTTTCTTCATAGAACCCA
>NW_006408524.1:30989401-30989968 GCF_000296735.1 Chrysochloris asiatica
CATGATGATGCGAATGGAGTAAAGCCTGTGGGAGAAAAGCCCACAGGCTCTTCATTTGCTGATGGGCACAACTCAAAATGAAGAGAAACAGCTGTAAACAACCATTGAAAATCGGGAACATGGAATGTACTAAGTATGATTCTGGGAAAATTGAAAGTTGTCAAAAATGAAATGGAACGCATAAACATTGATATCTTAAGCATTAGTGAGGGGAAATGGACTGGTAATGGCCATTTTGAATCTGACAACCACATGGTTTACTATGCCGGATATGACAAATTGAAGATGAATGGTGTTACATTCATTGTCAAAAAGAACATATCCAGATCAGTCATGAGGTACAGTGCTGTCTGTGATAGGATAATGTCCATGCGCCTACAGGGAAGAACAGTTAATACCACTATTATTCAAATTTACACACCAACCACTAAAGCCAGTGAGGATGAAATAGAAGAACTCTACCAACTTCTTTGATCTGAAATTGATCAAACATGCAATCAAGATGTATTGATCATTACTGGTGATTGGAATGCAAAGGTTGGGAGCAAAGAGAAAGGATCAGTAGTT
>NW_006408524.1:30996518-31011990 GCF_000296735.1 Chrysochloris asiatica
GAGGTTGGCCCAGGATCGAACATTGTTTCGTTCTGCTGTGCATGGAGTCGCTATGAGTCGGTTCCGACTCGATGGCACCTGACAACAACAAGTGTTTGGCTATCACACAAATATCCGTCATCTCCCAGTAATAGTCAGCCACGGTACAGTAATGGGAAGGTTTAGGATGACTCATCCTGGAAGCCATTGTTTTCTCAAGAGCTTTGGTGTAGCGCTGTAGGATAAGCACTGGACCACGAAGTCAGTTGTTCAAACTTACCAGTTCCGCAGAAACCCTATACATAGGGTCGCTATGAGTTGGAAGCCACAGCATTGTTTTCTCAATAGCTTCTGGTGCTCACTAGCTCCATATTACAAATCTACTTGGACATTTGAAAAGCAAGGAAGTTCCTTTTCTGGCCTGGGTGGAAGAACTGGAAGAAGAGGGAGAGTTGTTTCATTGGAACCTAGGGTTTAAGATTCTAGTTATGACTTGCTTCAGGTTAAGAAGTCCAAAATACGTATACCTGGAAAGACATCAAACTGATTACAATTTGATATTACCATGTTGTTGTTGTTGTTAAGTACCATGGAGTTGGTTCTGACTCATAGTGACCCTTATGCACAGGGTTTCCGAGGCTGTAAATCTTTACAGGAGCAGAATGCCTCATCTTTCTCCCGCGAACTGCTGGTAGTTTCGAACTGCCGACCTTGAGATTAGCAGCCTGATTCGTAACCGCTACACTACCAGAGGTCCTTTGATATTACCATAGAGAACGCATACATGTTTTTCTATGAAACTAAACTTTATTTACTTTTTGATGGGATGTGATTAACTTAAGTGGATAGTTTTTTCTCTCTGTAAGAATTAGAATGTAGCATTCCAGAAAAATGCACATGCAAACCCTATTTTTACATCTCATATCAAGGGGCTTGTGGTGGTTTTGAAACTTGGGACAATACAAACCCTTGGTAAAAAAAACACGTCTCCAACTAACCTTCTAGAGAGCAATGCCATGATGGTTTTATAATGATTTTACCTTTTGTCTTACTTTCCTTTAACAATTGAACCTAGGATCAAGCACTCATTTAGTTGTGGGCAGATGTTTATCAGTTTGTTTGATTGGAAATTACTTGCAATGAAGCAGATGCTTCAGAGAGTCCTGAGAAGAGGGGATGTGATGATGATTATAGTAAGTATTTTTACTTAAATTGTTGGTGTTATTAGGTGCCATCAAATTGGTTTTGACTCAACAGCAATCCTACACACAATGAAGTACTGCCTCCGGTCTTGCACCATCTTCACACTTTTTGTTATCTTTGAGCACATTGTTGCTGCCACTGTGTCAATCCATCACTTTGGGGGCGGTGGTCTTCCTCTTTTTCACTGACCCTCCACTTTACCAAGCATGATGTCTTTCTCCAGGGACCACTCTCTCAAGATAATAAGTGCAAAAGATGAGAGACGAAACCTCATCATCTTGCTTTTAAGGAGCTGCAGTGAACTAAATGATTTACTATATGTCTTTTAGCCATAATCTTTGTAACTCCCACCAAACGCTTCTTTTCATGTAGGTTCTGCTTAAGAGAAGGTGGGAGAAGATGCTAATAGGATGCTGTGATTCAGTTTTTAGTGGTTAACAGAGTTCATTGTGATTGTAAAAACTTGGGTATAAAATGAGTCATCTAAGAAGCAGGACGGAGGGTTTCACTACCATCAAAGAAGAGCCAGGAGCGAGTGAGCCCTTTGGACACCAAGATTGCTGCGCATTGAACCTTCCCAACCCAGGACTATAAAGCTGTGATGTCAGAGGAGTGGTCGAGGAGTAGCAGCCTGAGACAGAATGAATGGTGGGCTTCCCAGTCCACAGAACAAGTAAAGCTGAGTAATTTGGGGCAGAGCTTGCTTGCAGAGTGGGGTGCCTCCAGGCACTTAATTGGGGTAGCTGGATTTGCTGACCTATGGAGCTAGAGCATTGTGCATTTAGGTTGAGGCTCATGGTGAAGCCTTGTACTGTGTTAAGCATTTATCATCAGCCCTAAATCAGAGCGTAGTAATGCTGCCTGGGCTGAAAGCAGGCTGCCTGTGGACATAGCTGAGAAGAGACTGTCCTGATAGGAAGCCGTGCGCCGTGAGCATTTTCTGATGCCGCAGTGTTAATGTCGCTAATAGACCCTATGACTGTGAGTAAGGTGTCCAGTGCAATGAATTATTGAGCCCAGCTGAGTAGAGAGTGCTGTGAGAAGAATGATTGATGTTAGGAACACTCTGACTATATTTCTTCTAAGAGATTTTTTTTTGTTCTTCTGGCAGTCCATGCTATTTCCAATGTTTTTCACCAACTCCGTAACTCAAATACATTAATTCTTCTACAGTTTTCCTTATTCCTTGGCCAACTTTGACATGTTTATGAGGCAGTTGAAAATACCATGACTTGGGTCAGACTCACCTTAGTCCTCAAATTGGTATCTTTGCTCTTGAGCATTTTAAAGAGGTCTTTTGCCTAAAAGAATACGTCATTTGATTTCTTCACTGCTGCTTTCCATGAGCATTGATTGTGGATCCACATAAAATGAAGTTTTGACAACTTCAAATTTTTCTTCACTTAATTATATTATTTATTGGTCCAGTTGTGAGGATTTCTGTTTTCATTTTATTGAAGTGCAATCCATACTGAAGGCTGTGGTCTTTGATCTTCATCAGTATTTTAAATCATCTTCGTTTTCAGCAAGCAAGGTTGTATCCTCTGCATATCACAGGTTGTTAAGGAGTCTTTCTCCAATCCTGATGCCACATCCTTCATATAATCCAATTTCTTCAATTATTTGCTCAGCGTACAGATTGAATAAGTATGGTGGAACGATAAAATGCTGATACACACCTTTCCTGATTTTAAAACATTCGGTATCCACTTGTTCTGTTTCAACGACTGCCTCTTGGATTGTGTACAGATTCCTCATGAACATGATTAAGTGTTCTGGAATTCCATTCTTCACAATGTTATCATAGTTTGTCATGATCCAGTCAAATGCCTTCTCAAAGTCAATAAAGCACATGCAAATGTCTTACTGGTTTCTGTGACGTCAGCAGTCCTATTCCTCATTCTACCTCCTCTTCTCAATTCAGCTTTGAATTTCCCTATTGATGTACTGCTGCAATAATTTTTTAATCATCTTCAGCAGAATTTTACTTGCATGCGATTGTATTGCTATTGTTCTATGATTTTCACGTTCTGTTGGGTCATCTTTCTTTGGAATGGGCACAGTTGGCCAGGTAGCTGTCTTCCAAGTTTCTTGGCATAGACAAGTGAGCCGCCTTCAGCACTTGATCAGTATGCTAAAACATTTCCATTTGTATTCCGTCAGTTCTTAGAGCCTTGTTTTCACCGATGCTATCAGTACAACTTGCACTTCTGCCTTGAGTACCATTGGTTCTTTATCATATGGTACCTCTTGAAGTGGTTGAACACAGATAAATTATGTTTAGTATGGTGACTTTGAATAATTCTTTCACCTTCTTTTGATGTTTTCTGCATCATTCAGTATTTTGCCTGTAGAATCTTTTGATATTGTAACCAGAGGCTTGAATTTTTTTCTTCAGTCCTTTCAGTTTGAGAAATGCTGAGCGTGTTCTTCCCTTTTGGTTTTCTAATTCCAGGTCTTTGCACACTTCATTGTAATACTTGACTTTGTCTTCTCAAGCTGTCTTTTAAATGTTCTATTCAACGCTTTTTCTTCATAGTTTCTTCTAGTCACTTTAGTTTCACTACGTATAATGGTTACGAGCTGAACTGCTAATCTCATGGTCAGCAGTTTGAAACTCAGCTGTTCTGTGGGAGAAAATTGAGGCTTTCTGCTCCCATAAAGATTTTCAGTCTTGAAAACCCTATACAGGGTTGCTTTGAGTCTGAATTGACTCTAGGGCTCATAACCACCACCACACTGTAGAGCCAGGTTTACAGTGTCTTTTGACATCCATTTTGGTCTTTTTCCTTACTGTCTTGTTAATGACCTTTTACTTTCTTCATGTTTTTATATTTTTAATGTCATCCCACAAGTCTTTGGGCTTCAGTCATTAATGTCTAATGCATCAAATCTGTTCTTGAGATGGTCTCTAACTTTAGGTGGGATATACTCAAGGTCAAGGAGCCCTAGTAGTGTAGTGGATTACAGCTGGATATGCACTGGACTGCCGTTGTTTCTTAAGGATTTTACCTTTTCTGTTCTGTTCCTCCAAAAATTTCACCTAGTACCACATATTCATTTGGTTGTCAGCAAATGTTTATCTGTTTGGGTTGGGAAAGTGTTTGCTTCTGAATGAAGCACGTACTTCAGTGAGTCTGGTGGGGGTTGGAGGTGATGATGATTGTGATAAGGTTTTTTTCTTAAATAATCCTCATTTATCATGTTGGAGTTACTTGAAGAAGTTTAAAGTATATTAACTCACTTAATCGTAACAACTGTACATGGTAAATATTCCCATTGTCTGCTTTTTTCCCTAAAAAAGATAAAGGCTCGGAGAAGTTAATTACATTGCCTAAGATCACCACTGTCAAGAAAACAAAAATCCTCACCATTGGACCAATAAACAACATTTTTATCAATGGAGAAAAGATTAAAGTTGTCAAGGACTTCATTCTTCTTGGATCAACTATCAACAGTCACGGAAGCAGCAGTCAGGAGATCAGACGACGTATTGCATTGGGCAAATCTGCTGCACAGGAACTTTTTAAAGTGTTGAAGAACAGAGATGTCAGCTTGAGGACTAAGGTGCGCCTGACCCAGGCCATGGTGTTTTCAATGACCTCATATGGATGCGAAAGCTGGACAGTGAATAAGGAAGACCGTAGAAGAATTGATGCCTTTGAGTTGTGGTGTTGGAGGAGAATACTAAAAGTGCCATGGACTGCCAAAAGAACCAATAGATCTGTTTTGGAAGAAGTGCAGCCAGAGTGCTCCTTGGAGGCCAAGATGGCTAAGCTTCATCTCTCATACTTTGGACATATTGTCTGGAGGAAACAGTCGCTGGAGAAGGATGTCATGCTGGGTAAGGTGGAGGGTCAGAGAAAAAGAGGAAGACCCCTAATGAGATGGATTGGCCAGGTGGCATCATTGATGGACTCAAGTGTGGCAGCGGTAGTGAGGTTGGCCCAGGATCGGACATTGTTTCGTTCTGCTGTGCATGGGGTTGCTATGAGTCGGTTCTGACTCGATGGCACCTGACAACAACAACAACAACAAGATCACCCAGTAAGTGGAGAAACAAAAATTGCAACCAACAAAATGTGACTCCAAAGTTTACATTACAACTATTCTGCTGTAGACTCTCTACATAAATTTACCAATCTATTTCTTTGATTATAATCTCTTTCTTTTTCTGTTTTAACACTTGATAAAACATATGAATCGTACAGTTAGTGATCATTTAATGGGGTACTTATTTTATTCACTTGTCCTGGTGTGGCGCTGTAGGATCAGCACTTGACTGTGAACTACAAGGTCAGCAGTTCAAACTCACCAGCAGCTCCTTGGAAACCCTATAGAGGGTCACTGTGAGTCGGAAGCACTCCATGGCACTTAAAATCAGCAACAACAAAAGCTATTATTCAATTGATGGTGAATTCAAACAAAATCCCTATCAATGATATATAAGAAATATGAATTAAAATTAGATTAATAATTAGTATAACTTAGATCATTCTTTTTTTTTTAAGTTTTTATTTTGAATTTGTGGGTTTACATGGGAGAACATCAGTTTAACATTCATCCTATTGTATTTTGTTTCATTGCAATGATTACAATCCCCTACTTGAATCATCAAACAACCAGAGGGTGTACCCTACAGGCCTGACCCCTGACTGTCAGCACACAGCCCCTCTCCCTCCTTGAGTTCAGTGTCCCAGCTGCTCCATCTGTCCATGTCATTGTCTCTGCCTCCATTTCTGGCGTTATTGCTTCCCTGGGTAGAGTCCCACACTCTGCTTTTCTCACTTGTTGGCCCCAGGGACCTCTTCTCCTGGACTGCAAAATCAGTCACTTCCCTCCTTTTGTTACAAAACATCTACCTTTACATTTCCGACCCTCACAGTCAGTCCTGATAGCAGTTATTCACTATTGTACCACACGAGTCTTATCCCCATCTCCTTTCATTAGCTCCATCCCAAAAGGTTGGACATCATTCAGTGGAAATTCTACCTTTCCCTTCACCATGTGGAACTAGGCTCCCTCTTGAAAACTTGTAAACCAGTTACTTCTTGCCTTTGTAGCACCCCCATCCCCCTATTTTGGGTAGCCAATGTCTGAGTTGCCCATACCTGTCAACCCTGTGTGCCCCTG
The DNA here is from genome assembly GCF_000296735.1 of Chrysochloris asiatica. Lineage (NCBI taxonomy): Eukaryota > Metazoa > Chordata > Mammalia > Afrosoricida > Chrysochloridae > Chrysochloris > Chrysochloris asiatica. Next base: position 31,002,834 of record NW_006408524.1, read on the forward strand.
GTAGGAGTGATCCTCGCTGTAAAGATTTGTTCCTTTTTTGAGCTACTACATCCATAAATATAGGTAAAGTTCATCAAATTGTAGTGGGTTACTCTTCTTTTTCTTCGTCTTTTCTTCTTCTAGTCGAGTTCTGATCATCCAGCCATTGAAGTCCGGTCAAGTGGGTACTGTCTTCAAGTATGGGCATTCTTGTGCATCTCCACTCACTTCACATCAGCTGGATGCTTCACTCTCTGCTATATTTTTCTGTGCCATGTCACTGCCTCTGGGCCCAGGAGTTCCTTGGTCTTGCCATACTGCTGGCCAATCAGGTTTTCATCCAGGTTCACAGGAGTTTATTGAATGTGGTCGGACTTAGCTCCCAACTTCATTGCTGTTTTCCACTCTCTTCCCCTTGTCAGTAAGCAATGTGGTCATCAGCCAGACCACATGCCTACTTGTGTATTCCCCTTGAGTCTTAGTCTTGGAAGGGGATTTGTCCTGAGGGGACCTGACCACTTGCCTTAATGGCTCCTGGGTGAACAGCTTACTTGTTTTTGTAGTAGTCAGTCTGACTGCCATTATTGTTTTTGATTTTTCCTGCCGGTCTTTCTTTCAAGAAGTATCTTCTGTTCTTCTAGCCTCTCCAGACTGGTCTACTTATCCTTTCAAGTGGAAATTTCCCACCTCAGAAAATTCTGGATGGTGGTTCAGGATTCCACCTATGGTCTTGTGCAATGCAAAGGCTCCGCAGGAAGCCTCTTTCCTTGGGCAACTTCTACCCCCTTTAAGGTATTCCAATCAGTTATAGGCTGCAGACGGACTTACAAGCTTTCTGTAGTGATGTTTCTGGCTATTCCTTTCTCTCCCCCTCAAGTGTCTATTTTACAATGGTAGGCAAGGGAAACCCAAGATTAAAAAATACAGCCAAGCATCTTAACATTGTTTCCCTCTTTTACCCCTTCAAACCATGCCTCAATTCCTGTATCCCGGAGCCCTGTTGTTCCAAGGTTGTGCATACATCATCATTTACCTCTGACCCACTTAGCCCATGCAAACTGCCTAACTGTTGTGTCAGCCTTGTTCTTCCATTTTCCTCCCCCTTCTGTGTATTGTCCCCCCACTTCTCCCCACAACACCCAAGCTATCCTGTGTCTATTCCCTATCCTGTGTTCTATCTTCTCCTCCCTCCCTCCCCTCCCCTCATCCCATACAGTCCGGTGATCAGCAAATATATATATATATATATATAATTTAGGGTCGATTCTTTTTTTTAGTCTTTTACAGTAATGGTCCTATGCAGCATTTCTCCTTTTGTGACTGACTAATTTCACTCAGCATAATGTCCTCAAGGTTCATCCATGTTATGCTGTGGCTTGCAGCTTCCTTGTTATTCTTCAAGGTAGCATAATATTCCACTGCTTGTATGCACTGAAGTTTGTTTATCCATTCTTCAATTGATGGGCACTTACCATCATTTTGCTATTGTAAATAGTGCTGCTGTGAACATTGGTATGCATATATCTACTCGTGTTATGGCTCATATTTCTTGTGAGTAAATACTAAATAGAGGAATTGCTGGATTATAAGATATTTCTATTTCCAACCTTCTGAGGAAGCGCCATATTGCTTTCCAGAGTGGTTGGACCATTTTGAAATCCCACCAACAATGTAGGAGGGTCCCAGTCTCTCTGCATCCTCACCAGAATTTATTGCCCTCTACTTTTTTAATCTTTGCTGTTATTGCTGGTATGAAATGATATCTCATTGTTGTTTTGATTTGCATCTCTCTAAGGGCTAGTGATCGTGGACATTTCTTCATATGTTTGTTGGCTGCCTGATCTCCTCCTTGGTGAAGTGTCTGTTCATGTCCTGTGCCCATTTTTAATTGGTCAGATTATTCTTATAGGACTTAAATGTCAGGTGAGTATAAATTTACAGTTTTCCCACAAAAGGTATGGATAGTCTCATAGTCATATTGAATATAGAAGAAATAGAAGCTCTTAAATGAAAGAATGTATTTATAGATTATTTATTATCCATTTCTGTACAGATTTTAAAAAATTTCTTAAGAAAGTAAAATTTAAAAGCTTAAGTTTCCCAGACATTTATTTTTTGAAACTGAGAACATAATCAAATGAAGATAGATTTAGACTTGCCTTTGAGTCATCATAATTTGATAAGTTTTTGCCTTCTGTGACTCAGTTCATCTTTTTTTGTATTTTATCTGCTTTGTTTTGGGGGCATTGGCTTCCAATTATACAATGTTTTTCTTTTGCATTTTTTGTGTTATCTGTAGCAAAACATAATTCAGGATTCCTAGTAAGACAAAACATATCTTCACTGAAGTTGAAAAGTTCTGAAAACACAGCTTCTGCATTCTAGCTGTTTGTCTTCCTGCAATTTTTTTCTAACTGGTCTAGCAACTTAAACTCAGGCCCCATTGGTAGTTTGCTGTTCCAGTGAACTTGACCTTGTCAAATCATTTACTTGCAGCTGTTATAGGTTTGCATGCAAATACTTGTGATTGTCTAATACTGACGCCTTTCTTCCTGACTGTAAATTTGTTTTACTCTTACCTGTTCCTTTTGAAGGAAGTGAACAGCTTCTCATTTCCGCTTGTTCTGTCACACTCTAAGGGTTGACTATAATGAACAAGCACTAGAAATGGTTTACCTATCATATTGCCGTGTGGATTTTTATATAGGTTTGAAATCTTTTATTTAAAAAATATGTAGAGAGACATATGTGTGATGGTAACTTTTGGGGGTTTAACTGTGGTGGAGTAGAGAATACATTTTCTGTGTCTGTCACTTCATGGCTGGGTGAATTGGATTAAATCAGATAACCTGAGTTTCTCTCTTAAAAATGAAATACTTAAGTTCTATGAAACTTCCTGCTCCTATGAAGATTTAAAGCCACAGGAACCCTATACAGGGTCACTATGAGTCGGAACTAGCTGGATGGCACGTAACAACAATACTATTATGAAATATGTAAATGGTTTTCATGTATTGTTCCTTGTCTTACCAAGGTCAGATCAGTGATCTTTCTACTTTGAGATGCCAAGTCCTCCTACAGAATACTGTCAGGTATATCTTGTTGGTTGCCACCAAGTCAATTCTGACTCATAGTGACCCCATTGTGTACAGAGTGTTGTTGTTATGTGCCTCGGAGTTGGTTCCAACTCATAGTGATCCTGTACAGGGTTTCCAAGGCTGTAAATCTTTATGGGAGCAGAAAGCGTCTTCTTTCTCCTGCGGAGCTGCTGGTAGTTTCGAACTGCTGACCATGAGATTAGCAGCCTGATTCATAACCACTACGCTACCAGAGCTCCTTTGTGTGCAGAGTAGAATTGCTTTATTAGGTTCTCAAGGATGTGACCTTATGGAAGCAGATTGCCTTGCCTTTCATCTGAGGCACCTCGGAGTGGGTTTGACCTGCTAGCCTTTTAGCCAGTAGCTGAATATGTTGCTGTCCATGCCACCTGGACCTATCCAAACTCATTGTCACTGAACCGTTTCAGACTCATGGCAACGCTATAGGACAGACTAGAATGTTCTCCTAGGGGTTCCAAGCCTGCAGATCTTTATAGAAGCAGACTGTGCCATATCTTTCTCCCACTGAGCAGCTGGTGGGTTTGAACCACTGACCGTTTGGTTAGCAGCCAAGTGCTTTATCACCAGGGCTTCTAAGTATATCTTAGACAAATGGAAAGATGAGTCTGTAATATTTTTCACATCTCTCCACTTGGGGGTGGGAGTGGGAGGATAATGCATTAGCAAAGGGCTCATTTGAAAATGCAAAAGAAATCTGATGAAATCAAGAATTTGTCATATCAAAAGGGTAAAAAGAACGTATTTATAAATCTGTTTCTAGAAGATCAAATGGTTTGGCCATAAACAGAATATTGGGGGAGGTGGCAGGAGGGAACCTAGTGACTGCAAGTAACCCTTTGTGTCTGTGCACCAGTGGGAGAACTTACCAGGTGGTCTCATCTTCTTTTGGATAAGAGGTTTGTTGCTATTTCATGTCTTCAGTGAAAGCTGTTTCTTAGTCTTAAATTAGCATCAATATTTTTCCCCTTTACTATTTTAAGTGTATCACAGGTCTTCAAATAGCACCTGTTGAAGTATTCAAATTTCCCATTGCCTGTGGCACATAACTCCTTAAAACAAAACAGCTGCCTACTTGTATTTCTAGTGTATTTTTTAAAATTTCAAGTGATGTTAGTGCTCCAAAAAGTCAGCTAATTCATCAGCAGCTGGGTGTTTACTCTGTCATCATTTACATACTACTTTACATCAAGAGAGTGTGTTTTCATATGTTCTTATTTTGCTGTTCTTACCTCTGATGTAAGGTCTTCCTTTCTTTTATAAACCCAGAGGCAGGTTAGGGAGCTTTTCTAAACGTTGGAAACTCACCACCTTTGAAGTGAAACTAGTACCCATTTCACCAGTGATAACATGCTGTTTGTAGGTCAGAGCTGGTTACAGAGAAGTGGCTGAGGAAGTGTGAGTTGCTGCCATCATCATTGCATTGCCGTCATCAACAACCTCTTGATTATTACCTGATGTTTGAGCTTTGAGGGACTTTAAAGGACAGTGCCTTTGAAGAGCTGGAAGGGATCTTATAGGTGATTTTGGTAGAAATTTAGTAAGGAAACTGGTTCAAAACTGGCATCTTGGTGAAAAGAGTTCTCTAGTGTGGGATTCCTTTAGGTCTCTGATGAGCTTTCTGTGGACTCTGTTCTGCTTAATGAAGTGAAGGAGAGAGTCTTTAGCAGGATTTTCAAACATCAGTAAACATCAGATTCCTGGAGGGCTTGCTAAGACAAGTTTCATGTCCCGGATCTTAAAGATTCTGATTTAGTAACCCATGGTTGAGGCCTAAGAATATTCTATTAAGTTCCCAGGTGATGTTGCTGCGGTGGATCTATCTACAGCACTCAGCACTAGTTTAAAGGGCCTGCAAGGAGCCCCGTGGCACAGTGTTTAAGTGCTATGTTGCTAACTACTAAACTGGTAACAACTTCATGGCGCAGGGATCCCAAGTTCAAAGGCTTCACGTGGCTCCACGCATGGCTTTTCTATCATGGTGATAGTGGGTTCCTCTTTCTTTGCTACCGTTTCTCTCCCTTTATTGATTATAAGAAAAACATGTGTTATATGCCACACCCTTGGGAATCTCCCGTATATTGGATCAGGGTCCTGGTAGGATTACAGGGGTGGTGCTGTACGATAAGCACTGGACTGCAAGGTTCCCTTTAAACCACAAGATGATGGTTCAAACACACCAGCTGCTCCTTGGAAACCCTGTACTGGGTCAGTATGAGTTGGAAACAACTTGATGGCACTTAACAACAGCAATCCCATCCTTGGAGTCCTGATGAGGCAGTGTAGGACAAACACTGGACTGCTAAGTGCAAGGTCAGCAGCTCAAACTCACCAACTGGTCTTCAGAAATCCTACACAGTCACTTTTGAGTTGGAACTGACTCGACAGTACTGTCACAACATCTTCCTCCACCCCCGAAATACTCTTACTGGTTTATGACATCAGATCACATCCTGGAAATCAAACTACCAAACCACTGAGAATCATCTTCCAGCCAAGTTGACACATACTTGGGGGCGGGGATGGGGAAACACACAATTCCAGTCCATGACATTGGCCCAACCAAGATGATGAATGGTGACTCTATCAGAACACTGTTGAATAAATAATATTTAAACACCCTAATATTGGTGTTTCCATAGTGACTACAGTAAAGCAAACTGATGAGTGTTGAGCATATTAGGGACCCCACAGCAGCAATGCTAGTTATTCTATTTTGCGTCTCGCCCACTTCTCTCCCTGCTCTGCCCTCATCTGTATCTTGGAGGCTGCCCTCTGTGGACTTTTTCTCACTAGGGCTCCCTGTCTCTTTCAGCATGGTCCTGACGACCACGTTGTTCCTCTGATACCACAGCTCTTACTGGCCAGTCGCTCCTCTGTGGCTTCAGGTCTCTCCAGCCTCCAGTAAAGCTTTGTTTTTCGCTTGCCTCTTAGGCCTAGGACTTTGAAGACTTGTCATAATTAATAGTTCCTTTATTCTGCAACATCACCTGGTGGGTCCCTGAACCTTACCTACAAGGAGTTTCCTGAGAGGACCCTTCCAAGAAGAGGAAGAACATTGCTGGAAAGAGTGCCAGTAGGTGATGTAGCCTGGTGAGAAGAGCCCCGTGGATGGAGTGGGCATTGGCAGGGGTTACAGCAAGGAAGCTGGCCTAGTCCCTGATGATTGGGTGGAGGCTGGAAGGAAAGAAGCGTAGGAACATGGACTTGATGTTTAAAATTATGAACTTAGTTGTAGGAGGTCCCGAGAGATCCGTGGACCTCTGGCTAGAAGTTCTGACTGTGCCGAGTGACCTAATTGCCAATCCTGCTCCATGACTAGATACTTTGATGGCTCAGAGTCAGGCAGCCCTTATGAGGATTTAAAATTCCTTCTCTGTAGTTCCCTGACAACTCTTTTCTCCTACCCCTTTTCCCCCCAGACATGCTTAGCACTGCCAACCTATACACAGGAGTTATGAAATCTTTCTGGGTCCTTTGATCTTGCTAAATTTTGTCACAGTATGCTGAACGTGTTCTGAAATGCCTGCCAAAACTACATTCACAAAGTAACAAATAGTTGAATGGAATAATTACCCCCTTTTGCTCCTTTGCCCATGGGTTCTGGTGATAGGCATGTCAAAGATGAAAACGTTTTTCTTGGTTTTTGGTGCTGAGCCAGATCATCTTCTGTGGTAATTTCACCATGAACCAGGACCCCAACACACACTCAAAGCAGCTCTGTGTTTATCCTTTCTTTTATATTAAAATGTCACGCCCAGGTTGAAACAATTTCACAGCTTTTAGAAGTAATTTGGTGGTGGTAAAGGTTGGAGAACAACATTTGAATACCTTGTCTTAATAAATGAAAAGTGTAAAGACAAAAAACAAGCCCTTCCTCTTAAATTTTCCATTGCTTCCATTCTTTAGAAAGATTAAGTTTCCTATAAGGAAAAATTAACTCTTTTTTTTTTTTCTTGTCTTTATGGCTTTTCATATATTGATATGGAGGAAAGCATGAGCAGTCGCCTCTCATTACTCCAGATTTACAGCAATTGAGCCCTGTCTTTTTTTCTTTGTTTTCCCTTTCTTCTGGTCATATAGTCAACAAGGCTTGGCTGATGTTATCCGAAGAAGATAAATCACTGAAAGCTTAGTGGAGAGGAGCCCAAACCTGTCCAAAAGGGGAGGGAACCTGTGTAGATGAAGACTTTCCAGACGTTCCAGATGTGGGGATACCTGAGCTGAGTGTCAGTTAGTGGGAACTGAGCAAAGGGATGAGGAATGGAAATCTGTCCCTGGTGGGGAGAGTCCATGCCATCCATGTTCAGTGTGGAGGAGTGGGTGTGGTTGGGCTCCTGATCTTGCAGCTTCAGACTGTGGGATTAAGACTATTCTTGCTAGTTCATCTTGTTTTCACCTCCAGTCTAGAGTGAGCATTCCCTCTCTTCTCTGTGTTCATTCTCTTAGGAGACTCAGGTTCACTTTGTGTTCATAATTCCTCCTTTTCCCATGTTGGCTCAAGAAATCTCTGATTTGCCTTTCTCTGGATTTTTGCAGACTCATCTCCTTCCTTATTCACTCCCCTTGGAGTGAGCAGTCCATCTTCATTTAGTGTTTGGTTTCCTTTGGCTTGGCCATTCCTATTTTCTTGCTCTTCTTCCCCCAGCATTTACCCATAAGAATTTTCTGATACACTGTTGTCATAGCATCTCTTTTCTGAATCATATGTCATCCTATTGTTTGTTCTCATTGTTTATCAGCAAAGTACTCTTATTTCCTCATCCCTGCAACAATCTATCACTTTACTTGGCTCCAGCTGAAGGCCTTGTTTTATATGGAAGACAATGCTAGAGATCTTTTCCAGGAGTTTGGGGGGTTTTAGCCTGCCTGTGCATGGTAAAGATAATTATGTGATAACAAAAGCTGATTTCAAGAAATGGCAAGGATGTGGAGAAATTGGAACATTTTTGCATTGCTGGTGGGATTATGAAATGGCATAACCACTGTGGAAATTTTAATAGTACTTCCTCGAAAGGCTAGAAATGAAACTGCCCAATAATCTAGCAATCCCACTCTTAGGGATAGATCCTAAAGATCTCAAAGTAGTGACATTTAGAGTGGATATTTGTGCATTGCTCATATATACCACTATTATTCAAATTTACGCACCAACCACTAAAGCCAGTGAGGATGAAATAGAAGAATTCTACCAACTTCTACAATCTGAAATTGATCAAACATGCTATCAAGATGTATTGATCATTAATGGTGATTGGAATGCAAAGGTTGGGAGCAAAGAGGAAGGATCATTACTTGGAAAATATGGCCTTGGTGATAGAAATGATGCTGGAGATCGCATGGTAGAATTCTGCAAAATCAGTGATTTGCTCATTTCAAATACCTTCTTTGGACAGCATAAGATATGACTATACACATGGACCTCGCCAGCTGGAATACATAGAAATCAAAATGACTACATCTATGGAAAGAGATGATGTAAAAAGCTCCATATCATTAGTCAAAACAAGGCCAGGGGCCTAATGTGGAATAGACCATAAATTGCTCATATGCAAACACAAACTGAAGCTGAAGAAAATGAAATCAAGTCCACAAGAGCCAAAATATGACATTGGATATATCCCACCAAAATTTAGAGATCATCTTAAGAACAGATTTGATACATTAAACACTAAAGACCAAAGACCAGAAGAGTTGTGGGATGACATCAAGAACATCATACAGGAAGAATGCAAAAAGCCAATACGAAGACAAGAAAGAAGGAAAAGGTCAAAATGGATATCAGAAGAGATACTGAAACTTGCTCTCCAGCGTAGAGATGCTAAAGCAAATGGAAGAAATGAGATACAAGACCTGAACAGAATTTCATAAAATTAGCTCAAGAAGATAAAGTCAAATATTACAGCAAAATGTGAAAAGATCTGGAGTCAGAAAACCAAAAAGAAGAACATGTTCAGCATTTCTCAAGCTGGGGGAACCGAAGAAAAAATTTAAGCCTTGACTTTCATTATTGAAGGATTCTTTGGGCAAATTATTGAATGATGCAGAAAGCATCAAAAGAA
>NW_006408524.1:31012090-31046708 GCF_000296735.1 Chrysochloris asiatica
AGTCACTGTACCAAAAGGAAATGGTTGATGTTCAACCATTTCAAGCAGTAGCATATGATCAAGAGCCATTGATACTGAAGGAGGAAGTCCACAGTGCATTGAAGGAATTGGCAAAGAACAAGGCACCAGGAATTGATGGAATAAAAATTGAAATCTTTCAAGAAGGTGAGGTGGCACGGGAGGCACTCATCTCTGCCAAGAAATTTGGAAGACGACTATTTGGCCAACTGATTGGAAGAGATCCGTATTGTGCCCGTTCCAAAGAGAGGTGACCCAACGGAATGTGGAAATCAACGGACAATAATCTTTGCTATCCCATGAGAGTAAAGTTTTACTAAAGGTAATACAGAAACTACAGAAACAGCTGCAAGTATACATTGACAGAGAACTTCCAGAGGTTCAAGCTGGATTCGGAAGAGGCCGTGGAATGAGGGATATCATTGCTGATGTCTGATGGATCTTGGCTAAAAGCAGAGAATATCAGAAAGATGTTTACCTATGCTTTATTGACTACACAAAGGCTTTTGATTGTGTGGATCATGACAAGCTATGGAGAACATTGAGAAATATGAGTATTCCAGAACACTTAATTTTGCTCACGAAGAATCTGTACCTGGACCAAGAGGCAGTTGTTCAAACAGAACATGGGAACACTGAATGTTTTAAAATTAAGAAAGGTGTGCGACAGGGTTGTATTCTTTCACCATAGTTATTCAACCTGTATGCTGAGCAAATAATCCGAGAAGCTGAGTTATATAAAGAAAAATGTGGCATCAGGATTGGAGGAAGACTCATTAATATCCTGTGATATGCAGATGATACAATCTTGCTTGATGAAAGTGAAGAAGATATAAAATATTTACTGATGATGATTAAAGAACACAGCCTTCATTATGAGTTGCAACTCAATGTAAAGAAAACAAAAATCCTCACCACTGGACCAATAAACAACATTCTTATCAACGGAGAAAAGTTGTCAAGGACTTCATTCTTCTCGGATCAACTATCAACACTCACAGAAGCAGCAATCAAGAAATCAAACGACGTACTGCATTAGGCAAATCTGCTGCACAAGACTTTTTTAAAGTGTTGAAGAGCAAAGATGTCAGCTTGAGGACTAAGGTGTGCCTGACCCAAGCCATGGTATTTTCAGTAATCTCATATGCATGCAAAAGCTGGACAGTGAATAAGGAAGGCCCTAGAAGAATTGATGCTTTTGAACTATGGCATTGGAGAAGAATATTGAAAATGCCATGGGATGCCAAAAGAACCAACAGATCTGTGTTGGAAGAAGTACAGCCAGAGTCCTCCTTGGAGGCCAGGATGGCCAAACTTTGTCTCCTATACTTTGGACATATTGTCAGGAGGGACCAGTCGCTGGAGAATGATATCATGTTTGGTAAGGTGGAGGGTCAGAGAAAAAGAGAACGACCTCCAGTGAGATGGAATGGCCAAGTGGCAGTATCAGTGGGCTCAAGTGTGGCAACAATAATGAGGTTCACCCAGGACCGGGCAGTGTTTCGTTCTGCTGTGCATAACGTTGCTATGAGTCAGTACCTGACTCAGTGGCACCTAACAACAACAACATACGTGCATTGCAGCTTTATTTACAGTAGAAAAAAACTGAAAACAACTGAAGTGCTCATCAGTGGATGAATGGATAAGCAAAATATGGTATTCATATAACAACGAAATAGTATACAACCATAAGGAATAATGAGTCACCATAACATATTTTAACATGAATAGACCTAAAGGGCATAATGCTAAGTGAAATAATTCTAGCACTTAAGGACAAATGTTACATAAGCCCTCTTTTATAAGAAGACAAGAGTAGACACGTTTGAAGAGACCAGTGTTCAATGGCGATTGCCAGGGGAAGTAGGAGAAGGAAACACATTAGAAATCGTAAATGTTTTTAGTGATAGAAAAGTGGCACTGCCGGGGGGGTGTAGTGGCACTGAACAGGGAGGGTCGTGAACATAGTGTGATGAAAGTAAATGATGCCACTGAGAAGTGCTCATGGGAAAAGGATGCCTGTATCAAAGAATCTGACATAAATAAGAGGGCAACAAATCTAAGTGAGAACAAAAAATGAGTCCAGAATTAAATAAGGATGGATCTAAGCATATATGTATATGGGTAGGTATAGGAGGTATACTAAGAGAAAATACAAGTATTTCCGTGTCTGTGTAAATACAGATACGTGTAGGCAGGCGCATAGAGTCACTGACGACACACCTAATGATAACCTCAGACATGACCAAACACCTTCTGGGATAAGTTTCCTGATCAGTTTTCTGGGTTTGAAAGCTTAGTGCCATAGTCTTATGAGAGAGCTTAGGCAATTTGCATAATATTGCTTAAAGAATTCATAGTCTATATCCTAGTGAAGTGAGTAGCCAGCAGAGATACAACTATGGTTGTCTACTCATCAGGAACAAAAGAGTAAGAAGATTAGCAAAATCACATAAAAGAAACCAGTACACAAAGTTGATAGCCTACATGATTCACAACTTCAGTTTTCCTGAGACCAGAACTGCATGATACTGGGTACCACTACTCACTAAGTGACTTAGGGCACAAGTAACCAATCCTGGTTAGGAGAAAAAAAATACAGAACAAAACTCAAATTCCTTAAAATGGCAGACTGACTAGACCACCTAAAACCAAGGACTCCCTGAGACAATTGCACTGAAACACTCTTTTAACTTGATCTGAAACTATACTTGGAGACTCGTTTTTAGCAGAAAAACAGAGAGCCATGCAAAATACAAGATATTACCTGTTCGAGCCCACCACTCTTCTGTAAGTTTGTCATACTGTGTGGCTTGCATGTAGCTTTGATTCTGGTAGCTTTGGCACCGGTATTTTAAATACAGCAGGGTCACCCATGGTGGACAGGTTTCAGCTGAGTTTCCAGACTAAGATTAGAAAGGAGAGATGGACTACGTCAGAATAGTTAGTCACTGAAAATCTTATGGATAGCAGTGCAACATTGTCAGCACCAGAACATTGAACATTGAGACATGATGAAGAATATTTTCTGATACAGTTGGAAGACACTCAAAATACGATTGGATAAGAGCTGCCTCCTTAAAGTAGAGTTGATCATAATAATGCAAATGGAATAAAGCTTTCAGAACCTTCATTTGCTGCTGGGGCACAACTCAAAATGAGGAGAAACAGCTGCAAAAACCATTAATAATTAGAACATGGAATATATAAAGTATGAATCTAGAAAAAATGGAAGTAGTCAAAAAAGAAAAGAAAGAAATGGAACACATTAACAATGATATCCTAGACATTAGTGAGCTGAAATGGACTGGTATTGGATATTTTGAATGTGACAGTCATGTGGTTTACTGTGTCAGGAATGACAAATTGAAGAGACATGGCATCACATACATCATCAAAAAGAACATTTCAAGGTCTGTGTTGAAGTGCAATGCTGTCTGTAATAGGATAATATCCATACGCCTACAAGGAAGATTAGTTAATACCACTGTTACTCAAATTTATGCACCAACCACTAAAGCTAGTGATGAAGAAATTGAAGAATTTTACCAACTTCTTCAGTTTGAAATTGATCAAATATGCAGTCAAGATGTATTCATAATTACTGGCATTTGGAATGCAAAGGTTGGTAACAAGAAGAATCAGTAGTTGTAAAATATGGCCTTCGTGATATAAACGATGCTGGAGATCACATGATAGAAATTTCTTAAGACCAATGATGTCTTCACTGCAAATACCTTTTTAAACAACATAAAAGACAACTATACACATGGACCTCACCAGATGGAATACACAGAAATCAAATTGACTACATCTGTGAAAAGGGAGGGACCATGAAAAAGTTCCATATCATCAACCAAAACAAGATTATGGGCAGACTGTAGAACAGACCATCAACTGCTCTTACACAAGCTCAGCCTGAAGCTAAACCCATTTTTTAAGTCCATGGGTACCAACATATGACCTTGAACATATCCCTCCTGAATTTAAAGATCATCTAAAGAGCCAGATTTGATGCATTAGACACTAAAGACCAAAGACCAGAAGAGTTATGGGATGACTTCAAGAACATCATACAGGAAGAAAACAAAAGGTCATTAAAAAGACAAGAAAGAGGAATGCAAAATGGTCCAACCACTCTGGAAAGCAGTATGGCGCTTCCTCAGAAAGTTGGAAATAGAAATACTGTATGATATAGCAATTCCTCTACTTGGTATATATCCACAAGAAATACAAGCCATAACGCAAGTAGATACATGCATACCAATGTTCATAGCAGCACTATTTACAATAGCAAAAAGATGGAGACAGCCTAAGTGCCCATCAGTGAAAGAATGGATAAACAAACTTCAGTGCATATGTGCAATGGACTGTTAAGCTACCTTGAAGAATAACAAGGAAGCTGCAAGCCATCGTATAACATGGATGAACCTTGAGGACATTATGCTGAGTGAAATTAGTTAGTCACAAAAGGAGATATACTGCATACGACCATTATTGTAAAAGATTAAGAAAAGATACTCATACTAAAAGGAAAAAGAAATTCTTTGTTGGTTACCAGGGTGGGGGTGAGGGCTTGGGGTGGAGGAAGGGGACAGTAGAGCACAGGTTAGGGGATAGACAAATCATATTTAGGGTGTTGGAGAGGGCAATACCCAAGAAGGGGGAAGGGGTGGAATAACAAGATAGGGGAACACTGAGACGGGTTTGCATGGGCTAAATGGGACAGAGGTAAATAGTGATGGTTACTCAACCTTGGAACAACAGGGCTCTGTGAAACAGGCATTGAGTCATAGTCTGAAGAGAGGAAATAATGCTAAGATCCTTAACTGTCTCATGAATATTGGTTTTCCTTGCCTATTATTCTACTCCAGTAAAATAGACACTGGAGTAGAATAGAAAGGAATATCGGGAAACATGATTACAGAACGCTTGTAAGCCTGTCTTCAGCCTATACCTGATTGGAATACCTGAAAGGGGTTCTAGAACTTGCCCTGTGAAATAGGCTTCTTGTGGAACCTTTGTAGTGTATTGGACCTTAGGTGGAATTCTGAGCCCCATCCAGAACCTTCTGACGTGGGACATTCCCACTTGAAAGGACAAGCAGACCAGCCTGAAACAGCTAAAACAGAAGATAACTTCTTGAAAGAAAGACCAGCAGGAAAATTCAAAAACAAAAATGCCAGTCTGATTGGCTACTACATGAACAAGCAAGTTGTTTGCCGGGGAGACATCAAGGCAAGTAATCAAGTCCCTTCAGGACAAACCTCCCTCCAAGACTGAAATTCAAAAGGAACATGTGAGCAGGCATGTAAGCTTGCTGGTGACCACGTTTATCTGCTGGTTAGTGGAAGAGGGGGAAAGGCAGCAATGTAGATAACGGGCTGAGTTCTACCATGTTTTATAGACTCCCGTCGACCCTGGAAATGAGAGAAGAGGAAGGGCTACTCATAAATGTGGTGAGACCTGGAGACTCCTGAGTCCATACACAAGGACATAGCCAGGAGGGCTAGAGCTGAGAGTGAAGCATCCAGCTGATAAGAAGTGAGGGGGGAGACGCAGAAGAACACCCAAACTTGTAGATAATACCCATTCAATCTAGCTTCGATGGCTTGATGATCAGAATTTGACTAGAGGAAGATAAAAAAAAAAAAAAATTTATAAAGGAAACAAGTATAAATTGCTACAATTTGATGACCTTGACCTATACTTATGGATGTAGTAGCTCAAAATACCAAATGAGAGGGAAGGACTCTTCACATCAAGTATCAGTCCTATCCCCTATGTATACAGGGTTGATAGGGACGGGCAACTTAGATATTGGCTACCTAAAAAAAGCAGGGGTGGGTTATGTAAAGGCACAAAGTGGTGACTGGCTTACAAGTTTTCAAGAGGGAGTTTAGTTTCAGAGTGTGTGGGGGGAGGTAGAATCTCCACTGAATAGTTTTCATCTTATTTAGACAGGTTTGGTGAAAGGAGATGGGGATAAGATTCTTATGATTCAATAGAGAATTATCATGACTAATTGCAACTGTCACAACTGTAAAGATAGAAGTTTTGTAACAAAAAGGGGGGTGTAGCTAATTTTACAGTATAGAAACAAGAGGACCCTAGGACCATCAAGAGAGAAGAGCATGAGTGGAATGTGGGCTCCTATCCAGAGAAGCAGCAACACCAGAGATGGAGGCAAAGATGAGGACATGGAGAGATAGAGCAGCTGTGAGGCCTCTAGACTCATGGAAAGAGAAAGGCTGGTGGCCAGAAGGCAGGCTTGCAGAATGTGCCCTTTGGTTGTTTAAATGATTATATATTCCTGTGTGTATCCCCCTCCACAAAAAATGAGGAACTAGAAGGAAATACTGTTGAATGATGATGCACAGAAGATTGTAATCATTGCAATGAAACGATGAGTGTAAAACTGATGTTCTCCCCTGTAAACTATCACTCAATTCACAATTAAAAAATAAATAATAATTTAAAAAAAAGACAAGAAAGAAGGAAAAGACCAAAATGGTATCGGGAGAGACTCTGAAACTTACTCCCCAGCATAGAGATTTTCAAGCAAATGTAAGAAATATGGAGATAAAAGAGCTGAACAGAACAATTCAAAAGGCAGTTCAAGTAGACAATAAATATTATAATGAAATGTGCAAATCCCTGGAATTTGAAAACCAAAAGGGAAGTACACGCTCAACATTTCTCAAGCTGAAAGAATTGAAAAATTCAAGCCTTGACTTGCAATATTGAAGGTTTCTACGAGTAAAATATTGAATGACAGAGAAAACATCAAAAGAAGACAGAAGGAATACACAAGCGTCATTGTACCAAAAAGAAATGACCGATATTTAGCCCTTTTAAGAAGTAGCATATTATCAAGAGCCAGTGAAACTGAAGGAAGAAGTCCAAGGTATATTGAAGGCACTGGCAAAGAACAGGGCCCCGGAACTTAATGGAGCACAAATTTAAATCCTTCAACAAACTGATGCAGCACTGGAGGCACTCAGTCATCTAGGCCAAGAAATTTGGAAGACAGCAACCTGGCCAACTAACTGGAAGAGATCCATATTTGTGCCCATTGCAAAGGGAAGTGACCCAGCATAATATGGAAATCACCAGACAGTATCATTAATATTGCATGCAAGTAAAATTTTGATAAACATAATAAAAACATGACTGCAATCATACAATGACAGAGAACTTTCAGAGATGCAAGCTGGATTCAGAAGAAGATGTGGAAGGAGGAATATTACTGATGTCAGATGGATCTTGGCTAAAAACAGAGAATACCAGAAAGATGTTTATGTGTGCTTTTTTTTTTTGGACTATGCACAGGTGTTTGTGTGGATCATGATGAGCTATGGACAACATTGTGAAGAATGAGTATTCTAGAACATTTAATTGTGCTCATGAGAAACTTGTGCATAGACCAAGAGGTAGTCATTCAAATGGAACCAAGGGGACACTGAATGGTTTAAAATTAGGAAAGATGTGTGCCAGGGTTATAGTCTTTCTCCATATGTATTCAATATGTATACTGACCAAATGTAAGAAACTGGGTTAGATGAAGAATCTGTCATCAGGATTGGAGGAAGACTCATAAACAACCTGCCATATGCAGATGATACAACCTTGATTGCTGAAAGTGAAGAGGACTTCAAATACTTACTGATGAAGACCAAAGAGCACAACCTTCGGTAGGGGTAGCACCTCAATGTAAATAAAACAAAATTCCCTACAACTGGACCAGTAAATGACATTTACCAGTAAATAACAGTTGTCAAGACTTCATTTGCTTGGATTAACCATCAAAACTCATGGAAGCAACAGTCAAGAAATCAAAGTACGTGTTGTGTTAGGCAAATCTGTTGCTCAAGACCTTTTTAAAGTGTTCAAGAGCAAAATTGTCAGTTTCAGGGCAAAGTGCGCTTGACCTAAACCATGGTATTTTCAGTAGCCTCATATGCATATGGATGTCGGACAATGAGTAAGTAAGACCATAGAAGAATTGATGCATTTGCATTATGGTGTTGGGGGAGAATAGTAAAAGTACTATGCACTGCCAAAACAGCAAACAATCTGCGTTGGAGGAAGCACAGTCAGAATGTTCCATAGAAACCAGTGTGGCGAGACTTCATCTCTCATACTTCATACATACTATCAGGAGGGACATCATGCTTGCTAAAGTGGAAGGGCAGCAAAAAAGAAGACTTCTAATGAGATGGATTGGCACAATGGCAGCAGCAATGGTCTTAAGCATAGCAATGCCTGTGAACTTGGCACAGAACCAACCAAGTGGTGTTTTATTCTTTTGTGCATGGGGTCTCTATGAACTGGTACCAACTCGACGGTACTTAAGAACAACAACAATATGTTAGATGAGAGCTCAACTGCGAAAAACACCTTTATGATTCCAGAAGTTAAGGGAGGAGAGAAACTAGTGTACTGGAAATGAAACATCCAGAACACGATGTTAGCACAATGTGAAAAATGTAACTAATGTCATAGATTATTAATTTGTGTGAAAATTGCTTAAAGGGAATTTAACTTACTGTATATACTTTCACCAAGAAAATTGTAAAATATTATTTAGAAAAATGAATAAGCTAATCTTATTAAGACTCAGAAACACCCTGGCCCAACAGCTTCGCATTTTTTTTCTTCAGAATGTTTAAACTCTCACATTGTCTTCCTCTCCCAGAAGAGAAGAGGACTTTAGTAACCACTGTCTAACTGGTCTGTCTGAGAGGATGCAGAGTTTACAAATGTTTCATATACTGATGAGCATTACCTTTTCAAAGCTACATGCTCCTCAGTAGGGACTTCTGCCAGCCTTAGCTAAAGCTTTTGTATTTCTCAGGTCAGAAGTCAGATTGTGAAATTCAAAACCAGTTTTATTTCTTAATGACTCCCAATAAAAACAGACGCTCTTATTGAAGCAATTAGCTTGGGGAAACAAGGCTAAACTGAAGGCAAAGTCGGGAGGACTAATGGTTTAGGTAATTGTTCTCTCACTGCAGGCTGGTGCTTGTCACGTGGCTTCTCTTGCTCACATCACAGACACCATTTAGCACACTAACCCCACTTTTACCTTTGCTTCTAAAATTCTGTTTGTGTACCTACTGTCTGACAGACCATATGCCAGTCAGAATCATCAAGGTTTTGCTGCAGTAACAACAATAGCCCAATCTTAGTTGCTTAGCATAAGTTTATTTCTTGCTCAGCAAATGACTATTTTGCATGTGGGCACTCTCCAGTGTTGCTGCCCACCAAGTGATGGTTCTGCACCTACCATAGGACATTTTCATATCTACATATCTCCCCTGATGACCAGACCATGTGGAGAATGGAGAACTACATCTGGGCTTCTTAAATGCTTCTGCCTGAAGTCAATTTTACTTACATGTCAGCGGCCAAAGCAAATCACATAGCTTCACTAATTTCAAGGCTGTGGGGAAGTGTCATCCTCCTGGGAGCTTCAGAGACAAGAAGAAATTCTTATATCTACCTTTGGCATTAATAGAGCTGAGACTACAGAAATGAATCAAGGAATGACCTCAGTGTTTGAGGAGCTCAAAGTCCAGTGGGAGTGAGAACCGCTAATAGTATTGTAGCATAGTTTTACAAAAGTGTACAAAATGCATAGTATGAAAACAACTGTGATGTTGTTGTGAAGTGCCATCAAGTCGGTTCTGACCCATAGCGACCCTATATAGGGTTTCTGAGGAGCAGCTGGTGAGCTTGAACCACCAACCTTGCAGTTCAAATGGCTTTGAAGTCTGGCACATTAACCCACAGCGCCACACCAGGATTAGAACAGAAAATATCTTGGGAGCTCATAGGGAGAGAGTCTACCTCCCTATGCTTGAAGGAGTGAGACCAACTTCTGACATCAGAGCTGGGCTTTGTCTGTTTGCCAGCTTTAGTTTATACATTCCTTTAGTAAGAGTGATAATCTGATTTTGTTTAATGTACTGCATAACATCTAAAGTAATAATTTGGAATGCAGCTCCAAGAAATAGATTTACCTGTTCTTTGAAGCCTCAGAAAACAAACAATAATAATAAAAAAAAAAGCAATCTCTAATCGAAAGAACAGATCTGCTTGTTCAAATGAAATGTAACATATGAGTATCATTTTAATGAAGACTTGCTAAAAATACTTTTACTGAACAATTATACTGCTGACAGTTCTTTGATCTCAAAAATTAAACTTGCTGTTACCATGTGAAAAGAACAAAGCCATGTGTAAAATAACAATCATGATTAATCATTAGGCAACAAAGATTACATATACCATACATTTGATTTATCAAGAGATTCTGACATATATTAGGTATAAAAATGAGTGGTGTGTTAGCATTGTAAAAAATTTTGCTGTATAGAATAGACAGTCTCTGTCTTAGATCTAATAGAACCAAATTCTTCATCGTTTTCACCTAGACATGCTCCTATCCTTTGAATGTTCTTTTTGTTTGAAACTCTGTTTGCATATACAATTGGGGATCACCCATATCTTTCAAATCTTTGCTCAAAGACCTCTTTCTCAGTGAGACTTTCTCTCTACCCTAAGACTGTAATGCCTACCTCATCCCCTGTATTCTGTTGCTCTTTGGGTCTGCAAACTCCCTGCATCCAAGAATCCCACAACAGCTATTTCATGCTTCTCTCTAGGTTCTTGCCATCTTGCGCCATCTCCAGTGTTACAGCTCCTGGGTCAAGAAGATTCTCAGTGCAGGAATCTCTGGCCCAAAGGACACACTTTGCTCTTGGCTCTTCTTGATGGTGGTAAGATCATCCTCAACCTGTGGATCTGACTCTCTTCTAAGTCTCACAGGATGGCAAAACTGACAATTCCCTTGGTGGGACAGGTTATTTACATAGCTCCAGCCAATCTCAATATGAGTTTTACACATCTTATTTGCATAGTCCCACCCAGTCACTTCATGGGAGTTACAAGATCATGGTCAGGAAGGCCATATAAACAGAGAAGCCCATGGCCCTGTAACTCCTGTGTCAGCTGCTGTGCCTTGCAAGAGCAAGATTGAGGACTGTTCCGAAAACTCAAGGTTTGGTTCCTGGTTTAATTAATTTGACAAGTATTTGAATGCCTATTGTGTACAGACATTGACTAGGATTCCTGAACTCTGTGTATTTATTTTGAATGTGACATTCCAGAGCTTCGGATCTGTCAGTTCATGTCATGAACTTTCATGGAACACCTCTTCCCTGATGTTGTGAGTTTGTAAATGGTGTGGTCGAGTGGCTCTTAACTATTTCTCTGCCACAAGACACATGAAACAAGTGTTCATATGCTTGACCATCCCAGGGCTGTATAGAATCCTAGTGAACATAAGAATTCCATTAGCCTGTACATAAAGGTCTTCTTTATTAAGTTATTTACTTCTTATTCTTCTACTCTGGAAAACACATCAGAGAAATCAGATTATTTTAGAGGCAGGATAGGTGAACACATATTTATGTGCTGAACTACTAAAAGTCGCTGGACTACTTCCAACTACTATTGGAAGTTGAAACCTACCCAGAAGCACCTCAGAAAAAAGGTCTGGCAGTTTGCTTCTGAAAGTTTACTCTGCACACATGAGTCGCCATGAGTCAGAATTGATTCAAAGACAACGAGCAACAACAGGTTGTTTTAGAAAACTTAAACATTTTAATTAAAAGAAAGTATTAATAAATGTGGAGTCCTGGTGTGGCACTGTGGGTTAATGCACCAGACTGCAAAGCCATTTGAACTGCAAGGTCGGCGGTTCAAGCTCACCAGCCGCTCCTAGGAAACCCTGTACAGGGTCACTATGGGTCGGAACCGACTCGACGGCATTTAACAACAACAACAGAAATTAATAAATGTGGCATATTGGCATATTGAGTCCAGCATCGATGGACTCCAGCGTGACAACAGTAGTGAGGTTGGCCCAGGATTAGGCAGTGTTTCGTTCTGCTGTGCATAGTAAGGTCACTATGGGTCGGTACCAACTCGATGGCACCTAACAACAACAACAACATAGTAACTAGTTAAACAGTTTGTCCTGATAGGTCAGCTGAGAACAACTGATTTAAACAGCATATGCTATGAGGAACGGAGCCCTGGTGGCAGAGCACATTAAGCTTTGGGCTGCTAACCACAAGGTTGGGTGTTCAAATCTTTCTGCTTCTCCTTGGGAGAAAGATGAGGCTGTCTGCCACAGTAAAGCTATCTAGTCTTGGAAACCCTATTGCGCAGTTTTTGAAGGCTATCCAGCTTGAAGAGCAGAATTTAAGAGAATTGCTGGGCAGAGGTAACATTTTAAGGTGGAACTTAAGTAGTTGATACGACTGATTGAGAAGAGGGTGAGAATATGTCAAGGCAGAAGGAAGCCCGGCTTGTAATCGGGTCAGTGAGGGTTGGCTCTCTAGGCAGAAATGGTTGTTTTGGTAGATCGAGAGAAAGTGGTAAATGAGCTTGAGTTTGTTCTTGTGTTAGTGTTGTTCAGCCATCAGTGGAAACCTGTGTCCTGTAGAACTTGCCAGATTGTATTTTAAGCCTTAATAACATTTTAAGAAATGCTTCGTTATTGTTAAGTGCTGTCAGGTTGGTTCCAACTCATAGCAACGCTGTATACGGATTCTGAGGAGCAGTTGGTGGGTTTGACCAGCCAACCTTGAAGCCCAGTGCATTATCCTGCAGTCCACATCAAGAATTCAAAAAATACATTAGAAGCCCCACATATGGCTTTGAAGTTTAAATATTATTGCAAAAATAACAAAAAGAAGCAATAAATAAAAATTGAGTACTTCTCACCATTTCATAACAGAATGTAAGACCATTTTAACACCGAAGTAATAAGAGCCCAAGTCCAGAATAAAGGACTTTTCTTCAAATTAAATACATTGTATAATTATGTAAATTTAGTTTTTGTAGAAATGTACCGTGTTGCCTTCATTCTTACTGTGCTTCGTGTTGGTATTTGGGGACCACTTTAAGCAACAGGAATATGGGATTGGGGGACAGAATATGGGGCAGATTGTACATGTGTGGGCATGGTGGTCACCATCAGTTGACAAAAACATTTCTTCAGAAAGATGAGTCTGAGTGGATGGTGAGCTGAGTAGAGAAAGGAGATCTTGGAGGCCAAGAGGCCAGTTTGGGTGGTCCTGGAGAGAAAGAGGCTGACGGCTGATCTAAGAAGAAGGCGTTGGGAATCAGAAGTCTGAGTGTTGGGAAGAATGGGATGTTAGGATTTCATGATGTCCTTTTTGTTTTACTGGGCAGTAAAAAATCAACAAGAACTCAAAATTTGTTCCTGGCATTGAGAAGAATATAACTTCAGAATATAACCAAGGGTTGTCTCTGTTGTATACAGAAGGTCTCTCAGATTTCCCAGACGCTGAGAAATTATGAGAAATGTGAAGTGTGGGTTTGTGTGAGAAGGGTATGTCTCTGTGTGTTAGTCAGCTTATATGAGAAAAAGAACGGAAAAAGAGGGGCCTTTTCAATGATAAACCAGTTTGATTCCAACTCCTGACAACTCCATGTGTGTGAGAATAAAGCTGCTCCATATGGTTTTCAATAGCTGATTTTTCAGAAGTAAATTCCTGGCCTTTCCCCCAAAGGCACCTCTTTTTGGGTAGTAGCCATTTGTTAACCATTTGCACTAGAAAGGGTATTTAGCTCTAGGACATTTTTCTGAATTTCAGCTTTTTTGGCTCAAGGATGAATTAGGTGGCACTCTGCAGCCATTTCTGGTGTGCCCCCTCGGAATTAACACAGTGAGATGGTCCTCAGTCACACCCACTGGTGTGGAGTAGATTCCCAGGCAGATGGCAAAAGACGCCTCCCCCACCCCCTCCCCATTTGTCCTCAGGCGGCATCTGTTGGCTCCTTGTCTGTGTAAGCAGAGCCAGCTGACCTCAAACCCAGCCTTGGGTTCAGTGGAGGAAGATAAGGGCGACTAGAGCCCAATGGGAAGAGAGGCAGCTGGCTGGAGTTAAAGAAGGGCGTTTGTTCCCTGTATCCACCCTTCACTGTTTTGATTCTTAGCTTTCTATGTGTGTGAAGAATGCCCTAAAGATACTCAGCTGCTTTTCACAGGAGATTCAGCTGAATATTGTGAAACTCTATTGCTGGCTACACAAAGCCGCCCATCTACCATTTTGAAATGGAGATGAATAACTAACATCGCTATTTCTAGGGTTTATAACCAAAAAAAAAAGCCCTTTCATGTTAGTTATTGATTTTCACCATGTAAGAAGAGACTTGGCTCATTGAAATGATCTGCACCCCTTTGCACCCCTACCCCAAAGCTTACCTCCCTTTTCCCAGTGTGTACTCCTATGCAGGTTGGCTTTAGCTGCCAAATTTCATGGGTTTCAAAAGTTAGTGGAAAAATAAAGATAAAAGATAATGGATTTTTTTCCATGAACTTTATGAAGCTTCCTCATAAATATTCCCAGACTTTCCTCCCATGACCTTAAGTTCTTCTATATCAACTAGCTTTCTGCTTATTACAAAATGCCAGACTTACTTTGTCTTCAGAAATGTTAGGTGCTGCTGAATCAGCTCCGAATCATAGTGACCCTGTGCTCGTTGGAATGAACCACTGCCTGGTCCTGTGTGTCATTCTCACAATTGTTGTTAAGCTTGAGCCCATTGTTGCTGCCACTGTGCCAATCCATCTCATTGGGGTTCTTCCTAATTTTCTCTGACCCTCCAATTCACTAAACATAATGTCCTTCTCCAGAGACTGGTTCCTCCTGATAATATGTCTAAAATAGGACTGACGAACTTTCATCTTCCTGACTTCTGAAGAGCTGTACTTCTTTCAACACAGATTTGTTTGTCTGGCAGTCCAGAAACAGCTCAGAAACCTTAGTTCTGGAATAGTATTAACAGTGAGGACACATAGGTCTGTATTTTGAGCTTTAGTTTTACTCTGCCACTTTTAGTAATTTTGCTCTGCCACTCTTACTCAGTTTTTTTTACAATAAATGGAGAGAAGATTGAAGTTGTCAAGACTTTTACTTGGATCCACAGTGGAAGCAGCCATCAAAAAGTCAGATGACATAACACGTTGGGCAAATCTACTGCAAATGATCTCTTTTAAAGTGCTAAAAAGCAATGATGTCACTTTGAAGATTAAGGTGCATCTGACTCACCTCATGTAATTTTTAGTCACTTTATACACATGCAGAAAGTGGATGATGAGTAACAAAGGCCAAAAAAGAAGTGATGCCTTTGAATTATGGTGTTGTCATAAAATATTACACATACCGTGGATCACCTTAGGAACAAATAAAGCTGTCTTGGAAGAAGTACAGCTAGAATGCCACTTAGAAGTGAGGATGGCAGGCCTTGGTCTCATAGACTTTGGACATGTTATCAGGAGAGACCAGGCCCTGGAGAAGTATATCATTCATGCTTGGTAGAGGGTCAGCAAAGAAGAGGAAAAACCCCACTTGGGCGATTTCATACAGTGGCTGCCCTAGTATGTTCAAACACAGCAACAATTGTGAGTATGGCGCAGGATTGAGCAGTGTTTGATTCTTTGAACACGGGGATACTATGAGTTGGCGCAACAACAGTCTTAGTAAATAATTTAAAAATTGGTCTCACGCATTGTTTTTACCACCTGTGTTTCGTTTTAGATGCTGTGCTTTGTGATTATGATTAACATCCCTTTTACTCTTCTGTTAAATGAGAATCACCCAAAACAGAAGCTCTTATAGAAGACAAACCATTCTACTTCTGTGAAGACTTTTAGAAGTCCTCCTTCCCTTCTTAAACTTGTAGCATTAGTATATTTATAAATAAAAAAGAACAAGACATTTCTGCACTATATATTATTTTCCTTCTTTAACTTAGTTCAAAGAAAATTATATGTGTTCATTCTCTTTTTAAAATACTGCCTTTCCCTTAAGGGGAAGGTTATTAAGATTGGTAACTTTTCTGGTACACCACGTCACAGTCTTGTTGTTATTGCTAAGTGCCGTCAAGACGGTTCTGACTCATGATGACCCTGTGTACATTTTCTGCAGTTTTTAAGTGTTCATGGGAGCAAAAAGCCTCATGTTTTTCCTGCAGAGTGGCTGGCCAGCTCAAACCACTGACCTTGTGTTTCGTAGTCCAGTCCTTATTGTATGGAGCCACTGTGCTCCCAGATCACAGTCTATTTATTAAAAATTTTTACTTTAAAGAGCCCCACCTCAGTTAACAAAGTATATCTCATGCATAGGCATATATTGTTTGGGATCTCAAAATTAGTGGGTTACTTTTTTTCTTTCCTTCTCTACCATACATTTGAGGGGGCCTCAGAAACTTCCTTGAATAATTCCGTTATCTATTAATTACATTTATCCATGAACTTTTTGAAGCATACTCGGATATATGAAACATGAGGGTGCTTCAATGCATATATCTGATGAGACGGTACTTAACAACAACATAAAACATTGTGTGTGTGTGTGTGTATATATATATATATATATATAAATTAAATAACTAAATATATATATACAACATCTGAATTGGAGGAAACTCATTAGTAACAGGGTACAGATTGATACAAACTTGCTTGCTGGAAGTGAACCTTGAAACACTTAACTAAGGAAGATCAAAGACCACAGCCTTTAGTATGGATTGTACCTCTCTCTATGTAAAGATAACAAAAATCCTCACCACTTCATGGATGAACCTTGAGGGCATTATGTTGAGTGAAATTAGTCAGTCACAAAAAGAGAAATACTGCATAGGACCAATACTGTAAAAGACTAAGGGAAAGAACCCATACTAAAGGGGGGTGAGGGGAATTCTTTGGTGATTATTGGGATGTTGGGGGTGGGTGAGGGGAGGGAGGGGAAGGTGGAGCACAGGGCAGGGATTAGACACAGGATAGTTTGGGTGCTAGGGAGGGGGCAATATATAAGTAGGGAGAGGGGAATGGAAGAACAAAGCAGATGGGAGAACAATTAGACAGGTCTCAATGGGCTAAGTGAGACAGGTAAATAATGATATATGCACAACCTGGGAGCAACAGGGTTCTGGGATACAGAGAGCCATGGTTGGAATGTGGAAAAGGGGGGAATAATATTAAGATGCTTGGCTGTCTTTTGAATCTTGGTTTTCCTTGCATTCTATTATAAAATAGACACTGGAGGGGGAGAGAAAGGAATAGCGAAAAGCATCACCATAGAAAGCTTGTAAGTCCGTCTTCTGCCTATAACTGATTGGAATACCTAAAATGGGGCTACAACATGCCCAGTGAAGGAGGCTTCCAGTGGAGCCTCTGCAATACATAAGACTATAGGTGGAAGCCTGAACCACATCCAGATCTTCAGAGATGGGAAATTCCCACTTGAAAGGACAAGCAGACCAACCTGGAGTGACTAGAAGAACAGAAGATACTTCTTGAAAGAAAGACCTACAGGAAAAATATAAAACAACATAGGCACACCGACTGTTACTACAAGAACAAGCAACTTGCTTGCCCAGGAAACATCAAGGCAAGTGGTCGGGTCCCCTCAGTGCAAACCCCCTTCCAAGACTAAGATTCAATGGGAATACCTGCTGTGATTGGTGATCACGCTCGACACCGATAAGAGAAAAACAGCAATGAAGTGTTGAGTTAAGCCCTACAATGTTCAATAGACTTTTGTGAACCCAGGTGAAGACCTGGTTAGCCAGCAGTGTGGCAAGACCTAGGGACTCTTGGGCCCAGAGTCAGTAACATAGCCACAGAGGACTAGAGTGGAGAGTGAAGCATCCAGCTGATAAGAAGAGAGGGCATATGCATAAGAACACCCACACTTGCAGATAATACCCACTTATCCTGGCTTCAGTGACTAGATGATCAGAGCTCAACCAGAAGTAAGAAGAAGAGGATCTACAATCAGTGCTCATGGGAGCACGCAGTCAAGAAATTAAATGAACATTAGTTAGTAAGCAAGTCTGCTACTAAAGACCTCATTAGAGTGTTAAAGAATAAAGATGTTACTTTGAGGACTAAGGTGCGCCTGACCCAAGCCATGGTATTTTCAGTCACCTCATATACATATGAAAGTTGGACAGTGAATTAGGAATACCGTTGAAGCATCGATGTGTTTGAATTATGGTGTTGGAGAAGAATATTGAAAGTACTGTAGACTGCCCGAAGGACAAACCACTTTTGTCTTGGAAGAAGTACAACTTGAATTCTCCTTCGGAGGGCGGATGGCCAGACTTTGTCTTTAATACATTGGACATGTTAGGAGTCCCTGGAAAAGAACATCATATTTAGAATAGTGGAGGGCTCAGCGAAAAAGAGGAAGACTCTCAACGAGGTGGATTGGCACAGTTAGCAGCAGCAGTGGACTCAAGCATACCAACAATTTTGAGGTCGGCACAGAACCGGGCAGTGTTTCATTCTAGGGTCATAATGAGTCAGAACCAACTCCATGGCACCTAACAACAACAAATATTTTAATTCCGCTCTCCACAAACATTTTAAAGGTCCCTCATATTTGTTGTTGTTGTTAGGTGCCTTTGGGTCTTTTCCAGCTCACAGCGGCCTTGTATATAACAAAACGAAATGTCACGTGATACTGTACCATCATAACATCATACCAACTGAAACTATGTTTGAGTCCATTGTTGCAGCTATTTATTTAAATAATAATAAATTATTTTTAAAATAAATTAGGTGTAATTTTTTTTTTTTATAAATTAGGTGGGTAGCCCTGGTGTGGCTCTGTAGGATAACCATTGGACAGCTAACATCAAGGTCGGTGGTTCAAATCCACTCACTGCTCCTCTGAAATTGTATACAGGGTCACTATCAGTTGGAACCAGCTAGATGACTATAACAACATATCAACATAGCTATATAAGTTCAACATGATTTTTATTATGGACTTAAATATTTGTCTATTGAATGTTTTGACTTCTTAATATCTTATAAAAGTGGAAGTGTTTTAATCAGCAATTCAACACGAGAAATCTAGAGTCATTATAATGAAATATTAGCATTTAACTTAACTATAAATCATTGTGGACTCAGAATTGATCACATTTGGCAGACTGTATAAGGGGATGGGAATCCTGATGTGGTGCCACAAGGAAAGCACTGAACCTCAAGGTCAGCTTGAACCACAAGGTTGTTGGTTCAAACACACCAGCTGCTCCTCAGAAACACTATCCACGATTGCTATGAGTCAGACCCAACTCAACGGCAGTTAACAACAACATAAGGGAATGATTAAAAGCATTTTGTTTCAATTATGTACAAATAAATTAATTTTGTATAGAGAGAGTCCTGATGTGGAGCTGTCAGTTAATGTGCCAGACTGCAAAACCGTTTGAACTGCAAGGTCAGTGGTTTAAGGTCCTCAGAAACCATATACAGGGTTGCTATGCGTTAAACCAACTCCATGACATTTAACAACAGCAACTAGCCTTAGTCTTTATAACTTATACCAAATGACTTTCTTCCTTGGGCCTGGTTATGAGAAGGTCCAAGATACTGATAGGGATGACATGACTCAGCTGTGAATGTTAACAGTTTATTATAATTGTGAAGACTTGAAGCTCTAACATGGGTGTAAAATGAATCATCTCAGAAGCAAGACCTGGGAATCTTGCTGCCCTCAAAGTAGGAGAGCCAAGAGTGGAGTGAGTTTTTTGGACAGCAGGTCCCCTGTGCATTGGATCTCCTTGACCCAGGAACAGAAAGCTTCGACACCAGAGGACTGATTTGCAGAGGGACAGCAGCGTAGAACCAAGAGCCAATGCTTGATACAGCACGGGGCTTCCCAGCCCAAGTGCAAGTGAAGCTGAGTGACTTAGGACAGGAGACCTGCTTGTAGAGTGGGCTGCCTCCAGACACTTCAGTAGGGGAGCTAGTACCCAGTGCCTTCAGGCTGAGGTTTGTGGTGGCATGATGTGCCCTGTGGACATTTACCAGCAGCTTTTAGAGGAGCTTTGTAACTTTGCTAGAGCAGGGCAGGGGCCAGGCTAAGGGCCAGAGAGAGGCTTGTCTGTGGGCACAACAGAGGAAAGGCAGTCTTAACTTGAAAAACTGTGTCCTAAACATTTTTGACCTTGAATTGTAACTGTTAACTTCTCTAATAAACCCTGTAACTATAAATATAGTGTCTGAATTTTGTGTCACCGCTACAATGACACAATTGAACCCAGGTGAGTAGGAAGAATGGTTGGAGTCACTTTTTTTGAAGTCACCACATATATTTCTTACTGTGGATTCCATTCAGGAAAGCTGGAAGACCACTGATTTAAGATGATGACCATCACCTATGACAGTCATGTCTAGACACCTTGCATTTGGTTGTTCCTTCAGGCCTAGAAGAGTGTGAGAAAGCCAGTGAGAAGGTGTTTAAAGATTGAATGTGTCACCTGAGAGTTAAGAGGATTGTGATTGTGTAGACGTGTGTCTGTCCAGGGAGAGATGCATAGGACTTAGGGTTCTGTGAAAGGTTTTGCCTACCATGAGTCATGGAATACATTTTAATTGGAAGCTTTCAGAAAACAATTTCCCTGTATGTGCCAATAAGAATATGGGGATAGGTTTTGAAATTCTTTCCTTAGCATCCCACCTTGATGACAGAAATGTGAGTGAGAGTGGAGGAAGACAGTGCTTTAAGGCTGAAGAGGACGTTCTGCTCTCTGTAGATGGAACAGTCCTTATTTTTGTATTCATATTGCAGGTTTATTTATACTGATAACTTTTGTGCTGTATGGTAGTACATGTATCAGAAGAAAATAGTACATTTATCAGAAGAAAACATGGGCATACAGTGTGGCAGTGAACTCCCAGACCTTCATTTGACTTATGATTACATTTCTAACTCTGCCATTAAAACTGCTTTAAAATTAAGAATAACTTTGACAAAGCATTTAAATCTCCACATGGCTCAGGGTGCAGGCAGTGTTAGAATTCGTCTAGTAGAGAAGTTTCAACCTGGAGGCCCTCTTGCTGTAGTTATTTAGTTGAGTTCCTGGGTAATGCAAATGGTTAAGCTCTTGGCTTTTATCCAAAAGGTTGGAGCTCACACAGAGGTGCTTTGAATGAAAGACCTGGTGATCTGCTTCTGAAAACAATCAGGCATTCAAAACTCTGTGGAGCATGGTAACAAAGAGTCGGTTTTGAAGATTATCATTTTGTAGGATACTAAGAGTTTAGTATCTATCGAGTATAGTTTAAAGCTTTAGTATATGTATACATTTGCTCCAGGATTTTAACAATATTGTAGTATTCTACTTTTTTTCCATTAAGGAGCTCTGGTAGCATAGCGATTACAAGTCGGCCTGCTAACCTCAAGGCTTCATTCTGCGGGAGAAAGAGGCTTTCTGCTCCAGTAAAGATTTACAGCCTCAGAAACCCTATGTGGGTTTTCTATGAGTCAGAACCAACTCCATGGCACATAACCACCATCACCACCACCATCACCTTTTCCCATTAATTTCAACAAGTTTCTTTTAACCATGCCTGACTTTTGAAACATATAAGAGAAATAGAAGGAAATCTTAGACTGCCTGCTCACTGTCAGCCACATTCATAGTAGGTTTGTGTTCAGCTCAGTACCTATCCTAAATATATGTAAAGGTCAATACCAAACTCGAGAGGTCACAAAAATGCCATGCTTCTGCTTGGAGAATGGTGTATCTTGTAAGAAAAATAAGTGTCAATCCTGTGTTCTTTTGTGAAATGGCTTTAGGCAAATACAGTTTTATGTTCTGAGTTTTAAAATAGTTGCAGTGTAGGTTAGGAATTACTTTTAAAATAACTGCCTTGTTGATTTAATCTTCGGTGAAAGATCTGTGTGGAAAAGGAGCTCATTCAATATGTATGTTAAGAGCTCTTCAGAAGCTTTTTCCTCCCATGGGCTGGACGTGACATTCTCCTGTATCAAAAGCAGGAAGGAACGTCATGGGCAATGAGGGAATCAAAGCCTAAGTTCTTGCCATGGTACCAATGAAGCCTGTGTCTGTTATGTCAGGGTCATGAGTTTTAAAAAAAAAAAAGTATAATTTGTGTTTTGAGAGTGAGTCCTGGTGTGATGTGGCAGAATAATGTTTTGGACCACAAGGTCAGTTTGAGTCGCAAAGTTGGCAGTTCAAACCCACCAGCCGCTTCTCAGAAACCCTATTCAGGGTCACTATGAGTCAGAACCAACTCGACTGCAATGAGCAACAACAGCAGTAGTAGTGCAGTGAATTCTGGTTTTCTAGCCATGGTCTTGGTCAGCTCCCACCAAACAACTTTTTTCCTGATGAGTCTGGGTAAGAAAAGGTTGGAGAAGATACTGATGGATTTTAAGATTCAATTGTGAGTGATTATGAACAGGGCTAATGATTGGTCAGTTTTGCCATCAGGCTGGGTATAAAATGAGCCACTTCAGAATTAGAAGGTGGTGGGAAGGGGGAATCTCACTGCCATCAAAGAAGAGCCAGGAGTGGAGTGTGTCCCTTAGACTCAGAGATCCCTGCACAATGAATTCCCTTGGCCCAGGGACCCTGTAACACTGGAGGATGTGGCAGAAGAGCAACAGCTGAAACAAGAGCCAGAGCGATGGGCTTCTCAGCCCACTCATGGAACAAGTAAAGATGAATGACTTTGGGCAAGAGGCTCACTTGGAGAGTGAGGTGCTTCTAGGTACTTAATTTAGGAGCCAAACTTGCTGACCTTCAGGCTGAAGCTTATGGTAGAGTGGTATTCTTTGTGGGCATTTTTTAGCATCACTAAAAGAGCTTTGTAACATTGCTCTGGCAGAGAGAGATTTGCCTGTTGGCACGACTGAGGAGAGGCTGTCTTGACTGGAACAACTATGCCCGGAGCATTTCTGTCCCTATATTGCAACCTGGTAAAGGCCAAAGTTCCTCTCTAGTACTTCAGACATACTGTCAGGAGGGACCAGTCACTGGAGAAGGATATCATGTTTGGTAAGGTGGAGGGTTAGAGAAAAAGAGGAGGACCCCCAACGAGATGGTTGGCAAGTGGCAGCATCGATGGATTCAACTGTGGCAACAGTAGTGAGGTTAGCCCAGGATCAGGCAGTGTTTCGTTCTGCTGTGCATAAGGTCGCTATGAGTCGGTACTGACTCGATGGCACCTAACAACAATAACAACTTCCCTAATAAACCCCACTGCAGTGGATTACAGACCTCAGCTGAAGAGTACGTTGGGAGGGCTGTTTTATTTATTTATTTATTTTTGACAGTGGTGAAAAATGTGCTCTGGGATGGAGAGGAGAAGGTTAAATTCTAGAAACAACATTGAGTGTCCTTGCAGTTTGCATATTAATAGCTCTCATATTATACTCCGGAATCCTGGTGTGGCGCTGTGGGCTAATGAGTCAGACTGCAAAGTTGTTAGAACTGTGGGTCGGTGGTTCATGCTTACCAGCTGCTCCTTGGAACCCTACACAGGGTTGATATGGGTCGGAATCGACTCGATGGCACTTAATGACAACAACAACATGTTATATTCCATTGCATTGCTCACACTGTACCTTTGAAACTGATGTCTAACCTGCTTGTTTATGGACGTCATTAAATTCAAACACTGTTGTTATAGTTAGGTGCTGTTGAGTCGGCTCCAACTCAAAGTGACCCTGTATAGGGTTTCCAAGGAGCTTCTGGTAGATTTGAACCACCGACCTTGTGCTAGCAGTCCAGTGCTTATCCTGCAGCACCACACCAGAACTCCATTCAAACACTAGGAATCCAAGTTTATTGATACTGATGTCTACAATTATTTTCTTTGGTTATTAAATCTGCATACTCAGAGGTTAATGGAAATGATCCAGAGCACTGAAGCAAAATTGCCACAATGTTATTAGATGTTTTTCATTTAAAATAACATCCATTTGATTAACATCTTACTGAATCTATACCTGTGATTCATCGGTTATAATTGTTGTTGTTGTTGTTATGTGCCACCAAGTCAGGTCTGACTCATAGTGACCTGTATAGGGTTTCTAAGGCTGTAAATTTCTACAGGATCGCAAAGCTTCATCTTTCTCCGATGGAGTGACTGGTAGATTCAAACTGCTGACCTTGTGGTTAGTAGTTCCGCTTGTAATCCACTATTCTACAAGGGCTCCTTGTGTATTTTGAACTCTTTAGATTATTTGTAATGGCTGCAAAATCTTGTACCTGGGCTAGGGTGTAGGAAGTGGTGAAAGTGGGCAGATAAGAACTGGGAGTGAGGGAGAAAAGAGGGGCCATAGTGTTTTTGTATAACCAAAGAATATAAAACCCTCTTAAGTAGTTAAAATACCCTCATGAAAAGCCTCTTCTATAATTCATATACATTGTGTTAATTCCTTAGTCATCTACTTTTGGAATATAGGGTATTTTATTTACTTTAGCTCTTTCGCCTAATATTAGCGTAATGTGAAAGGAACATCTTTTTACAAACTGGACTTGTGATTGACTCTGCCTGAGCTGATTAAATTAGAGAGGACATTTACTTTGAGACCTAATTTCAGAAAGAATGAAATTGAAGGTGTTTGAAATGAAATTTGATTAAAAATAAAAATTGAGGGGGTTCTAAAATTGGATCCCCTTGTAAGTACCTCTTACAGTAATTATGCTTGAGGAGGAGGTGTGAACACATACACACAAAATAAAAACTTTAAAGTTGCTTTTGGATCTTCCTTAGAATACATGCAAATTGGAATCTGAATGTGATTTTTTCATTAAATAGAAGACAGAAATAAAGGGAGGAGGCAAAATGCCCCAGAAGGCTTAGTACAATCACAAATTACATTAGTATGAGAAGTCGGTAGGTAGCTCTGATGTTTTTCTCCTTTTTTCTGTTTTTCATCATTGACTGTTTAATGCTCTGCCTTTGGGGGCCAAGGCTGATCTATGCTTGGCCTTCAAACTAAGAAAGTGGGTGGTACCGTGTGTCTAAACTTGATTAATGTGAGTCGTTACAAGTCCTTAGTAAACACAGGCCAGCCGGAGAGGTTTGGAGAAGCGAGTGCATTATTTTGTAATTTTCAAGTAGACTTGCCCAGGAAGACAGTATTTGCTGAGTGATTTTAGTAACATTCCAGGAACCCTAATGAGCACAGAAGACACACTGGCAGTTCCTGATGCCTGCTACATTACAAGGGGGGATTTCCAGGGGAAACCAAAAAGAACTAGAGATCCCCTGAATTCCGGAACATCTGAACACCTGCAGGGTATGTGTTCTGTTTCTTTCTGGCTATGAGATCATCAGTTATGAATGATGGACTGTAGTAGGCTTTTGTGCTGGAGTACAAAGGTGGGGACAGGTGGGAAGAGAGAAAACAATATGAAGAAAGACAATGAGAAAAGTTTATTATCAAGGAAATGTCTATAATCATACAATCCCAGGACCCCAATGGATGAGAGAGAGAGCTTTTCCCATGTGTCCATTATATTGAGAGCAGGCTACACCCCAACGAAGAAAAAAATCAAATATTACAACAAAATGTGCAAAGATCTGGAATCAGAAAACCAAAAAGGAAGAACACGCTCAGCATTTCTCAAGCTGGGGGAACTGAAAAAAAAATTCAAGCCTTGACTTTCATTATTGAAAGAGTCTCTGGGCAAATATTAAATGATGCAGAAAGCATCAAGAGAAGATGGAAGGAATACACAGAGTCACTGTACCAAAAAGAAATGGTTAATGTTCAACCGTTTCAAGAGGTAGCATATGATCAAGAGCCAATGATACTGAAGGAAGAAATCCAAGGTGGATTGAAAGGATTGGTAAAGAAAACAAAAATCCTCACCACTGGACCAATAAACAACATTCTTATCAACGGAGAAAAGATTGAAGTTGTCAATGACTTCATTCTTCTTGGATCAACTATCAACACTCACAGAAGCAGCAGTCAAGAAATCAAACGACATATTGCATTAGGAAAATCTGCTGCACAAGACCTTTTTAAAGTGTTGAAGAGCAAAGATGTCAGCTTGAGGACTAAGGTGCACCTGACCTAAGCCATGTATTTTCAATTGCCTCATATGCATGTGAAAGCTGGACAGTGAATTAGGAAGACCATAGAAGAATTGATGCCTTTGAGTTATGGTGTTGGAGGAGAATATTGAAAGTGCCATGGGCTGCCAAAAGAAACAATAGATCCATTTTGGAAGAAGTGCAGCCAGAGTGCTTCTCGGAGGCCAAGATGGCCAAACTGTTTCTCATACTTCGGACATATTGTCAGGCGAGACCAGTCACTGGAGAAGGATATCATGTTTGGTAAGGTGGATGGTCAGAGAAAAAGAGGAAGACCCCCAACGAGATGGATTGGCCAAGTGGCAGCATCGATAGACTCAAGCGTGGCAACAGCAGTGAGGTTGCATAAAGTTGCTATGGGTTGGTACCGACTTAGTAGCACCTAACAACAACAGCAAGTTTTAAGCATAAACTGTAGGAGAATTTGCTTGCAGAAAGTGGGGGATCAGCGTAAAACAGTAAGACCCTCAACAAGATGATTTAACAGGGGCTACAACAATGGGCTCACACATGACAATGGTTGTGATGATGGCCAAGGACCAGGCAGTGTTTGGTTCTGTTGTGCATGGGGTCACCATGGTCCAGAGCTGACTCAACAGTATCTTAACTACCATAATGTATATGAGAATTTAACTTTTTGAATAGGAAGACATTCCAGGAATACAGAATATTGTGTTCAGGAGTCATGTTTGAAGCAGTATATTGTATTTTTGGATTTAGTAATGTTTTGGTATATTTGACACTCAGCATCACTTTTATTTCATCAGTTGTTAAGTACCATCGAGTCAGGTTGACTCATGGTTGATGGTGGTAGTGTGCTGTGGAGTTGGTTCCGACTCATAGCGACCTCGCATCAGGTTTCTAAGGCTGTAAATAAATCTTTTTGGGAGCAGAAAGCCTCATCTTTATCCCATGGAACACTGGTACTTTTGAACTGCTGACCTTGAGGTTAGCAGCCCAACTCGTAACCACTACACTACCAGAGCTCCTTGGTTTGACTCATAGCAACCCTTTACAGGGGTTCCGAGGAGCAGCTGGTGGGTTTGAACTGCTGACCTTGTAGTTCACAGTCCAGTGCTGATCCTACAGCGCCACACCAGATATAGCCCAGTTTTATGTAACATCATAAGTAAAGATCAAAATATTCCTTAAACCATTTTGAAGAAAATAACCATAAATTCTCATGGGAGATCATTTTGGTTCAACAAGAAAAGAATTCTTATCCATATCTAGATTGGATGATTTTGATGGGGAGATGTATAGTGTTCTCCTGCTCTGTTAAAATTTGAGAACCTAGACCATGGTTGACAAACTCTGGAAAAAGGCAGACAGTAAATATTTTGGCTTTGTGGGCCACATGCTTTCTGTTGCCACGACTCAACCCTGCTTTTGTGGTATGAGAACAGTCAAAGACAGTATGGACAAATAAGGCTGTGCTCCAATAAAACTGTATTTAAAATAAACAGGTGGCACCTGAATTTGGTCCGTGAGTCACAGTTTCCAGAGCCCTGTATCGAGTCCCACTTATCTTACATAGTGTAGATGAGATGAAGGTGAGGAAAGAGCCGGGTGACCTTCGGAAGCCCCTTCTAGTGCTACATATTCTTGGATGTCTTAGTTGAGGTTCTAATGGAGAAATACAAAGTAGAGATAGAAGACTCTACAGGATCACTTTCACTGATTTGAAGTTTCGGCATTGATAAGAAACGTCTAAGAGACTAATTTGTTTCCAGATGTTGAAAAAGGGAAAGAAAGGTGACTATCTCAAAATTTATTTCTTTGACTCATCTTTCAAGTGGGGGTAATATAGGAATGGAAAAGTGAGCTAATTTTATCCTAATGCAACATACTAAGCAACTTAATATAAGTGTGTTTTCACTACAAGGAAAGTGAAGGGTTGGCGAAAATTGGAAGACCCTCCCCGCCCCCCCTCAGTGAGATGGATTGGCACAGTGGCAGCATCAATGGGCTTAAGCGTTAACAGTTGTGAGGAAGATGCAGGACCGTGAAGTGTTTGGTTCTGTTGTGCACAGGGTCACTGTGAGTCAGAGCCAACTCTGTGGTACCCGTGATAACAGTACCTTTAAGGAGTCCTAGAATGACGCTGTAGAATAAGCACTGAACTGCTAACTGCAAAGTAGGTGGTTCAAACCCCCCAGCTTCTTCTTGAAAACCGTATACTGGATTGATACAAGTCTGAACCAACTTGGTGGCATTTAAAAACAACATACTTATTAAGATACTTTCAGAATCTGTATATATCCTGCTTCTCATCATACTTTTAGACTCATACTGTAATATCATAGCTGATTTTCATCTGCAATGTTTGTTACTATGGTGTTTAACTAGTGGTGATCTTGTTTTCCTCTCTCCATTTATACATTATTAATTGGACTTCTATACCTTTTCCATCATTTTATTTACTTCTTTAATGACTTATATCAGTACAGACTCTTAATTATTCCCTGGTGGGAATACAGTAAGGAACCTGGTGGCGTAATGGTTATACATTTGGTTGTTGACCAAAAGGTTAATGGTTTGCAGCAGGAAAAATCCAAAAATCAAAAATGGCAGTCTGATTGGCTACTACAAGAACAAGCAAGTTGTTCACCAGGGAGCCATTGAGGCAAGTAATCAAGTCCCTCCAGGACAAACCCCCCTCCAAGACTGAAACTCAAAGTGAACCTATGAGCAGCCATGTAAACTTGCTGGCGACCACGTTAGTCTGCTGATAAGTGGAAGACGGGGAAATGCAGCAATGAAGATAGGGCTGAGTTCAACTGTGTTCCATAGACTCCTGTTGACCCTGGAGATGAGAGAGAAAAGAGGAAGGGCTGTTTGGTCCAAAGTGTGGTGAGACCTGGGGACTCCTGAGCCTGTGGACAAGGACATAGCTACAGAGGGCTAGAGTTGAAAGTGAAGTGTCCAGCTAATATGAAGTGAGGGGAAATGCACAAGAACACCCAGACTTGTAGATAATACCCATTCAACATAGCTTGAATGGCTTGATGATCAGGACTCAACTAGAAGAAGATTTAAAATAATATTTTCTTTTATAAAGTAGACAAGTATAAATTTCTACAGTTTGATGAATTTGACCTATACTTATGGCTGTTGTTGTTGTTGTTAAGTGCCATCAAGTCGGTTCCGACCCATAGCAACCCTGTACAGGGTTTCCAAGGGTGTAAATCCTTACGGGAGTAGAAAGCCTCATCTTTCTCCCGCGGAGCGGCTGGTAGTTTCGAACCACTGACCTTAAGCTTCGCAGCCCGATTCGTAACCACTACGCTACCAGGCTGTAGTAACTCAAAATATCAGCTGAGAGGGAAGGACTCTTTACATCAGGGATCAATTCTATCTCCTCTGTACGTGTAGTTGATAGGGCTAGGCAACTTAGACATTGGCTACCTAAAATGGGGTGTCTATAAAGGGAGTCCTGGTGTAGCACTGTGGGTTAATGCACCAGATTGCAAAGCATTTGAACTGCAAGGTCGGTGGTTCAAGCTCACTAGCTGCTCCTCAGAAATGCTATACAGGTTCGCTATGGGTCAGAATTGACTCTACAGCACTTAACAACAACAACAACATAAAGGGACAAAATGGCTGGCTTACAAGCTTTCAAGAGGGAGTTTAATTTCAGCTTGTGCAGGGGAAGGTAGAATCGCCACTGAATAGTTCTCATCTTGTATGTATGGGTCGGTGAAAACATATGGGGATAAGATTCTTATTCACTAGTGAGTAATTGTTATCATGACTAATTTGCAACTGTCACAACAGTAAGGGGTGAAGTTTTGTAACAAAAAGGGGAGTAGTTAATCTTACATTCTAGGAACAATGGATTTAGGACCATCAAGGGAGAAGAGCATGAGTGGAATGTAGGGTCATTTAGAGAGAAGCAGTGACACCAGAGATGGAGGCAGAGATAAGGACATGGAAAAATAGAGCAGCTGAGGACTCTAGACCCATGGAAAGAGAAAGGCTGTGTGCTTGCTGCCAGGGGGCAGGCTTTCAGAATGTGCTTTTTGGTTGTTTAAATGATTATATATTCCTGAGCATTTTTGTGTACATGCCCTCCCCCTTCCCACCCCACCCCCCCAAAAAAAGAAGAGGGAATAGAAGCAAATACTGTTGAATGATGATGCATTGGAGGGGATTGTAATCATTGCAATGAAATGATGAGTGTAAAACCAATGTTCTGCTATGTAAACTGTCACTCAGTTCACAATAAAAACTTTAAAGGAAAAAAAGTTTAGTGCTTCAGTGGCTCCATGGGAGAGAAGAGCTATGTTTTCCCTTAAAGATAACAGCCGAGGAAACACTGAGGCGGTTGTACTCTGTCCTGTAGGATCTCTGTGAGCTGGAATCAACTCAATAGCACACAACAACAACATAACCCAATATGTCCATTATTTGTTTGCTTCTCAAATGAGAAGCTTCTTCAAATTGGCTGCTGTAGAAAGGAGCCATCTTTGAGGTCAGGGATGATGGGCTGGATTGATGTGGTCCCTCATAGCGACCCTGCATAGGGTTTCCAAGGCTGTAAATCTTTATGGAAGCAGAAAGACTATCTTTCTCCCGCGGAACAGTTGGTAATTTCAAACTAGCTGAACTTGAGAGGTTAGCAGCCCGACTCATAACCATTACACTACCAGAATTCCTTTGGATTGATGTACAATAGGCAATTCAATGAAAATTGGAGGTAAGTAAGCTTGAGAATTTAACCATTGCTTTTTAAATCTTTGCTGATTTGATTCCTAAAAATAAAGACTTCTCTGTGATTGCATTAAACAGGAAGCCCAACCAGATAGTCAAAACTAGTCTCCTTGTTTGTAAACAGAGAAGAAAGATATTTCCCATTGTTTGTA
The DNA here is from genome assembly GCF_000296735.1 of Chrysochloris asiatica. Lineage (NCBI taxonomy): Eukaryota > Metazoa > Chordata > Mammalia > Afrosoricida > Chrysochloridae > Chrysochloris > Chrysochloris asiatica. The sequence continues at coordinate 31,042,955 of NW_006408524.1, forward strand.
AACAGAGAGAGAAGAAAACTATCTTCCCAGGGACAGTACAGCTTCAAATTAGTGAAGCTGTGGTGCCTAGTGTATGTATATTTGCCCAGAAGTTGTTATTCCTGGTTTCTCTCCCTAGGTAGGCAAGATGGTGAAATATTTATGAGTCTTTCTAAAACCCACTTTAATTTTATAGTTTAGATTTTAAATGTGGCAAACTTGCTTAAGCTAGAGTTCTTTAAAATGGGAAGTAAAAATTAAATTTAATGCCATGGGTGCTATTAAATGGATATATGTATAGGCAGGCTTTCAGAAGTATGCATGTATGTACTATGCAGATACAAAGATCCTTTGGCTTAGGGCTATGTCTAGGATGGAGTATGTAGAGAACACATTATATGAGCAGGTGTGAGGTGGGATCTACTGAAACAGTGGCTCTTTGTTCTATACACGCCTGACTTGGAGGCTTCACCACACATCCTACTGCTCTTGGTCTAATGATTTGCGTCTTCACTTCCTTCAGAACTCAGCAGAGCATTGAGGAAGATGATGTTTGCAGAGTGCTCCTTCAAATTGCTCCTCTCAATTACTTTAACACCATTTTACTCCACCCTACCTGCACTTTAGAACCTCCTGGGGGAACTTGTGGGTTAAAAAAATATGCAGACTCCACCCCCAGAGATTTTAATTCTGTTGGTATGGATTGGAACCTAAAACTATAAACCAAACCTCTTGCTGTTAAGTGGATTCCACCTCCCAGGGGCCTATAAGACAGAACAGAACTGCCCTATAGGGTTTCCAAAGCTGTACATTTTCACAGAAGTACACCGCCATGTCTTTCTCCTGAGGTGTGGCTGGTGGACTTGAACCTCTGACCTTTTGGTTAGTAGGCACATGATTAACCACTGCTCACTAAGATTAGGACTTGCTGTTGTTGTTAGTGCCATTGAGTTGATGCCAACTCATAGAAATTCTTTATAGTGCTTCCAGGGGACAGTTGGTAAGCTTGAACCACCAGCCTTGTGGTTAGCAATCCAGTATTTATCCTACAGTGTCACACCAGATTTCCAAGATTGGGACCTAGTACCTGGTTTTCTCCCCCAAAGATTAAGAACCACTGCATCTAGCAGATACTGTTTTTTACTTTATACTGCGATTAGATGTACTTGTTTGACATGTTACTCTTAAATCAATACATTTTATGTTATGAAACAGATCGTGAATGAATCTTGTTTTGCCATCTGCGAAACATAACTAACAATAGTACTTGCCTCATAGTTTAGCAGGTGATTGAGTGACATGATGCTTGCAAAATGCTTAATACAATCTGACACATAGTACAAAGTCAATTATTAACTCTTCATAAATTAATAATATGCAACATGTTTCAATAGAGTGTTGTCTTTAAAACCAATTAAAATTATCTTTAAATCCTGGCTCTATAATTTTCCAGCTCTGGGACCTTAAGAAAGTTGCTGAACTTTTCTGACCTTTAGGGCTCTGACAGTAGGAATAATAAGAAAAAATAGTTGCCATCAAGTTAATTCCAACTCATGGTGACCCCATGGTTGCAGAGTAGAACCACGCTCTATAAACTGTGACCTTTCTGAAGCTGATCGCCAGACCTTTCTTCCAAAGTGCCTATGGGTGGTTTCAAACTGTCATCCTTTTGGTTAGTAGTCAAGTGCTTTAACATTTGTGCCAACTAGCTACTGTAAAGTAGGAATAAATCACCGGTTACTATTTTGGAAAGTGCTTAAAATGGTACTCAGTAAACCTTTTCTGTAACTTTCTCTTTCATTCCACTTCTTAACACATTACACAGCAGTAGAAAACTGCCATCTTGAGACTACCCTTGGTTTTGGTGTGGCCACAGTGTGTTGAGAAGATACTACAGATGGCCTTTGTGGCTGTGACTGGTGATGTTGCAGGCACATCCTTCTGGACCCTGAGGAAACAATTGTGGGCTGGAATTGCAACCAGAGCTTGCAGCAAGATTCGTGCAGCCCTGTCCTGCCCTGCCTCCCTCCCTCCCTCTCAATAGTTGGCACTCATAACCAGTTTTCATTATGCCTCACTTGTGATGTCTGTGTAATTCAGAAGCATGCAAACTGGCTGGGCTTTATGCTTTTTAACTTTGATCAAGCTTTGGTTGAGGTGCAGATGTATCCTTCTTGCTAAGTGCCATCAAATTGACTTGGACTCATAGCAACCCAATGTGACAGAGTGGAACTGCTCCATAGGGCTTTCTTAGATAGAAACCCACTGCCAGGTCCTTTCCCATGGAGCTTCTGGGTGGGTTCAAACTGCTGATCTTTTCATTAGCAACTCAGTGCTTGCTTAACCTTTGCATCACCCAGGCACCTAAATTGATCCTGGAGCTTGAAAAGTACCTGCAGTCTTAGAGCCCCACTGGACACCTTTTTTGTACACTAGTCTTTATTTTCTTACTCTCTAGTTCTTATAAGGAGCTCTGGTAGTGTAGTGGTTACGAATTGGGCTGCAAACCTCAAGGTCAGCAGTTCGAAACTACCAGTTGTTCCATGGGAGAAAGATGAGGCTTTCTGCTCCCATAAAGATTTACAGCCTTAGAAACCCTGTACAGGGTCGTTATGAGTCGGAACTGACTCCACAGCACATAACAACAACAGTTTCTTATAGGAGTCCTGGTGTAGCACTGTGGGTTAATGCGCCAGACTGCAAAGCCGTTTGAACTGCAAGGTTGGTGTGGTTCGAGCTCACCAGCTGCTCCTCGGAAACCCTATGCATAGTTGCTATGCGTCAGAACCGACTCAACAACACTTAACAACAAGTCTCTTATATATGACCACAGTTACTAAGAAGGCCTTTTTATTTCCTCAGATTATAAGATACTCAAGTATACTTACTCTACTTACCTATCTTCATTTTCTGTTTAATCATCCAGAATGGGGAAACAGATGATGACTGGAAGTGACAGAAAGTTGTATCATGAAACTGAATCCTTGAATTAGCAATAAATGTGGTAGTTCATGTTGGCTCATTTTCTGTAGTAGGGTGGGTCATATTTTTGTGGCGATTGAAGTTTAGCTTTTCTCTATTCATTTTTATCACTCTCTTGTAACTCAGTGTTTTAATTCAATAAGAATAGCATTAAAATATCTCTTTTCAGAGGTAGTCCTAAATGTGCCTTAAGTCTATCACGTATGTAAGCAGGAGATTTCCTATAACTCTGAAATGAGTTTGACACTTGGTTCAGACCAAGCCTTGTGGGCTTTCATAGTTTCAATTTAATGAAAACCCAACGTTAAAAAAAAGAGGGTTATTTATGCTTGCTCAACAATTGAGTTATGCTATTCCCACCCCCACCCCACCCCCGCCCCTGGAAGTCCATTTGTGAAGATGGAAGAGTTATAATTTTTTTTTAATATATATTTAAAATATGAGGTTTGACTGGAATCATTTAGGGAACCATTTTCCATGCTTCGTTAAAATGGAAAGGAAGAAAAATAAATTTGAATTAAAATCTAATTTTATTTGTGTTCTTACTACCGTCTCTGTGGTATGAAAGAATTATTGTGTGCCGCTTAACTAATTCTAGGAGATTGGAGATAATAGGGAGAAGAATCATTACCTTGTCAGGGCATGTTTATGGGGAAAGTGAGCTAAAATGACATTTCAGGGAGATGCTCTTTGCTTAAGAAACACTGATTTTCTGTTAAGGGTGATGGATGGTAGTAACTCTCCTATAGCATGAAGAAAGCAATGAATGTACTGAACTGTATATGTAAAAATG
>NW_006408524.1:31046808-31077446 GCF_000296735.1 Chrysochloris asiatica
CTATAATTTGAAAGCAGAATAGAAACAGCAGAAGATATCCTTTACTTAGTAGGCCAGTCATCCAAAATATTAAGAGTAAATTGATAGGAAAAAATCAAGATGAAGAAAGAGAATTCTGAAGTTTAAAGTACCCTTTAGATCATATATCAGGGTATCTTGTTCATGTGTTTATTTCTGGGAACTTCCTTGGTACCTGACATGACGCTCAGTGGGTGCTTGGAAAATATGAAATGAGTAAAGGAAGTAGGTTGCCATAAGAATGATTAGATAAAGCCTTGGACTACTGAGGGTAGAAAGGAAAGTAAGAGGTATTCTATGATTCTGAGTAATGACATTATTCAGGAAAGGATTCTGATGTCGAGGAGTACCTTCTCAGGTACGGTCAGCTATGTTCTTGCAGACAGATGCTGGGAGAGCAGTTCTCGAGGTGACCTAAAGCAGTGATTCTCAAACTTCTGTAAGTTGGTCATACAGTGTTACCCTGATAAAATTAAGTATAATCCTTGCACAATTTCTAGAAAAAAATGAAATAATGGATAGAACATTCCTCCATATTCTTTATTCCTTAAGTCTCTGGCAAAGGACATCATGCTTGGTAAAGTTAGAGGCTCCGCCCTAAAGAGAAAGAACTTCAATGATATGGTTTGACAGAGTGGCTACAACAGTGGGCTCAAATGTAAGGATGGTGCAGGGCTAGGGTCAGACAGTGTTTCGTTGTGTTGGACCTACTATGAGCATAAAATTGTCTCCACCAAAGTTCGGATCGTTTTTAATTTTAAATTGAACAAATTCCTGCTTTTTGGCAGTCAACATAAAGCACCATGGCTTCCTGAAACTCGGCTAGCCAAGTCTGAGAACCACACTTCTGGAGCATCAGTGAGAGAGAGCGTCTCTCTACCCTGGTGTCAGCTGAGAGGCCTTCACCTGAGCTTCTGACAACAAATCTAGGTACTGCGTCCTGTAAAAAACAGTTCGTACTATATTGCTATTCTTGACTCCCTGATGGCTAGTAAGCTTATCTAACACTGTTATCAGTTCTGTATAGGAGAGTCTCATTACTTTAATTACTGAACATCCATGGGGCAAGTTTCTGGTCAGTGGAATTGTGTGAGTGGAACACTAGAGTGAGACAGTCAGACTTAGGTTGGCAGCAGAATGAAAGGCAAGTGGTTTTCCTTCTTTTGTGAGCATGCCCCTACCTAGCTTTTGAGAGCTTGTTTCTACATAAAGACATTCTTTTAAACCAGATCATGTGAAATATTTGCTTTTCTGAGCTGATCGGGCAGATAGATGAAAAAGATTCTCAGTTTTTGTCTGCCGTATTGATTTTTACAAGTTACTCTGTGCAGAAAGAAAAAAAAAAAAATCATTTCTCTTGATGAATCATCTTAATGTGATAAATCTAGTACTGATGCAAGTTTTAAATTGTTAAGTATTTCAACAAATGAATATATTACATAGGTTCAGGCAGCAGAATGGGGGCGGGGAAGAGGATCACTGAGAGTATGTAGTCTAGATTGAAAAGTGGGTTCATGTTTTTTATCCATGTATTGGAAATCCCAATGGCCTGTCTACCTTATGAAATCTGCTCTTTTTAGCAGAGTGTACCCATCAGCTTTTTCTGGATAAAGAGTCATTACACTTATTTCTGTTTAAAATAAGTAGTGTGGGAGCCATGTGGAGTGGGGAGGGGGTGGGATGGATCGAAGCAAAGTTTATGAGAAGATTCTGGAAAGCCATGACTGGCAGGACATGCTTTGTAAATTTAGCAAATTATTCTAGGAAGTGGAGGTGGTATGCTAAAAATGATGGACTCTCAAAAGACAGCAGGTCTTGGAACAGAGCTGTGAAGTTCTTTAAACATAGATTGGAAGCTCAATCACTGTTGGTTTCCCTGTGCTTTATCCCTTACCGCAGTGGGAAATGACAATAGTCCTCTATTGTGCTTCAGCGCATGTGGGTGATGGTGCTGCTTACTGGATTGGTAGGTAGGAAAAAAGAGCTCCTATGATTCACATCATTCAACAAATACTTACTAAGTTGCTATAGGCACATAAATATCTATAAATAAATGAATAGAAACATAAACATCACTATGCAAGGTTATGTCCTAAATGAGGAGCCCTGGTGGCTCAAATGGTTAAATGCTCGACTGCTAACTGAAAGGTCAGTGGTTTGAACCCACTAGCCTCTCTGTGGGAGACAGATGTGGCAGTCTACTTTCATAAATATTTAGTCTGGGACACCCTAAGGAGAAGTTCTGCTCTGTCCTATAGGGATTTGTTGGCAATGGAGTTTTCAGTTTGGTGCCCCCACATGTAGTGATAGCAGATAGTATAAACTGTCAACACTGCTCTCAAGAAGTTTGTAGATTATTGGGGAGAATGTACCACATAAACAGTAACAAAACCAAAGAGCTCTGAAGGAGGAGCCCTAGTTGGCTGGTGCAGGTGGGAAGAGCGTCACTTAGAGGTGCCACACAGACCTGGGATGTGATGTCAGAGTGGGATTCAGGAAAGTGTTGAGGATGGTGGAGAATGGTTTGAGCAGAAGCAGGAATTTGAGGAGCAGGTTCTTTTGACAGGCAGATGTTGCTAAGTGGAAGAAGCCCTTTAGGGAGGTGGGGAAAATGTGCCAAAAATCTGTTGGAACCAGATTGTGGTGGGTCCAAGAGGCCAAGCTAGGAGGGTTTGGATTGACCCACTTAAGTCATAAGAGACCTACTATAAGTGTTGTTTGGTGCCGTCGAGTCAGTTCTGACTAAGATTTCCAAGGAGCGATTGGTGGATTTGATCTGCCAACTTTCCTGTTAGCAGTCCAGTGTTTATCTAACCAATCTACATGAGGGTACCTACTATTGTTGTTAAGTGCTGTTTAGTTGGTTCCTATTCATAGTGACCCTTATAGGGTTTCCAAGGAGCAGTTGGTGAGCTTGAATGGCCGACCGTGCAGTTCAAACAAGTCTTTTAGTCCAGTGTTTACTTTACAGAGCCTCACCAGGGAGGGTGTGATATCCTGAGATTTGTTTAGTTGAGGTTTGCAGAATGGCCTGAAGGGGGTGTCACTGGAACACAGAAAAACCTGTTGAGAATTTGAAGCAGCAATTCAGCGGTGTAGTGATAAGACCTGAGTTACAAGGACAGCAGTAGAAGGGAAAGGAAAAATGAAGTCAAAATCTCAATAAGAAAGAAGTGGCAAGTAAAAAAAAAAATTCCTATGGTACTTTTATCATATCCGCTCCCATTGTATAAATTGTGTGCAGGTACTGATATTGAGTGAGAATACAGATAGGAGGAATTCCATGGTGACTTGAGATTTGAATGCATTGTTTTACCTGGACCACTGCTGGGCCTCTCACTATTGCATACATTTTACCCTTTCGTTACAAAGATTCCTGTGGTACAAAGATTTCTATTTGGTTCTAATTTCCCTCCTTTCTTTCTTTTAAAACAGACTCTATCAAGAAGAATTTCCAATCCATACCTTGAGCACACTTCTTCCCAGGTATGATTATCTTAACGCATGCTCTGTAAGAAGGATTCACTGATTTTAGCTGTTCTCTTTCATCTTAACTGTGTGAAATTTTACTGGGAGATGTGGCATGACTCAAGGCATTTGAGATGCCCAGATAATGGGGCTATCTAATAGTATAATATTTCCTGAGTATTCATTGGTAAGAAAGAAAAAAAAAATGGAGATACCTTTACTGTGTTTTGTTAAGGAATCATCAACAAAGACTTGCATTTTTTTTTTCCCTGAAGAATACGCAATGTGTATAGGAGCCTGGTGGTGCAGTGGGTTAAACACTTGGTTTCTAACCTAAAGCTTATCTGTTCAAATGCACCATCTGCTCCCTGGGAGAAGGATGAGGCAGCCTGCTTCTGTAAAGATTTAAACCTGGGAACCCAGTGTGGCAGTTGATGTGATGGAAGTAGGTTTTGGTTTGGGTGAGCATTGAAAACAGGGCCTCTTCAGCCTTGCTCACCACTGTATCCTCAGCATCCAAAAAGGGGCCTGTACTTGGTAGCTGCTCATTAAATGTGATTTGAATAACTAAGTGCCAGCCAGGACTAGTTATGTGTCACCTGACTCACACCTCTTTTGTAGTAATACTTTCTGCTACCTGAATTGTTGACGATATCTTACAGCGCCGCGCAAGGACTCCATATATATGGACTCTACTGCTCAAATCCACCAGCCACTCCTTGGAAACCCTACACAGGGTTGCTAGGAGCCAGACTCAACTCCACAGCACTTAATAACAACTGTATATATGATAGATGGACTCATGAAGTAAATGAAATCAGGGTGTTTGGAAATGACAACACATATGTATTTGCTGTTGTTTAGTGCTGTGGAGTCAGTCCCGACTCATAGTCACCAAGTATTTAGGGTTTCTGGTGCTGTAAATCTCTTCAGGGGCAGAAAGCCACATCTTTCTACTGTGCAGTGGCTGGTAGGTCAGTGCTTATCCTACAGAGCCACTGTGTTCCCACATGTTAAAAGTCAGTGATGTCCTGGCTTCATTTTCTCATCAGATACTGTTTAGAAAGTAATCACAGGAAAATTAAAGCACTAAAGAAGCATGATATATTACCAATATATTAGCAATCTGTTTGCTTTGAGAGAAGATATGCAATATTTTGTAGGCTCTAGAAGAGTGCACCAAGAAATAAGTGAAAAATACGTAAGCGCCCATCTTAATCTTTATTAATTTTCACAGATACACACTGCTTGAAGACAGCCCATTTTCACTTAATTTCCTTTTTTGAAGCACAATTGTGTGGTGGAGGAAAATCCCAAGATTGCAATTATGGGGATGGGGTTGTATATGAAGTAGGATCTAGAGCTCCCTAGGAGTCCTGGTGTGGTGCTGTGGGCTAATGCATCAGACTGCAGAGTCGTTTGAACTGCAATGTCGGTGGTTCAAGCTCATCAGCTGCTCCTTGGAAACCTCTACAGGGTTGCTATGGGTCAGAACCAACTCGATGACACTTAACAACAACAATAACAGAGCTCTCCACAGTTGAGCAATACCTTCCTTTGTGCTCCAAGAATCAGAGACTTATTTGGGAGAATGATAAGATGTGGTGGTGAAAAAAAGTTAAATGAAATTTGTATCTGATAGATGGAGTCATGACGTAGATGTAACCAGGGTGTTCGTAAATAACTATGGACTCTCAAGTTGAGTGATGCTTAAATGCACAGCTGACAGCAGCCTGCTATCAAATGTGTTGTATTTCAAGATATTCACTAAATAGGGGGAAAAATTCTAAGACTTTGCCATGAGTACATTATCAATATAGCATATTTCTTACATAATACAAATATTTTTCAAGTTGATATGCTGAAAGATACATTGTGTTTCAAATGGTGGGTATTTTGTACTGAAAACTTTACTGTAGAATGAGATTATGTATCTTCATAGCTAAATAGAGCAGTTTAGAATTTGAACAACAGTTAATGTAACTTAATAGCATAATAGGACCATTGTTGTTGTTGTTAAGTGCCATCGAGTCGGGTCCGACCCATAGCGACCCTGTACAGGGTTTCCGAGGGTGTAAATCCTTACGGGAGTAGAAAGCCTCATCTTTCTCCCGCGGAGCAGCTGGTAGTTTCGAACCGCTGACCGTAAGGTTCGCAGCCCAATTCATAACCACTATGCTACCAGAGCTCCTTAGAGCAAGTAAAATAAAGAAGGTAGGTAAACGTATTCACCGGCAGAGACTAAAATATGAACATAGGGATTCAGTCCTGATGTTTTATATGCAGCATGGTGTGGGTAGTCCGTAAGATGTCACATTGCAGTTCTAAATGTACAGTGAATGATTGTCTTTTCCTTTTAGATTTATGGGGAGAGTTCTTCTTGTGCAGGAAGAGCATTGAGAAATATTATTACTGTGCAGGCAGCTGACCTAATAAAGGACAGAGTGAACCTCAAGGGATTTTACAGGTAACACAGTTTTCTGACACGTCATCAAAAATTCTCTTTGTGAAACTATAAAAGTAAGAAACTAACATAACTTGTGCTACAGTTGTAATCTTGATTGAAGAGAGACGGGCAGTATCAACAGTAACAGTATTTTGTTTAGGAGCCCTGATGCACAGTGGTGAAGTGCTTGGGTGCTAACTACAAAGTTGGTGGTTTGACTCCACCCTGCAGCACTGCAGTAGAAATGACATAACCTTGTGATCTGCTCCCATAAATATCACAGCCCAAGACACCCTGTAACGAGTGCTATGAGTTGGAACAGGCTTGACACACAACAGCAGTCGGATACCCTATAGAGTAGTTCTGTCCTGTCATAAAGGGTCACTCTGATACGGAATCAGCTCGACAACATACAGCAACAACAACAGTAACTTCCTTGTTTTAAGATTTTGTTTAGGTTACTAGTGTTGACTTTTTGTTAAGCTTAGCTAAGGGTTTAAAGTTGGACTCCTGGTTCTGAAGTTAAGGTGTGGAATCCCTAGCTGTAGGTGTGGTTATACTCCAGAGAGTGTGTTTGCACTGACTCCTCTGAGATGTGGTATTTTATAATGTTTTTCATTGTGTGTGTGTTGCGTTGGGACTCCAATAAATAAGTGAAGGTCCCCTTTCAGTTACTTTTTAGCAAGATTCTGCAGGGACTCATGGGATGATCCAAGACAGAGAGAATGTGTATTGTTCTCTCTCCCCGGGGGGAGGGGGGGGGGGAGGTGGTAAGGAGCCCTTTCCCTGATTATAGTAAAAATGAGTAGGGAGAGACTGGTGGTCCTAAGGACACAGTTCTCTGCCTTGGCAGGTGGATTAGAATAAAAGTGCCTTAATGACCAGTTTTAAAATACAAGTTGAGAAACTGAGTGGTCTCTTAGAAAGTGCAGAGCACATGTTTTCATTTTATGGAGCAATTAAAAGATAAAAACAAAAGTGAGTCATGAGAGCAAGGACAACATATATATACATAGGCATGTACAAGGTATGTTGTTGTTTCATGCTGTCAAGTTGCTTATGACTCATAGAGACCCTATATAGGGTTTGTTAGGAGCGTCTGGTAGACTTGAACTGTTGGTCTTGTGGTTAGCAGCTCAGTGCACTATATAAGAACTCTTATACAAGGTGTGTTGTATGTATGTCTGTATTGTTGCTGTTAAGTGCCATTGAGTCGGTTCCAACTCATAGTGACCCAATTCAGGGTTTCTAAGGAGTGGCTGGTGAGTTTGAACCACCAACCTTGTGGTTCAAACTACTTGCAGTCCAGTGCTTATTCTACAGCACCATACCAGGAATATTTACATACACACACCCACACACCCATATATATGTGTGGACTCCTGGTGTGGTGCTGTAGGATCAGTGCTGGACTGAAAACCACAAGGTCAGCAGTTCAAACCCACCAGCTACTCCTCAGAAACCCTATATAACGTCACTATCTATTGGAACCGACTCGACGGCACTGAACAACAACAACAACATACGTGTGTGTGTGTGTATACAGCTTGTATATACAAGGATAAGTCATAAAGTATTGCTGCTACGGTTCCAGTTGATAAATGCTTCGTTTTATTCCAAACACAGTATGTTTAAGCCTGTCTCTGTGATCAGTAGATGGCTGTAGGCACCTTCTCCTAGTTATGCACTTGTCTTAGTCTCACTAGAGCATCTTCAAAACAGAGGTCCAATCAATACAGTTGCTTCCAAGGATATCCTTCCAAGGAGACCAGTTACATTCAAGACAGAGAGGACCACTCAGAAGGTTATGGTGACTGTTTTCTTCGGGAATTCAAAGGGATAATCTTGAAGGATTTTCTCAAGAAGTCAAGACGATCACAGAGGCTTACTGTGAAGAAGTTTTAAGAAGCTTGACAACTGCATTGGCAAGAAGAAGGCCAGGAAAGTTGCACCTCCTCATTCTTTGAGGGTACCAAGGGCTGTGCTCTTTGTGGTAAACCTTATCTTGTCAACCCTGTAGCCCTGATCTTGCTCCTTCAGAATTTTTTCTTCCTAAAACTCAAAGAACATTTTCAGAAACACAATTTGAGTCCCTCGAGGATGCCAAATCTACCATTTTCACATGGTATGAATTGAAAAGTTTCCTAGAAACTTTCAGGGAAGGATAAGAAAGATGGAAACGTTGCTTTTGGAAGTGTAGAGACATAGATGGAGGAGATCTGAAGAAACAATGGCTTCACCTTTTGATATTTTTGTTGAATAGAACTTTTTATTATTTCTTAGCAATACTTTTTGACTTTCTCTTGTAAATGTGTTTAGTTGTGTGTAGGTCTATATATGGATGGGCTTCTAAAAGTTCGTGGAAAATTTTCATTATCTTTTAGTTACATTTTTCCATGAACTTTTTGAAGCCCCCCATATATATGTATATATATTGTTGTTAAGTGCCATTGAGTTGGTCCCAATCCATAGCGACCCTGTATATGGTTTCCGAGGAGTGGCTGTTGAGCTTGAACCACCGACCTTGCCATTCAAATGACTTTTCATTCCAGCACACTAACCGACAGTGCCACACCAGGACTCATATACATATATGTACATGAACATGTTTTTAAAGTGCTATTGAATCGGTTCCTACTCACAGCAACCCTCCTAGGGTTTCCAAGGAGCATCTAGTGAATTTGAACCACCTATCTTGCAGTTCAAACAGACCTTGCAGTCTAGTGTTTACACTACAGTGCCACACTTGTTGTTGTTGTTAAGTTCTGTGGAGTCGGTTCCAACTCATAGTGACCCTGTACAGGGTTTCTGAGGCTATAAATCCTTACGGGAGCAGAACGCCTCATCTTTCTCCCGTGGAACCGCTGGTAGTTTCGAACTGCTGACCTTGCAGTTCACAGACCGATTCGTAACCACTACGCTACCAGAGCTCCTTAAGTATATAATAAAACAGTATGTTGTTGTTGTTGTTGTTAAGAGCTGTCTAGTGAGTTCTGACTCATAGCAACCCTATATAGGGCTTCCAAGAAGCAGCTGTTGTGTTTGAACTGCTATCCTTGTGGTTAGCAGTCTAGTGCTTATCCTTCAGCGCCACAGCAGGACTCCAAAACCATATATATTTATATATTTGTTTATTTTATATATATATATATATATATATTTGTTGTTGTTGTCCAGTGCCGTTGAGTCGATTCCGACCCATAGCGACCCTGTACAGGGTTTCTGAGGCTGTAAATCTTTACGGGAGCAGAAAGCCTCATCTTTCTCCCACGGAGCGGCTGGTAGTTTTGAACTGCTGACCTTAAGGTTTGCAGCCCGATTCGTAACCACTACACTACCAGAGCTCTCTCTCTCTATATATATATAATAAAGAAGGGTCAGAGGATCTAATACTTTTTTAGACATAACCAATCACCCCATTGGTTAGTTTTCTTATTTAAAGACTAAAGAGTAATAGTTTTGTGGGACCATTTGGTCACTCGGTACACCATAGTTTATAAAGTTTATGTTTTGCATCCTATTCTGGTGAGTAATGTCTGGGGTCTTAAAAGCTCTCAAGTGGCCATCTAAGATACAACTATTGGTCCCTACTTTTCTGGAGCAAAAGAGAAAGAAGGAAACACAAGATTCAGAGAAAGAACAGTCTTCAGATCTAACTGTCCACATGGACCATGGCCTCCTCTTGCCTGTGATCAGAGAAAACAGGTGGTACCTGTCTGCCTACCACTAGTGTATGTTCCGATCGGGACCACAATCGATAAATCTTAATATAAATGGAATCAGAACTTCACATTTTCAAAAATCCAGACTTAGTGGACCCATTGGGACAGGAAGGATCCCTGAGATTATTATTCTGGAATGTTATTTAAACCTTGTCCTGAAAGTGTCCCCTTCAATCACCTTTTAGCTAAATCACAGATTAACTCATGAAGTAATGAGTATTTTGAGTACTGTAGTCTGTTAAAAATTTATCTATAAGAAACCAAGTGATGAACAGATACCCTTTTTTTCTCTTTTTAGGTTTTTAATTGTGAACAGAGTGATAGTTTACATGGAGACCATCGGTTTTACACTTATCGTTTCATTGCAATGATTACAGTTCCCTCCATGCATCATCATTCAACAGTATTTGCTTCTATTCTACAACCTCTGTATATTTATTTATTTTTTTGGATGTACACAGAAACACTCAGGAATATATAATCATTTAGACAACCAAAAGGACACATCATGCAAGCCTACCCCCCCGGCCACCAGCACACAGCCATTCTCTTCCCATGAGTCTAGAGTCCTCAGCTGCTCTATCTCTCCATGTCCTCATCTCTGCCTCCATCTCTGGTGTCACTGCTTCTCTGGATGGGGTCCCACATTCCATTCATGCTCTTCTCCCTTGATGGTCCTAGGGTCCTCTGTTCCTGGACTGTAAGATTAACTACTCCCCCCTTTGTGTTACAAAACTTCTATCTTTACACTTGTGACAATTGCAATTAGTTATGATAACAATTACTCTATTGAATCATCCCCATCTCCTTTCACCAGACCTGTCTAGACAAGATGAAAACTATTCATTGGGGGATTCTACCTTCCCCTGCACTCTCTGAAACTAAACTCCCTCTTGAAAACTTGTAAGCCAGTCACTTCGTGCCTTTATAGTCCTTCCACCACCCCACCACCCCGCCCCATTTTAGGTAGCCAATGTCTAAGTTGCTCATCCCTATCAGTCCTGTGTACAGAGGGGATGGGAATGATCCTTAATGAGAACATTCTTTCACTTTCAGTTGGTATGTTGATGTACTACATAAATAAGTATAGGTCAACTTCATCAAATTGTAGCAACTTATACTTGTTTCCTTTATCAAAAAAATTTTTTTATCTTCCTTTAGTCAAGTTCTGATCATCCAGCCATCGAACTAGGTCAAATGAGTACTATCAGCAAGTTTGGGCTGAACAGAAACCCTTAAGGCAGGCATGGAGAACCTTTTTTCTGCCAGGAATCATTTGGGTATTTATAACACCATTCGTGGGCCATACAAAATGAATAATTTAAAGAGTAGCATGCTATATTTGGTCAAACATGTTACACTGTGGGTTAATGTGCTGGACTGTAAAATTGGTTTTATCTGCAAGGTCAGTGGTGCAAGCTCACCAACTGCTCCTCAGAAACCCTATATAGAATCACTATGAGTCAGAACTGACTCAACGGCATTTAATAGCAACAATATGATGACTGGAACTGCAGTACCTTGTCAGGCAGTGCAAATTTTGCAGCTTTATGGGGGAGTCCTGGTGTGGTGTTGTGGATTAATGCGCTGGATCCCAAGGTGGGTTTGAACTGCAAGGTCGGCAGTTCAAGCTCACCAGCTGCTTCTTGGGAACCCTAAACAGGGTTTATCTATGAGTCAGAACTGATTCTAGAGTGCTTAACAACATAAGGTCCATGGGCCGGACCTTGCCCACCCCTGCCCTAAGGCATAGATGAAAAGGTGGAGGGGCTGTGAGATGTGGTTAAAGACAGTGGAACAACTAGAGTGGAACTAATGAAGAATGTAACCAACGTCACTAAAATTTTTGTGTAGATATTGTTGGTGTATACTTTTGCTGAGAATATAATAAAATGCTTTCTTTTTTCTTTTTGAGTCATGGGAGTCACTAAGAATTATAAGTGTTTTATTTTGCCACGTAAAGACATTGTTGTTGTTTTTGTTGTTAAGTGCTGTTGAGTCGATTCCGACCTATAGTGACCCTGTAGAGGGTTTCCAAGGAGCAGCAGCTGGTGAGCTTGAACCACCGACCTTGCCGTTCAAACAACTTTGCAGTCTGAAGCATTAGCCCACAGCGCCACCCCAGGACTCCAAGTAAAGACATTAAGACCCACCAGACTCTACCAGACAATAAAATACCATATCATTGTTATCGCTGTTCGTTCTTTTATAAATGGCATTGTAACAGCTTAAAGAGTAGAAAGAGTACTCAGAGTAAAAGACACCCCAAAGTGGGACACGTTGTCAAAATACAGGACATTTCTTGAAGTTAAAGTTTAAAATCACCACCATCAAGTACATTCTGACTCATAATGACCTTTAAGGACAGAATAGAACTGCTTCCTATGGTCTTCCTATGGTCTCCAGGCTGTCAATATTTATGGAAGCATACTGCCACATCTTTCTCCTGTAGAACGGCTACTGGGCTCGAGCCACCGATCTTCCAGTTAACATCTACTGCTTAATTCACCAGGCAACCAGAGCTCTTAAATAAAGTTAGCATTATGATAAGTTCATTAAAATACCTCATTTTCAAAAAAATAATTGTCACAAATGGGCAAACATTTCATCATGACCTGGTTTTGTATGATAGTGGTTCCCAATCTATTTGAATAAGAACCCCCCCTTTTTATTAAGGCATGGTTTATAGACAGTAAAATGCACACCTCCTAAGTGTACAACTTGATGAATTTTGCACACCTTTGTAACTATTCACATCAAGATACAGAGGCGTTCCAGGCCATCAACAATTCCTTCAAACCCTTAGCCAGTCAATCCCTAGCACCTGTAACCAGCTTTTTAACATGAGAAGCTTGACAGAATCTGTATTCTTGTTGTTGTTTCTAAGTGCCATTGAGTCGGTTCCAACCCATAGTGACTCTCTATAGGGTTTCCTAGAAGCGGCTGGTGAGCTTGAGCCACCGACCTTGCGCTTCAAACTGACTTTGCAGTCCAGCATATTAACCCACAGTGCCACACCAAGACTCTATTCTTAGGAGCCATTATTTAAACAGAAAGTGGAGAGGGAGAAAGAGATACTACAGTGAATTAGCATGTGATGTTGTTAAAGTCCATAGAGTTGATTATGATCCGTACCAACCCTGTAGAAAATTTCAGAGAAGCGGCTGGTGGGCTTGAACCACTGACCTTGATTAGCAGAAGCCCAGTGCTCTTATCCTAGAGCGCCACACCAGAACTCCAACCCTTCATAATCTTATATTTAATCATACTAGTATTACATAGGGTTTGAAACTATACCCTATGTTATACATTATTGATTCTGCTTTCAAACAGTGGTTTTGTGCATATAGATTTGTGAATTTCTTGAAAAATCTCCAAGATTATTCTCCTGCCCCCAGCAGGGATTCATAATTTGAGGGTTGAGATGTAATGGTTTAGAGCCTCAACCAAGTGGGCATGAAAGAAAAAAAGCCCAGCTGTTGTTGATGGTTGAACTGCTTTACATAGAGCCTCATTTTATTTTAAATAGATGATGGCATCAACTTTAGACATATTGCCGTACGTTTCTTCTTTCTTTAAGCTTAAATTATACATATAAGTTTTTGTGTGTAGTTGTGCACAAGCTTGTAAGGATTCATTTTCTCTACCACACAAGTCTATGTGTAAAGTCTGTTTTGTTCCCAGAGTTCGTTCTTTCTTATGACCTCCATGGATATAGATTGGGGAAGGAATTGGGAGAGGTATACTAATCAGGTTGCTGAATAAAGAGCCACCCCCTCCAAGTTATAGTTAGCAGGAATTGGGCTTTGTGGGAATGGAAATGGGGAGAGCATATGTTTTGCTATTTTAGATTCCTGATGGTCTGGCCAGAACCTCCTTTCTTTTATAATTTAAGTCCTGATTAACATTCTGAGTTTAAAGATGCAGTGATAATATGATTGCTTAGAAATGGATCATTTCCATTTGTCTAGTAGCAAATTGGGAGTCCTGGTGGTTGGCACTGTAGGATATGCAATGAACTGCTAATCACAAAGTCAGCGCTTTAAACCCACCAGTCACTCCTTGAAAACACTATACAGGGTCACTATAAGTCCCAACTACCGCCACAGCACTTAACAACAACAAAGTAGCAAATTGAGGTAACATGTTCCTTTTGTTCCATGGGAGAGTTCTCTTTCAAAACGTTGCAGTGTTTCCTGTTCATTTTGTATTTCAGGAAAAATTATAATGGTTTTTCAGATTTCAGGTATTTATACAGAAAAGTCCCTAAATACCACCCTTTTTTTATATTTGGGATTAGGGGTCTGTTTGTAGTACCATGAATTAATGGCTAAACAATGTAAACCAATAGAGAAGGGAGCAGAGAAGCCAAATGTTCAACTCCAGAGATGTATAAAGTACATGTTAGTTACAGCAATCACTTGGCCCTTGTAGCTCGTCACTTCCACGTCATAATGTTTCTATCTAGTATGGCAATTGTAGCTAGATCTATAGGTACTGGTTACTGTTTCTGGATTCAGAACATGACTGAAAATACAATGGGAGTGAAATCTTCTATCATTATTCACAGTATTCCCTTCCAACCATGTCTGTTTTCTTCTTGCTGCTCTCCCCTGAGTCCTATGGATGTGGTATTTTATTTTAACCCCTTGTTGCTGATATAATCGGCAAGTTATGGACTTGGAGTTAAATGCAGAGGCAGCTCACTTCATGTTTGCCTTGGTGATATTAATGGCAGTGGCCATCCTTATCCCTAAATGTGGTCTCCCTGGTGGGGGCAGATGGACTGTTGAAAGTGGTGTGAAACAACATAATGAAATTGGGGTGGGAGGAGACAGGTATCCTTTGTAACTAAAACCATAGCTTGTCCTATGTAGTTTCATGGCAATACTGTGTTTTAGCCTATTGACTCAGGGCCCTACCATCTAAAAGAGAATGAGCAATCCCAAGAGGAGGCAGAGCTGGGGATTTAGGACCTTGCAGCTTTAAGGGTGTTTTCTGACACCACCTAGGAGCCTGTGAGAAATGAGGAATCTTGGGACCCCTCCAATTTAGTGCTTCACAAACTACAAGTAGATACCTTAGGAGACTTCTAAGCACAATTTTGAGAAGCCCCAATTTAAGAAACATCTTCCTCATCATCTGTATCCAAGAAGCTATATTCATCTAGCCATTTTTTGGAGTTCTGGTGTGGTGCTGTGGGTTATGTACTGGACCACAAGGATGGTTTGAACTACAAGATGGGTGGTTCAAGCTCATCACTTGCTCCTATGAGCCAGAACCGACTCAGTGGCACTTAAGAACAAAAACAACAAGCCACCTTCTATAGTCTGATTGTTGAGTTTTGTAAATTTCTATTGTGCTTGCCCATATTTCAAGTGAACTCAGACATCCTGAGCAGGTGGAAGAAATGTATTATTCTGAGACTATGGATTAGGATGACGTCATCCATGGGATAACCGCTCTCTACTTGCTTAAAGATGCTGGCTAATTGAAAGAGGTGTTGAGGACTTAATTAGTTAATTAGCACTTTGAGCCTTAAACATAAAAGGTGTCCTTTAGAATTGGAATTTAATATTGACTGCTTGGTCTAATTGCATGTTTTGTTGTGATCTGTTTTCTCATCTTGTTTCAAAAAACATCCATTTATTTGACTGTTAATCTTTCTAATGTCATAATGCTACCCTACAACTGAACATGTCTGGAATTGGCTTAATTACCTCAAAGTATCTTTCAAATAGTGATGCTTTACCGGAAAAAAAAAATTGGTGTTTTATCAAAAACTAAAATATGTATTTCATCAAATATCCTAGCAGAAATGCTCACTACCTTATTTTTCCTTCACTGTAGGAAATACAGTGCCTCATGGCATATTTTCAGCTTGTTGCTTACTAGGCAATTCCAGCATATTTGGGATTATGCCAATCACAAGCAATAGCAAAATTGACAGGATTTTTCTTTTTTATGAATACAAATAAATGTTGACATCTCTTCATCTTTGAATACCATATATACAAGTAAAATAAAAACAGCCATTTACATGCGACATCTTTCTTTTTCTCTCTTTTTTTAGTACTTTGATGACATTTTCTCATAAGGGTTAAGTGGGATTCAATGAAATTCTGCTAATGAAAGAAACATATTTCAGAAAGTTTCCTTTTTACATCTGAATCTAATACAGAAGGGAAAGTAAACATGAAGATATGCTTGTAATAACTAGAGATTTTTTTAAAGATACACTTGTATATTTTTAAAGGAACCTTGGTGGTATTGTAGGATCAACACTAGATTGCTACACAAGGTCAGCAGTTCAAACCCACCAGCCACTCCACGGGAGAAAGATGAGGCTGTTCCTGTTAAGTTTTACAGCCTTGTAAAAAGTGTGGTGCTGCGGGTTAATGCACTGGACTGCAAGGTTGATTGGAACCACAAAGTTGGCAGTTCAAGCTCATCAGCTGCTCCTTGGAAACCCTATACAGGGTCTCTATGAATCAGAACCGACTCCACAGGACTTTACAACAACAACACACTCTATACAGGTTCAGTAAGTCAGAATTGACTTTGTGAGTTCAGTGTATTTTGAAGCAGTTTACAGAATGAATTTCTGCTTGTGGTTACTGGGATCCATCACACACATCTGAGTTTGTGAGTTTATGATCTAGGTTGCTTAGCTAGATTGTTTGGATTATGCTAAAGAGATTGTATAATGGCTACTAAATTTATTCTTCATTTTTTCAAACAAGTATTTTTTAAAAACACTTAAATTGTGTACTGTGGAGTGTTCTAATTGTTGGGGGTTAAATAGTGAGTTATGCAAAATCTCCTGTTGCATCTCTAAGACTATTGTGGCTGCATCCCTATCTGTGTCTTTTTTTTTTCTTTCTTTCTTTCACATTGGCAGTAAGGGTGTACATTCCTGAACCTGTGTTCTTGGGAAATTATTTTCTTGAGAGAGGTATTGTTGATGGTAAGTGCTGTCAAGTTGGTTCTGACTCATAGCGACCCTATATAAAGTTTCTGAGGAGTGGCTGGTGAGTTTGAACCACTGACCTCATGGTTCAAACCAACCTTGTGGTCCAGCACATTATCTTGTGGGAAGAGGTAGATATTATTCATCTGGAATGATATATTACTAAATGTTAAGTGCTTTGAAAGGAATGTGTAAGAAAATTTGACTCTAAGCTTCCCTTTTATTGTTATTGTTAAGTGCTGTCGAGTCCATTCTGACTCATTAAAGACCCTTACAGGGTTTTCTAGGAGCAACTGGGGGGTTTGAACCACCAACTTTGAACTTAGCAGACCAATGGGTATCTTTCAGCACCACCTCGGGACTCATAAGTTTGCCTAAGGAAGTGATATTTGGACTAAAATTTTCAAGATTAATGAACAATATGTCATTTATTCTTGGATTGCTGGTTTATAAAGCAAACACATGAAAGGAATGGTACTGTCATTTCTAGGGGGGCAAATGAGTATCAGCGATATTTTACAGTGAATGTCTTTGCTTTGCCCAGGAAAAGCTGTATTGGATCGGAACTGGTAGACTGGCTTCTAGAACACTGCCCTTTTGTTGAGTGCAGATCTATGGCCGTGGGGGTCTGGCAGCTCCTACTGGATATGGGAATTATGACATCAGGTTAGTTCTGTATGGATTGTTTTGTTTTGTTTTTCCTGCTAAAACGTATATTTTATTGTATAAAGAGAGCTTTGTAAGAAAATACAAATTTGGTGATTTGAATTACAACTTATATTTTGAACAAGTAGTGCTGTTGTGTTGAGAATGCAAATGGCCCCAACATTTATCTTCCTTGTTCAATACATGTAGAAAGGGCTTCATGTGACCTTTTGGGTTTATTTATTGTTTTTCAAGGATAGACATTCCTCTTTGATTTTAGTTTTGCTTAGCTTTTTTCTCCCTAGGCTTCAAAAGTGGGACAAAAAACAAACCAAAGAGCCCTAACATGCAGACATAAAAGTCTAGACCGAATTGGCCTATCTCAGCGGTGGATTCTGCCTGCTGCGTTTAGCAGTAGTGCTCTGTGGATGCAGTGTTACATTCGATGGCTGTATATAATGATGAGAGCCTTTTGACTCAGTTGTCGTTGTTAGGTGGCATCAAGTGGATACCAACTCATAGCAACCTGTTCACAACAGAATGCAACACTGCCGATCCTGTGCCAACCTCACAGTCGTTGCTATGTTTGAGCCCATTGCTGCTGCCACTGTGCCAATCCATCTCTCTGGGGGTCTTCCTCTTTTTCTCAAACTCTCCACCTTACCAAACATGATATTCTTCTCCAGTAACTCCTGACAATGTATCTGAAGTATGAGAGATGAAGTCTGGCCATCTTGACTTCCAAGGAGCGCTCTGGCTGCACTTCTTCCAACACAGATCTTTTGGTAGTGCATGACACTTTCAATATTCTCCTCCAATATCATAACTCAAATGCTTCAAATCTTCTACGGTCTTCCTTATTCACTGTCCAACTTTCACATGCATATGAGGTGATTGAAAGTACCATGACTTGGGTCAGGCACTACTTTTGTCCTCAGACTGACTTCTTTGCTCTTTAACACTTTAAAGAGATCTTGCGCAGGTGATTTGCCCAGTGCAGTACATTGTTTCATTTCTTGACTGCTGCTTCCATGAGCATTGATGGTTGATCCCAGCAAAATGAAGTCTTGACAACTTCAATCTTTTTTCCATTTATATTGTTGTTGTTTATTGGCCCAGTGCTGAGGATTTTTGCTTTCTTTACATTGAGGTGCAACCCATATCAAAGGCTCTGGTCTTTGATCTTCATCAGTAAGTTTTTATTTATTTAAATGTTTTATTGTGAATTATGTGATAGCTTACATGGAAGAACATTAGCTTTACATTCATCATATCGTGTATCGTTTCATTGCGATGGTTACAGTCTCCCCTCCATGCATCATCAACCAACCAAAAGGTATACCCTGCAAGCCTTACCCGTGGTTGTCAGCACACAGCCCCTTTCCCTCTCCGGGTCTAGAGTCCCCAGCCATTCCCTCTCTCCACATCATCACCTCTGCCTCCATCTCTGGTGTCACTGCTTCTCTGGGTAGGGTCTCGCATTCCGCTCTTCTCCCTTGATGGTCCCAGGGACATCCGCTCCTGGATGCAAAGTCAACCACTCCCCTTGTTTTGCTACAAAATGTCTACCTTTACATTTCCAACCCTCACAGTCAGTCCTGATACCAATTATTCACTGTTGTACCACATGAGTGCCATCCCCATCTCCTTTCATCAGCCCCGCCCAGACATATTAGATACTACTCAGTGGAGATTTTACCTTCCTCCGCGCCCTCTGGATCTAGGCTCCCTCTTGCAAGCTTGTAAGCCAGTCACTTCTTGCCTTCGTAGCCCCCCATTTTTAGGTATCCAGTGTCCAAGTTGCCCATCCCTGTCTACTCTGTGTATGGAGGGCATGGGAATGATCCTCACTGTAAAGATTTGTTCCCTCTTGTGAGTTACTGCATCCATAGGTGTAGGTCAAGTTCATCAAATTGTATCAGATTACTCTTTTTCTTCTCTTCTTTCTTCTTCTAGTTGAGCTCTGATTATCCAGTCATTGAAGCCAGGTCAAGTGGGTATTATCTGTAAGTGGTGGGTGTTCTTGTGCATATGCCCTCACTTCTTATCTGCTGGACTCTTCACTCTCCACTCTAGTCCTCTGTGGCTATGTCATTGACTCTGGGCCCAGGAGTCCCCAGGTCTTGCCTCACTACTGGCCAACCAAGTCTCCACCTGAGTTCACAGGAGTCTATTGAACATAGTAGGGCTTAGCTTGCTGCTTCATTGCTGTTTTTCCATCACTTCCCCTTATCAGTGACCAACCAGTCAGAGCACATGTCTGCTTGTGTATTCCCATTGAGTCTTAGTCTTGGAAGGGGGTTTGCCCTGAGAGGACCTGACCGCTTGCCTTGATGTCTCCTGGGTAAGCAACTTGCTTGTTCTTGTAGTAGTGAGTTGGACTGCCATTGTTGTTTTGTATTTTTCCTGTCAGTCTTTGTTTCAAGAAGTATCTTCTGTTCTTGTAGCCACTCCAGGCTGGTCTGCTTGTCCTTTCAAGTGGAAATTTCCCACCTCAGAAGATTCTAGATTGGGTTCAGGATTCCCCCTATGGTCTTATGCAATACAGAGACTCCACAGGAAGCCTCCTTCACTGTGTACGTTGCTGCCCCATTTTAGGTTTCCAATCAGTTATAGGCAGAAGATGGACTTATAAGCTTTCTATGGTTATATTTCTGGCTATTCCTTTCTCTCCCCTTCAAGTGTCTATTTTATAATGGCATGCCAGGGAAACCAAGATTCAAAAGACAGCCAAGCATCTTAACATTGTTTACCCCCTTTGGCCCTTTCCAACCATGCCTCAATCCCTGTATCCCAGAGCCCTGTTGTTCCAAGGTTGTGCATACATCATTATTTACCTCTGTCCCACTTAGCCCATGCAAACCTGCCTAATCATTCTCCCATCCGCCTTGTTCTTCCATTCCCCTCTCCTTTCTTGTGTATTGCCCCCCTCCCCAGAACTGAAACTATCTTGTGTCTATTATCTGCCCTGTGTTCCACCTTCCCCTCCCTCCCCTCACCCCACCCCGCTCATCCCAGTAATCAGCAAAGAATACCCCCCACCTTTAGTATGAGTTCTTTTTCTTAGTCTTTTACAATAGTGGTTGTATGTAGTATTTCTCCTTTTGTGACTGACTAATTTCATGCAATATAATGTCCTCAAGGTTCATCCATGTTATGCGGTGAATTGCAACTTCCTTGTTATTCTTCAAGGTAGCATAATATTCCATCGTGTGTATGTACCACAGTTTGTATATCCATTCTTCAGTTGATGGGCACTTTGGCTGTCTCCATCTTTTTGCTATTGTAAATAGTGCTGCTATGAACATTGGTTTGCATATATCTACTCGTGTTATGGCTCATATTTCTTGTGGGTAAATACCAAGTAGAGGAATTACTGGATCATAAGATACTTCTCATTCCAACCTTCTGAGGAAGCACCATAATACTGATTTCCAGAGAGGTTGGACTATTTTGCAATCCCACCAGCATTCCAGTCTCTCCACATCCTTGCCAGCATTTATTGTCCTCTGCATTTTTGATCTTTGCTGTTATTGCTGGTGTGAGATGATATCTCATTGTTGTTTTGATTTGCATCTCTCTAAGGAGCTCTGGTAGCCTAGTGGTTATGAATTGGGCTGCTAACCTCAAGGTCGGCAGTTCGAAACTACCAGCTGTTCTGTGGGAGAAAGATGAGGCTTTTTGCTCCCACAAAGATTTACAGCCTTGGAAACCCTGTGCAGGGTCGCTATGAGTCGGAACTGACTCCATAGTACTTAACAATAACAACAACAATGGCTAGTGATCATGAACATTTCTTCATATGTTTGTTGAGTGCTCGGATCTCCTCCTTAGTGAAGTGTCTGTTTACTTTTGTATGTTTGAAGTCACAGTGCCATTATTTTATTCTGCTGTCAGAACACAATATCCTTGATTTCTTAAAGGATGCTACAATCTGGATGGGAATTGTTTTTGCAGGCAAATATTTGCATTCTCTGTTGGTTTATAAGTAAAAGCGGCAGGACATTTTTTGTTGTTTATATTTAATCATCTCTCATGCCTTTTATAAAAATACCTTGCTGATTCACACACTGATTGATGCCTGTAAGAATATTTTCTTACCTCTTCCTTACCCTATTCAAAATACTGTTCATAACTTCTAATCAGTGGCATCTGTAGTTGCTCTAAATGTGTGATTCATCTTGCTGTACTTAGAGTAATCATCAGAAACTGATTTTATGAGTGGAATGTGTATGTCATTTAGATTCAGACTTAGTAATAATGCAGTTAGAGATAAGACCTATGGAAATGAACTGTTTAAGCAGAACAGAAATAGATGTTATCTAAAAACTAAAATAGACAGTGACTATTTCTTTCGTTAGTTGAGCCCAGGGAATTGAAAGAGTAGCAGTCAAGTACTCTGAATAGTTAACTGTATTACTTAGTTACTGGTTGGTGACCGTGAAACTCTTATTTTTCTTTCTTTTTCTACAAAGAATAAATATAGAGGGCCAGAGAACTTAGGTTCAGGAAGGTATACCTTTGGCACCATGTAAAGAAATGGTACAAATGGGAATGTGATCACAGTCTGTTAAGTACTGTGGCGTTGGTTCCAACTTATCGTGATCCTGTATAGCGTATGTGAGGCTGTATCTTTACTGGAGCCGAAAGTCTCATCTTTCTCTTTGGAGCAGCTGTTGACTGGAACTTCCAACCTTGTGGTTCACAGTCCAGTGCTTATCCTACAAAGCCATCATGCTCCCACAGTCTTCATAAGGAACTTGTAATACCTAGCACCTAATGCTCTTCTATAGAAAACCTTATAACTACCTTTGAGGAAAGTGTCCATGTGATACAGTGGTTAAGAGCTGGTGGTTAAGAGCTCAGTTGCTACCTGAAAGTTTGGTGGTTCAGACCCACCCAGTGCTTTTGTGACTCTATGGAAAAAAGACCTGGCCATTTGTTCTCATAAAGATTCTAGCCTAGAAAGTTCTACTAACTAGGATGCTCTCCTCCTCCTCTGTCACATGAGGTCTTGGTGAGTCCATAGTGACTCGATGGTATCCAACAACATTCAACACCACCTTTGAGGAAGAAAAGTATTGTTAGCTCACATGCTAGGTTCAGGCTTCTGGTCACCAAACTATTTTGTGTTAATGTTCTTTGAGAAAGTGTACAGGTCTTGATCTCCATGAAATAGGATTTCACAGTCTCAACACTATTGACATTTTAGTATAGATGATTCTTTGTTGTGGAGCACTGTCCTGTACATTATAAGATGTTGAACACCATCCATTTCCTCTCCACGCTGAATGCTATAGCAAGCTTCCAACTCCAACTACCAAACATGTCTCCAGACATTGCCAGATTTCCTCCAGGGAACACAGTCACCCCCATTGAGAACCTCTGATTTCAAACTTGCTATCTTACTGTATTTTTGTATCACTAATAAGAGCCCTGGTGTGGCGTTGTGGGTTAATGCACTGGGCTGCAAAGTCGAGTTGAGCCACAAGGTCATCAGTTCAAACTCACCAGCTGCTCCTTGGAAACCCTATACAGGGTCACTATGAGTCAGAACTGACTTGACAGCACTTAACAACAACAACAATAAGCAGTTTGGACTCCTGGTGTGGTGCTGTAGATTCAGCACTGGACTGCAAACTACAAGGCCGGCAGTTCAAAACCACTAGTGTCTCCTTAGAACCCCTAAACATGGTTGCTATGGGTTAGGACTGACCCAACAGCACTTAGCAACAATAAACAGTTGAAATTCACCAGCATCTCCATGGGAGAAACATGAGGTTTTCTGCTCCCAAAAGAGTTACAGCTTCAGAAACCCTCTACAAGGTTGCGATGAGTTAGAACCTACTCATTGGCACACAGCAGCAACAGCAGCAAAGTACAATCCTGTGTGTAAACAGTTGAGACTCTCGGGTGGTAAACAGCAAGGTTGGAAGTTTGAAGCCACTCAGAGATAACATGGAGGAAAGGCCTGGTGATCTTCTTTTCAAAAGCTCAACCATTGAAAATCGAACGGAGCACAGTTCTATGCTTAGGGACTCTGAGTTGGAACTGACTCGACAAAAACTCATTTGGTTATTAAAGTAATTAAATTACACCAAAGTTCTCTTTGGGCCACTAAAAAGCTTTCTCACCATTCTCTTAATTTCACCTGTGCCTGTCTCTGAAGCATAAAAATTAAGAAATACATGTGAGTATTGTGGCCAAAGCTTCAAGTAATAAAAATAGACAAGTTAGTAAGTCCTTTTTCGATTTAATGAGGTTGTGAAAATGAGTGGGCTTAGAATGCATAATTATAGCCTGATTCCTGGCTTCTCTCTAGTAGTTATTACGCCTTTCAGTTTATTACTTAGTTTATGACTCTCTGAATAGCATACTTTTTAAGACTAATCTACACCTTTTTTTGTTTGTTTGTTTCTAACAGTGGACCAGCATCTGTACTTTCAAGATACCTATGTTTTCTACCAGTTCTCATCTGATGAATGTAGTTACCTGTACTGTGAATATGAAAGAGAAGAAGAATGGCAAAATGGTGTCAAGCTTTTATTGCAACTTGTGCCTCTCATCCCTTCTAGAGCTGGCATTTGTGAACTGTAAGTATATCTTACTCTGCCTGTTAAAGTATTTTCTCTTAGAGAACATTTACTATGTGTCAGAGGGACTATGCTCTGTCCTTTATGGTCACTGCCATTCAAGAGTTAAACTAGTCCTGTTTTTCATATACAAGTTCAAGGAGGTAAAATCAATTGCTGGAAATGACATGTTCCTAGTAAATGTCTCAACTGAGGTTCCAATTCCAGAAGCCTCCCCAGCTGCATCGCGCAGCCCTTAATCTATCATTGTGCGATGAGCAGATGATCTAAAATAGGAATAAACATAGAATTTGGCTCAAGTTGGAATAAAATAATAACTCACATCTTATCCAGTATTCAAGTCGTGACTTTCCTAAGAGCTCAACAGACATTTTTGAAAATCTAGAAGCAACATTTGGCATGTTAAAACATATGATTCATTATCACATGAAGATACTGAATCACCATATAATTAAAATTAATTAATTAGAGAGACTTTGGGAACAGGATTTGAGTCATGATATGGTGATTCTGATATGGCTTTGTTTGTCTCTGACAATAATGACAAGTTTATTTTAGTATTTTGAGCTGCAGATTAAAATTTCAATTAGTGACTTTTACATATTGGGAGAGATGGACCTATCTGTACTGTATTATCAGCTCTAGGAGTTCTGGTGTGGCGCTGTGGGCTAATGTACCAGACTGCAAAGCTGTTTGAACTGCAAGGTCAGCAGTTCAAGCTAACCAATTGCTCCTCAGAAACCCTACACAGGGTCCCTGCGGGTCAGAACCGAGTTAACGCCACTTAACAACAACAACAACTCTATATAGAAGTCCTGGTAGGATCCGCTGCAGCACAAGCATTGGATTGCTAATCGCAAGGTTGGTGGTTCAAACCCACCAGGTGTTCCTTGGAAAACCCTATATAGGATCACCATGAGTCAGGACTGACTCCACAGCCCTTAACAACAAACAACAACATTCAAATGCTACCCATCCCTCAAGGGGAAACCAAAGTCCTTCCCTGACCTTCTGTGAGGTCTCCAGTCCACATTGATCTTGCTTTTGCCAATTTATTGCTCTTAATTGTTTATATAAAAAATTTCCACTCCTTTTATGTCCTTCTTAGAATTGTGTTGTTTCAACTGTATCCATTCTCCTAAAATGCCCTCTGAAGTCTTCTTAATTTGCTGACTAACATCGTTCATTCATGTGCTAACGTCTCAGCCGTACAGTCCTTTAAGCAACTTTTGGATATTTGAAGACTGTGGGTCTGCCTGTGTGTGTCTCTCTTATTTGATATCTAATCTCCAAGTCTCTAAATGGATGCAAAGAAGCCTCTTAATTGCTCCATGTAAACAGAGTTTTGTTCTGTACAAATGCAAAAAGAAAAGGATTTTTAAATTTCAAACAGAATGTGTACAGCAAGGAGGGGTGAGAATGAAGCTGCTGCAGGTGTCTAGGCTAGTTTGAAAATATATTTTTATTCTATACAAGATAACCTTTATACCCAATATAGTTAACAATTTGAAAGAAATAGTAGCCTATGGTCAAGGGAAAAAGTAATTTTTGGAGGGAAAAAAAGTAACAGCACATTCTTCCATTCAGGTTGAACTCAGTTGCTCAGAATGTACCTTTTTATAACTTTTCTTTTTTATGGAAAGGGAGGAACTCAGCTGAGGAATGAAGAACTAGCTAGCAATGTAGGTAGGTAAGGCAATTTAATAATTCCTTGAAGTTAAACACACTCTTTCTTTCTAATGCAAACTCGTTAGTAGTTCTTCAACTCCCAGCTTTCCAGTAGAATTGGTAATGCTCTGAGATCTAAGGAACTTGAATACATAGAACTATATTCCACCAATTACAGAGCAGTTAACATTTGTGCTGTTATTAAAAGGGTTGTGTGTCCTCATTGGGTGCCACGTAGGCAATTTCAACTTGAAGAGAAAGACTCCATGCAACAGAATAGAGCTGCCACAGGTTTTCTTGGTTTGTATCCTTGTGGAAGCAGATCACCAGATCTTTCTCCTGTAGGGTGGGTCCAAACTGCTTACCTTTCAGTTAGCAGCCAAACTTTAACCAGTGAGCCACCAGAGCACCTTAAAAAGGTTGTAGTGAGTTAATAAAATCTGACTCATGTTACACTCAGCTGATAGGAGTCCTGGTGTGGTGATCTAGGATAAGCACTGGACTGCTAACCACAAGGTCAGAAATTCAAAACCACCAGCCACTCCTCAGAAACCCTATACAGGGTCATTATGAGTTGGAACTGACTTGATGGCATTTAACAACACTCAGATACAGAGAGAAAAATGTAGTTTCTTTGCTTTTCTAAAAGTGTTGTGTTGTCTACATGAGCCTGCATCCTGCTGTGTGAGGAAATCCCACAATACTATTCTAAGGCAGTCCACTGATTTCAATGCAATACATCTAAAAGTCCCTTTAGCTAGTGGTTTGTATATTCTGGTAAAAGAGTTCAGTGTTTCTGCACATTGTTTCCTTTTCCTTAGCAAGTCAACCTCTGGTGGATGGAGGAGTGGTCCCCTTGACCTTGCCATGGAAGGTATGAGAGCTCTCCTGTTAGATGAGTCCATCCCTCATGATCTTGCTTAGTGGATGGGCAGTTACCCTTGAGATGCAGTTGGTCCTGTTACTCTGTTAACACCTGCTGCGGAGCCTGTCTTTCTATCTCTCTCAGCTAGGTCACAGCCTGGCTGGTCTGCCCCTCCTGGGTGTTACTGGCATTGCTGGCTCTTCTGAAGTCTGGCTGCAGCAAACCTTCAGCCACTTGACCTTAATGAAATAGCCTACCGCCCACGCTTCCTGTCCGGACTTTTCCTGACTGCAGTCCATAGCCAAGCTTTTGGGGGTATGCTTGTGTTTGATTGTCCATACCACACAGGAACAAAGTAACTCAGACTCTTCCTCTAACCACACTGCATCCTCTGATTTATTTTGCTGGTGCCATCCTTAGGTTGTGGTAGGGGTTGTATGTAATGAGTCTTGAGGCTTAAATGAGAAGCCGTCCATTTCTTAACTACCTTTCTTAGTGAGAACCCTGTCTTCCTGTCTTCCAGTATCTCCTTCCCTCCCCTTCTTTACACAAATTTTTAGGGCCAGAAGGAAGGAACTTTTCTCCAATCTCTTTTGCAATACCCACATAGAAGGGACTGGCCTCAAGTGGTCTCTTTTCTCTGCATCATACTACATTCTTCTTCTTCCTGACACCAGCTGTGTGACTGAGTATTAAAGGACAGGATATTGGAGAGAGAGTATACCTTAATGCTTAAAATGGAACCAAAGCTGAAGGATATTAAAAAAAAAATCAGACCTACTCATTGTTGTTATTGTTACTGAACAGTGTGCTTAATTGAACGGTATGCTTGCTAATGTTCAGGATCCTCAGTGACCAGCTTTAAGGAAAGCTCAATCCAGTGGGATACAATGAATTTCATAGTGTATATGATACTGTGCCCCAAGTGCAGAAGTGAAAGGCACTTGAGGTAGATGGGACAATGAAGGCAGAAGATGGGTGGCAAAATAGAGGCAGTTCATGACAACTTGGAGGCCTGGTGTGGCGTTGTGGGATAATGCACTGGACCCTAGGCCGTTGGTTCAATTCACTAGCCGCTCCTCGGAAATCTCATACACTTAACAATAACAGCAGCATGACAGCTTGTGGCTGGTACCATGGTTTGCAGCAATGAGATTTCACACTCTGGGGGTGGGGTAGTGAAGGCAGGGCTCAGAGTGATTTCACAGATCCTATAGCATAGTGGTTATGAATGGGGATGCGAACCTTAGGGTCAGCAGTTCGAAACTACCAGCTGTTCCACAGGTGAAAGATGAGGCTTTCTGCTCCCGTAAAGATTTACTGCCTCGGAAACCCTGTGTAGGGTCACTATGAGTCAGAACCAACTCCACGGTACTTAACAACAACAACAACAACAAATAAATCCATGGGGAATCAAAAATTAGCTTTACAGTAAGTGACGAGAATGTTTTACTCATGCTTTTTCTTCCCCCAGAAACACAGGGATACAGGAAATTGCTTTATTATAGTAGTTTAAATAAATGTTTATGCTAGTCTTAAAAATAATAACATCAACATTACAGTAATCTAAAGCCATTTAAATTGATGTATTTTCACTTTCACTCATGTGCAAATACAAAATGAGAACCATTATCACATCCCATAACATAGACTTTTCTGGAGGAGCTATGATATGTCTGAAGGAGGTTTAGTGGCCTAGTGGTTTAGTGTTCGACTGCTAATTGAAATGCCAAATTCACCAGCTCCTTTGCAGGAGAAAGATGTGGCAATCTGCTTCCTTAAAGATGATTGTTGTTAAGTTCCATCAAGGCGGTTCCGACTCATAGCAACCCTGTATAAAGTTTCTGAGCAGCGATTGGTGAGTTTGAACTGCTGACCTTGTGAGTCTCAGTCCTTTGCTTATCCTACAGCATCACACCAGATTACAGCCTACGAAAGTTGTATTATAAGTCACTGTGAGTCATACACAGTTCTGTGCCTAGAAAAAGTCCCTGAAGAAATTATGATAATATATTTACTTTTTTATATGCTAAATGTGAAAGAGCAGAGGAGACAAGGAGACATCTTCCTTATGAGAGAACTAGTGTAGGATGGAGGAAGAATGTATTTATTGCAGTATGATGTTGATGACTAAGTGATAGGAAGACTTGTCTTTGTTATTTGACCTTATGATTTCATTAGCATTCACCATACACCCAAAGAAAACTAAGGTCAAATAAGAAGAAATCCTTGTTTTCAGTCTTGGTATCCTGAAATAATGCTGTTTTCCACACCATGGAAAAGGAAGACTAGTCTCCCAAGTGAAGGTTAAGGGAATAATTTTGAAACCTTAGCTAATTCCTTCTCCTTTTTCTCCATTCCCTTCTGCACCTCAGTTTCCCAACCCCTGTAATTAGGACTCTTGAATTATGTCTCCGGTTTATCCAGGTACAAGTAAAATCCAGTACTGTGAATCATCAGATAACAGGCTAAATATTTTATAGCCCCCTCTCCCTAATCCCCCCAGACTGCCTCTTTGAAGTGTTACTTTCTTTCTCAGCCTTCCAGCTTCTCTAGTTCTTATTGATCCTATTCTTGCTCAGGTTTTTTACTTCTAAATGTCTCTCTTTTTGACCAGTTCCTTGACTATTTTCTGTCTTTTCAGACATCACAGGTCAGGGCTTGTTCTGTAAGATTTCAAAGGTAGATGGAAGGGGTGGTTGAATAAAGAATCAGGATGATCAGTCTCATTTTATATTCATGACTTCTGACCTTAAATGGATCTTCAACGCCACTCAGTTAGTTGAACCAATTACTTAACTTAATTTACTCTCCTAACAATACAACAGTTAAGCTTTCAGCTGCTAACCAAAAGGTTGGTGGTTCTAACCCATTCAGTGGCTTTGTAGGATAAAGACCTGGTGATCTCCTATGAAACATGTTGTTGTTGTTGTTGCTAGGTGCTACTGCGTCAATTCCAACTCATAGCAACCTTATTCACACCAAAATGAATAGTGCCTGGTACTATGCCATCCTCACAATCGCTGTGAAGCTTGAACCCATTGCTGCTGCCACGGTGCCAATCTAGCTCATTGGGGAGCTTTCCTCCTTTTCACTGACCCTCTACTTTGCTTAGCATGATGTCATTCTCCTGGGGCTGGTCCCTCCTAGTAATACCTCTGAAGATGAAAGATGAAGTCTGACCATCCTGTCTTCTTAGAGCATTCTGTCTTTACTGCTTCCAACGCAGATTTGATTGTTCTTCTGACAGTTCATGGTACTTTCAATATTCTTCTCCAACACCACAATTCAAATGCATCAATTCTTTTATGGTCTTCCTTATTCACTGTCCAAATTTGACCCTATGGAACAGTTTTACTCATCATTTGAGGTCACTATAAGTTGAAATATACTTGATGGCACTGAACAACAACGAAATAGATGACTATCTCAGATAGTTTTCTCTTACCTTTTTATTGTGACTTGCTTTTTACTTCTTTGAAAGAGGGAAAATAATCACCTTCCTCATGTACTTTTCATCAAATTTATCAACCTACCTGCATCTGGACAGTAGACTCTAGCTTCCCTATTGCCAACAGTGGATGGCCAGTCCACATTCATATCTAAGGTCAGCCCCATGAAACGGTACATGGATGTGGCTCTCCCCAAGGATCCATTTCTGTCTTTCTTCCCTCTCATTCCCGGATCACCAGCTTTTTTTCTCTTTAGTACAGTCAGCATGTGCTAATATTTGCCCCTATACTCTTCCAACAACCGATCAATTCTTCTCTTTTTTTGCCAAAACTTCTCAAAAGACATAATGACTTTCTCTACATGCTCGCCTGATGCTCTCTCCTGAATTCACTCAGTTCTGGTTTTCAGTATCACTACTTTTATGAAAGTGTTCTTAAGATTAGTAAAGGCCAAGAGATGGGGCTTGATGGAGGCTAGGGTAGAAGTGCAGTGAGATTTGCCATCAGTAATACCACAGAATACCAGGCAAAGCAGATTCAGGGCAGAGCTCCAAAACTTGGAACCTCATAGGTAGGAATATTTTAAAAGTTTGAAGGCTTATAGCTAGTGGAACTTGTAGTGAAAGTAAGAAATCGCATACTTTTGAATCTGCTGGGCTCGGCGGCCCAGAGCCAACAACTTGGGCAAGACCAAGTGGCGGAGCAGACACACCATGGAAAAATGCAGTGGGAACCTCAGAGCAAAGGTGGATAGATAATATACTTAGTTGGTTTTGCTTTGTTCTGATTTT
>NW_006408524.1:31077546-31081541 GCF_000296735.1 Chrysochloris asiatica
GTTTGTACATCTCCATTCTGGTGACTAGAGGGGATGCCTGAGTGAGTAGACATCGTCCACCCTCACCACTGGTATGTTCTTCTGCCACACATGCACACAGATACTCTCAGCCCAAGAGCCGTCCCCTTTTTTTTTTCTTTTAATATGGAAAAGGCCAGAAAACAAGGGGAGTAGAGAGGGAAAGGGGTTTAAAAACAGGCCGGAAATTAAATTAAATTCTGAGGTACAGCATAGCAACCAACAGTTGCATCTTGAAATCTCTCAGGCAGCTTTGAAGGCATACTCATATTAGGCTACAGATTTTTTTTTTCCTTCTTTTCTCCCTCCTCTCCCTTTTCTGTGATTATAGACGACAGGATCCAGTCTTGGGTTTTTTTGTGTGTTTGTTTGTTGTTGTTTTTTGCTGTTGCAGGTTTGCTGTTTTATGCTCCCCCTTCTACTTTTGGGGGACTCTTTCGCTCCCTATGTTACCCAAGAAGAGACAGCAACTGCTGCCATATAGTCAAGCTACAATTACACTCTATAAAACACCAAAAGCCAGGCAAGAACCAATACCAACTGCCATATACCAGGGAAGCAGATAACAACTGTGAAAGTTACTCTGAGTTAAACAATAAGAAGAGTGAACAGGGAAAACCACATCCTGATCACATCTACCTGGAAACAATCAGAAAGCATAAAAAATACCAAAGCACATACTCAATTAAGTATTAAAGCCACAGATAAACACTAAACATGTCCAAGAAGTAAAAGCAGATGACCATATCAACAGATGTCTAGAAACAAGATAAAGTGTCTGAGACAAATGACCTAGAGGTACTCCTGGACTACATTCTGGAAGGAGGGCAGACCTTGGAAATGCCTGAGAAGGAATTCAGAAAAAATGATTATAAAATGTTTCAAAACACTTTACAATGGAGTTGAGAAAAATAAGGAAAAAGTCAGGAAAGCACTACAGGAACAATCAAATAAGATAGATACAGCATTGGAAACAATTCAAAACCTACAGAAAGAGGTCCAAGCAATCAACAATAGAATATCAGAAATACACAATACACTGAAAA
Organism: Chrysochloris asiatica; assembly: GCF_000296735.1. Lineage (NCBI taxonomy): Eukaryota > Metazoa > Chordata > Mammalia > Afrosoricida > Chrysochloridae > Chrysochloris > Chrysochloris asiatica. The sequence goes on from NW_006408524.1 coordinate 31,078,611, forward strand.
GGCAAAGGAGTAGAATAGAATAGATGGAAGACAGAACCAGTGAGCTGGAAGACAAATCTCTCAATACCACTAAGATAGAAGAGCAAACAGAAAAAAGAATTAAAAAATCAGAAGAAGTCTAAGATTTATGTCGGACAACATGAAGAGGCATAACTTAAGAATTACTGGCATTCCAGAACAAGAAGAATCACACAAGAACACAGAGGAAATAATTGAAGAACTTTTGGAAGAAAATTTCTCTAATATCCTGATAAGTGAAAAGATAAGCATCCAAGAAGCTTAGCGGATCTCAGGAACGATGGATCCCAAAAGAAAATCACCAAGACATACTTTAATCAAGCTCTCAAAAATCAAAGATAAGGAAACACTCCTGAAAGCAGCTAGGGAAAACAGAAGTGTTACATACAAAGGTAAGCAAGTCAGATGCAGCTCAGAGCTCTCGGCAGAAACCATGCAAGCCAAAGGGCAATAGGGAGACATATATATAAAACCCTTAAAGAAAATAACTGCCAACCAAGAATCCTTTATCCAGCAAAGCTATCAATCAAATACGGCAGTGTAATCAAAACATTCCATGATAAACAGAAGTTAAGGGATTTTTCCAAAACGAACCCGGTGCTATAAAACATCCTGAAGTGAGTTCTGTGCCTGAGAACCAACAAGAACAGACAACAACCAGAGATTGACATACGTGGCAGCACCTCCCAGAACTAAATTGACAGAAGGAAGAGTTGAGAACAGAACAAACTATAAGAACAAACCCAGAGAATCTGGGAGGTCAGTCTATGATCAAAACAATGACAACGTAAAAGAAAGTAAACACGTAGGAACAGAGATCCAGATGGTGAGAAGGTCAGGTCGATTACAGGTTAAAATAGACTGCACTAAATGGAGGGAAAAGTTAATGGACTATAAGGTAACCTCAGAGAAAATTAATGCTTCACAACATACTACTTGTAATCAGGGACAGCATCTCTTGGTTCTACTATTTCACTGGCTTTTTCTTTTCACACTTCTTTGCATAGTCTTCATCTTCCTGACCACTCAGTACTGCTGTATCCCCATCATCTGTACCTTCATTGATGCGTATGTTTTAAACATCAGCTATCCAGTAATGACTGCCCAAATTCAGGCCCCTGCTTCCCCTTAGCCTCACTCACACCTGCCTTCTGTTTCCTCTATTCTGCTTGTCCTGCCATCTCCTTTTCCATGCATAAGTAACATGAACATTTGATCAGCATCCTTATTTTCTGAAGTGGTACTGGATAAATATCTTCAAATTTAGGAGCCAAAGTTCAAGTCTGCTTTTCTACATTTCAAGCTTATCCTTTGTGCTCCTGACTTTCCCAGTTTGGTTCTTATTTTATGATCTTTGGAGAGGAGGAAATACTATATGTCTGAACAAACATTTTGAGTATTTCTCAAAAATATTTTCATGTTGGAATTAGGCATAAATTTTTGCATTAGGGTCATAAGTGAAGAGAATTTTCACTTATCATTTAAAACTATGTTTATGAAAAAGTTATGAAATCAGCTGGTCTTAGTCTTTGTTATTATTACTCATCGTTCCTTCTACCAAGAAAACACTGTTGTTGTTGTGTGCCGTCAAGTGTGCTTCAGAAATCCTATAGCAACCCTCCATAGGGTTTCCAAGGAACAGCTGGTCGGTCTGCACTGCCAACCTTGTGGTTCGCAGTCCAGTGCTTATCCTACAGCACCGCAACAGGACTCCATGAAAACACTACATGTTCCAAAATGTCTTTGTTTTTACCCAAGGCTTATTCCAGGTGTTAGAACAGATGGCTTAACTTTATCAGACTGCATCTTTTATTTTTTTTTATTTTGGTTGTGTGTGTATACATATATATATGTGTGTATATACACACACAAATATATATACACACACACAACATAAAACATTTTCGAATTACACAATGTTCACCATGCTGTGTAACTATTCATATTACAGCTTTCTTTAAGAGTAGCTGAAGATTTTTATCAAAAACTGAATTTTTAGACCTGATTGTGTTAGCATTTGAAATGAAGCTATTTGCTTAAGTATTAAGCATCAACCTTCATTTCATCAAAATAAAAAGATACCAGTAATATCTCATTCTATTCAATTTTAGATTAATGGACTCTTAATGAAACTGATCACAGTCAAAATTTACTGCTGTTGGGTATTTTTTTTCCTATAAGCATAATTAGTAGCTTGATGCTATGAAAGTGATCATCTCTTGATAAGGTGAACAGAATAGTTTGCATTCTTAATATCAAAGATCTCCCAAAAAAGCTCATTCTCATTCTTCCACCATTCTACTTGTTCTTTTTGTCCTAGAAATTTGCTTTGTTAAGGTGTGGTGCTGTGGGATAGAGTACTGGACCACAGTAGGTTGGTTTGAACAGCAAGGTCAGCAGTTCAAACTCACCAACTGTTCCTTGGACACCTTATTAAGGGTCACTCTGAGCTGGAAGTGATTCAGTGTCACTAACATCAAGGAGTGAGCATGGTAGAGATGGCATCTGTACTCCTGAGGAACTTTCCCTTATGTGCTGTTTTGGAGTGGTGACCCATTTCTGAGGCCTCAGAAACCCTATACAGGGTCACTATGAGTTGAAGTCAATTCCATGACATGTAACAACAAAGTTTTTGTAACCCATATTGCTATTTATTTCGTCTTGTGACATATATGTTTGTCTATTATATATTTATATATGTATTGTGTGTTATTGATATTGTTAAATGCCATTGAGTCAGGTCGGACTTATAATGAAGTGTGTGGCTAGTGGGTTTGAATCCCCAATGTTACAGTTAGCAGTCCAGTGCTTATCATACAGCACCACACCAGGACCCTGTAATATACATTTAAGTAAGCTTGAAATGTGTATGTATGGATCTATAATTATATATGTGTGTAACTATATATGTGT
>NW_006408524.1:31081641-31086053 GCF_000296735.1 Chrysochloris asiatica
TATATATATATATATACATGCACACACATATATAGTTAAGTGCTGTCAAGTAGGGTTAACCATAGCAACCCTATATAGTGTTTCCAGGGAGCACTGGTGAGCTTGAACCGCCAACCTTGCAGTTCAAACCGACATTGCAGTTAAGTGCTTATCCTACATGCTGTGTGTTTGTGTGATAGAACTAATGATTTTTATAAAGGTTGTATCAATATGCAAATATAAAATACCTATAAATTAAATATTTAAAAAATTATATCTCAGTATACACAAACACATATAAAATTATATTTGTTATTTAAATAATATTTTTATGAGATAATGTGTCCAGACTTCAACATACCAGGAAACCTCTTCCACTGTTTGAAAGGAAGTGGGATTTTCCAACTCCACAATGAACTAGATTTTTTCTTGGATCCTGAGGCACAAATGTACTAGCTAAAACAAGATTCAGGAGTGTGGGTTCTCTCTTTTGTACAGGAGAAGCATGATAATGTTTGTTCTAAAAATCCTGACTGGGATTATCTCAAACCCAGCATCCTAATTCTCATGAAGGAATTCTCACTAAGTGAATTCTGGAACAATCTTGTAAGAATGTCTGTTAAATTCAAACTAATAAAGATTATATTGGGATCATACTAATGGAGGATGTGGCACTGTAGGATTAGCACTGAATTGCTAACTACAAGATCGGCAGTTCAAACCCACCAGCCACTTCTTGGAAACCCTAATCAGGGTTGCTATGAGTCAGAGCTGACTTGACTGCATTTAATAACGAATAACACATTAGAGGACATGAAAGGGATTTCCTTGAGCTGAGTGTAGCTTCGTTGTACTGCCTCTGAAAACTCTTTATTGCAACTCAACACCATGTGACTCGTGGAACTTAATCTTTAGCCCTCTTACAGCAGATGGTTTGTGTTGGGGACCTTCTTGGGTGGGACTTCTTGCTAATTATCTTTTGTACTGCATTGTGAATTGTGTAATTGTCAAACATTTGGTAGGCTGAAAAGGAAGCTTTTTGGACTATGTAGTTCTTCATAGATTAGATACTTTAAAACCCAAGGGGTGGGGGGAAATTGTTCAACTGATTGATGTGTCATTAAACTCTACTGATTACTTTTTAGGAAAAGATATTGTGTTGCTGGTATTTTATTTAGGATATTTTTCAGATTTATCAGTTGCTTAGTATTTGATGTAAGGAAGTAATATTTTATTTGTTGGCTTTACTAAGAAAGTTGTCTAAAGGAAGACTTGCTGTGGGAATCTGAGAGAAGGATGGGATTGTTAAAGGAACTAATCTGGAGTGGAAGCAGGTCCTTCCGTTGAGCTGACTAGAGATAATGAGTTACTATCCAATGCACTGATAGTCATGGGATTGTGGTTCATGCACAGTGTTCCTTCAAGATGATGATGCCCATTTATTTAACATACATTTCGTGAATGTCTCCCTTATACCAGCATACGTTCTAGGTGTTGTGGATACCACAGTGAACAAAACAGAAACCTCTTTTCCTTTGGAGCCTACTGTCTGCCAAGGGAAGACAATTAATAAATAGATTTATGTTGATTAGAAGGTTAACAATTTATTGAGAAAAAATTAAGTAGGAAATGGGAGGTAGGGATATGAGACATGAAAGTCCTCTCCAAGAAAAGTGACAAAGCCTTGAAAGACATGAGAAAGAGCACAGTGTGGATCTCTGAGGAGAATGTTCTAGGGTGAGGGGACAGCTGATGCAGCAGTCCTAGGGCAGAAAAACAGTAGTGTGCTGGAGCCGAGTGAAGACAGGGGACCGGGTGGGGGTGAGAACCACCTAAGGCCAGATCCCAAGGACTCTGGAATTAGCTGAGTGAGACAGAGAGCCACTGGGGGACTTTGAGCAGTGGAGGGCCATAATCTAGCACATTAACAGGATCTCGCTGGCTGCTAGGTTCGGGTGAGCATTGTTTATGCTAGGCTTACAGTGGTCCTGTAAGAAACCCACCTACTGCCATCCTGTTGATTTTGACTCATACCAACCCATATAGGACAGATTCGAAATGACTACTTGGGGTTTCCAAGACTGTTTAAGTATTTTGGGGAGCAGGCAGCCTCATCATTCTCCTGTGGAGGGGCTGGTGGGTTTGAACCACCAACTTTGTGGTTAGCAGCCCTATTCTTTCACCCACATCGCCACTAGTGCAGCTGTAACGTAAGCAAGGTAGTGAGAAGTAGACAAATGGGGGCTATATTTTGAAGAAAAAGTCAATAAGATTTTAGGATGGATAAAATGTGGGGTTAGAGAGAGAGGAGTCAAAGATGGTTTCCGCTGGAAAGAGTTGGGGTTTCCCTTAATTAGAGTATGGAAGACTGTGCGAGGGTAAGGTGTTTTGTTTGGAGAGTGAAGCTTGGAATCATGATAATGTAACCAGTTTGGTGGTTAGAGGGCGAAGATCAGAGGACCTCAGGCTTTTGCCATTCCAGCATCTTCCCTTAGCATCCTTAAATACTGTGGATCACTCAAAATTCTAGACAGCTGTCCCCAGCCCCGGGACTCAGCACTTTCCTTTAGAGATTTACAGAGGAGAGAATGAGCTGTCAGCAAGCTGAGACCTCAAGAACTGGCCGTGGGAATTCTTAAAGGTCAGCTGGCACTTGCTCAAGGATTGGTCTTCCTTCCTGGGGTCACTCCTTTTTTATCTGTGTCACTTGTCACTGCCATTACCTGCTGATTTGAAGCAGGTTTTCTCTCCTTGAACCTGAGAGATTTGTATGCTTAGTAACAATGGGAAAATATGCAAGTATGACAATTGATTCTTCTCTTTATTCTCCTCTGCTCCATCTGCTTCGTTAACTATTTTGATTTGCTAAGCGAGAACTTTTTCTTCCCTAGGTGGGGAAGGGTGTGCATGCTCATGCATAAAGGAATCAGGACTTTATCAACATTTCGTAAATCTCTTATTTGTTGAAGGAAGGGACTCTGGTATTTCTGGGTACTTTGGCATAGAGCTAGGGAGCAGGAAGTCGGGACACAGATAGAGTATATTGAAGTTTTCTTTTTAAAGCGGGCCTTCAGTGGTATGGAAGGAAGGAGAGTGGATAAGTGCTGCATTTCCCTCTCCCTGCATTGTTTTCAAGCATTTCCACTGTTTACCTGCTACCACCAGTTCTGTTCCCATGCCCTGCCTAGGAAGACTAAATGGGATCCAGGTACCTGCTGGTGCCGGGAAGCATTAGGGAAGAAGGAGGCCTATTTCTGAAATTCCAGAACACTTGAGTTTACACAGTGATTTCTTGGTAGACTTTGACATATAAGGATTATGTAAGTGGCTGCCAGTTGGTAACTGTCTGCATGCCTTGTGGTTGCCTCCTCTTAGAGTAAAGGGCTAGGATGTTAGGGACTGTTGAGTGGCCTCTGGTTGAAATACAGGATGACGGGGTAGGGAATATTAAGACACACTTAGCAAATGAGACCAAAAGACTGATGGAAGCCAGATCTCAAAGAGCTTGGTAGACAGACTTAGGCAGTGAAGATAATCCCTGAAGGTTTTGAGGTTGGGGAATAGCAGAACCTGATCTGAGTTTTCAAAAGGTAATCATTCTGGTATCTAGAAGAGACTGGGTAGAAGAGAAAAACCTGAGATCAAGAGGTGGGTTAGATGGTGCTTCAAATGGTTTGTGGGAGAGGAAGTGAGGGCTTGGGCTTTCAATGGGACTTGTTAGGGCAGGAATAAAGAGGAGCTGAGATCTTCTGACTGAGAAGTGAGAGGATCTTCTGACTGAGCAGAGATGGGCTTGAGGGGGAGTGAATGGCACCAGGCAAGGCCCTATACTAGAGACAGTGTGGACAGGAAGCAAGAGGACTTCAGTGTGGGTAATAATTCGAGGGGCCCGGGGGTACCTGGAGGGAGCCATGGTAGCATAGTGGGTTATGAGTTGAACTGGTAACTACAAGGTTAGCAGTTTTAATCTACCAGCCACTTCCCAGGAAGATTAGGCTTTCTGCTCCCATAAAGATTTACAATCTCGGAAACCCTATACAGGATCGCTATGAGTTGGAATCAACTCAACGGCACACAACCATCACCACCAGGGGATACATGGAGTCCTGATGTGGTGCTATGAAATAAGCACTAGACTGCTAACTGCAAGGTTGGCAGTTTCAACCCACCAGCCACTCCTTGGAAACCCTATATAGGATTTCTGTGAGTCATAACTGACTTGACGGCACATACCAACAACATGGGATACCTGGAGTCCCTGCATAGTGCAGACACTCAACACACTCAGCTGCCTAATGAAAGGTTGGAGGTTGCAGTCTCCTGAGGTGCCTGCAAAGAAAATCAGCCATTGGAAACCATATGAGATACAGTTCTACTCTGACATAGGGTCACTATGAGTGAGAGTCAATGCCATTGATAAGTGTTTATATATA
>NW_006408524.1:31086161-31104475 GCF_000296735.1 Chrysochloris asiatica
AGAGAGAGAGAGAGAGAGACCTGGTGTGGCGCTGTGGGTTAATGCACTGGACTGCAGAGTTGTTTGAATTGCAAGGTCGGTGGTTCAAACTCACCAGTGACTCCTTGGAAACCCTATACACGGTCGCTATGGGTCGGAATCGACTCGAGGGCACTTCACAACAACAATATATATATGCAGTTATGATACCCACATGGTGAAAATAAAGTTCCCAAGAATTGCTATCTAGAGCAGTTTTGTAGGCAGGTGGAAAACAAGGCATTCTTAGGGAGATTCAAGAAAGAAAAAGACCTAAGAGTTCTGGCTTAAATTGTGGTGATTGAGGATTAAAAAGCAGCATTTGGGCTGCAGGCACGGTTAGTTCTGCGGGAGATCATCACTCTGCCTGTCTTACATTTCCTTTAGAGGCATTTTTTGCCAAGCATGTTTTGTGCTAGAAGAATGATGATAGTTGTGCTTTTGAATGGGGACTGGATTATTTGTCACAAAAACAGCAACGACTCAGCCATAACTCATGAAGCAGCCATATCAGTCACATATACAAGCACTTCTCTTGGAATTTCTAACTCTTTTCAGCAGCTTGTTGAAAAACAGACTCATGACAGAATTTGTGCTAGTGCAAAATACCTCATCTTCTTAACTAATCCTTCAGGCATCTTTCAGGGTCTGAGGAACATGAAAAGACATGCTCACCCTATGCTTCCCCTCAGACTGAAGTTTCAGAAACCCTGGCTTTGCACTTTCGTGTTGAGTACATTTGGTTTTTAATTTCCCGCAAGATCTGTTCAACTGCTTCAGCCTAATCATACCAACGTGGTTTGGTGGTTTAGGAATCCTTGGTTACACAGAGTTACAAATCTCTTCACACTGTAACTTCATTTATTATGGACACCTTGCGCATAGAGACTTTTAAGAATAAAGTTCATTGTTTGAAATACTCATTATCAAGGTAACTTGCTTTTTTGGGAATATACTGATACAAAACTATTTTCAGTTCCTACTTTTTGGGGGGAGCAGATTACCCACTAGCCCTTCAAATACTTTGCTGCATGATTAATTAAGTTATTTGACAGCTGTGGCAATGCCCCCTACCCATATCATGCAATTCCTGTAAAGCTATAGCTTCTAATTTATTGCTCTGATTTAAAGGGTGTGATTTTTTTTTTTTCTTTAACCAGAGCGTGATAACATTTATAGAAACAAGCCAACACAAGTATTGAGCCAACTAGCTTTCGTGTCTTTTTCAGCTGTCTTGTGAGCCGGGAAAAGCGCCCCCTCATCCCACTCCCCTGCTGCCCTGGCAGGAGAGCACTCTTGCTGACTCATGGTCCTTACCTCCATGGAAAGCAATCATGATAACTTTGCTCTGTGGGGCAATTATCACGAATCCTTCCCAACCCATAGAATGTGTTGAAAGGAAAAGATTTGGGAGATAATTTTATAACTTCATTTCTTGTTAGTCTATATTTTTCTTTGACCAAAACAAAAAAAAATAAAAAATAAAAAATGGCAGTTTTTAACATCTGTCTTTTTGTTACTTTTAGGTGCTTTTGAGTCAGTTTCGACTCAGTGACACTGTGTCCAATGGCATTAAACATTATGTGGTCCTGCACAATTGTTATATTTGGGCCCATTGTTGCAGCTACTGTGTCCATCCATCTTGCTAAGTGTCTTCCTCTTTTTCTACTTCACCAGCCATGGTGTCCTTCTCTAGGAACTGGTCCCTCTTGATAACTTGTCCAAAGCACATGAGACAAACTCTTCCTCATTTCTAAGGGGCATTCTGGCTATAATTTTTCCAAAACAGATTTGTTCATTCTTCTGACAGTCCATGGGATTTTCAGTATTCTCCAGTGCTCTAACTCAAATGCATCAATTATTCTTTTGTCTTATTTATTGTCCAGCTTTCACATGCATAAGAGGCGATTAAAAATACCATGGTTTGGGCTTAGGAAGTAGATAATTTTATATGTTAGTATACACATTTTTGTGATGAAAAACCTTGTAAATGGAATTAAAATTAAAATTTCTCATAAATGGAATTGAAAACAAAATGATCTGCTCCATTATTTGTCATTTTAGTTAGATGCTTCATTTTCTTGATTTCTGAACTACTCTGTAGACTCTTGAAAAAAAGACAAGACCTTTTGCTTTGGTAATCCCTATAACTCTTCTCAGTATTAGGTGTCTTAACACACTATTTCATAGTAAATATGTTTGATGCTCAAACATAGTGAAAAATTCCTATTTCATAGCTTCAAGATCTGGATTTCAGGTAGGCATAAAGGGAATTTCAGCTACTAATCACAAGGAGAGGAGCCCTGGTGTGGCACTGATGGATAATGTACTGGATGGGACCCCAAGGTCAGTTTGAAACGAAAGGCCAGAGGCTCAAACCTACCAGCCATTCCTTGGAAACCCTAGACTGGGTTCCTATGAATTGGAAATGACTCGACACCACTTAAAAGCAATCACAAAGTTGGCAGTTCAAACTCACCAACTGTTGCATAAGAGAAAGATGAGGCTTTCTGCTCCCATAAAGACTTACAGCCTCAGAAACCTTATACAGGGTCACATTAGTTGGAACCCATTTGACAGCCGGGACAGCCCACCACCACCACTACTGTATACTTGAGTTCTGTCTGTGCTTTGTTCGTGTCCGTGTTTGATTTTTTGATGTGCTAAGGAGCTCTGTCTATGCTTCGTGCTCCGCAGGAGAAAGATGAGGCTTTCTGTTCCCGTAAAGATTTACAGCCTCAGAAACCCTGTGCAGGGTCGCTATGGGTTGGAACTGACTCGATGGCACTTAACAACAACAACAGAGTATAAACAGTGTGGAGGAGGCGGCTGACCTCTGGCTTCATGAGGGGGAAGAAGAATCAAAGTTAATCAGTCTAATACTGATTTGTATTAGGCTGAGGTCAGACATACCTCCACCCTTCTTACCAATCCTGACTCCAGCTACCCTCCCCCAGCACTCTCTGCATCCTGCTGACCTTTGATAATCATTGTAATGAGCATGCAGAACTCACAAACAGTACTAACAATTACGGGATTTAGTAGGGAAGTTAACAGGTAACAATGATCAGAAGTGCTCAGGGTAAAGTGCTTTAGCCAAAGCAGCCTCTTCTCACCCAGGCCCACAGGCATGCCTCTCTTGCTCTCAGCCTCTCAACCACACAACTCCTTGGTCTCTACTCTGCCTGGGTAATGCTACAAAGTTCTTTTAGCACTGTTGGTAAATGTCCAAAGGGCACACCATTCTACCATAAGTTTCAGTCTGAAGTACGCAGCTCTAGCCCCATGGGTTAGCAAACCTAGCTTCCCTAGTTGAGTGCTTGGAGACACCCTACTCTGCAGTCAAGCCTCCTGCCCAAAGGCACTCAGCATTTTTCACTCCGTGGACTCTGTCTTGTGTTCTGGCTCCTTATTCTTCTGCGGCCGCTCCTCTTGTGGCACAGCTCTGTCTCCTGCATCTCAGGGTTCAAAAGACAAGTTTTACTTCTGGTACTTCTTCCTGGATGGTAGTGAGATCTCTGTATCTGAAATACTCATATCTAGCAAGAAGGCAAAACTGGCCAATCCGTACATTCGAGTCCTAAGTTTGTACAATCACAATTAAACTAATTAACAACCACTCACAACTGAATCATATCATCTTATCAACAATTTCTCCCACCTTTCCATACCCAGACTCATCAGGATAAAAGGAAACATGCTCAGTCAGCATGGTCCCAACCAGTTGCTTAGTGGGAGGTAAGAAGATGATGACTAGAAGAGTCCTATCAAGTAAATTAGTGCAGCACACAGGGCAATTCTTTTATATCATTTGATGGTAATGGATGGTGTGCCATCAAGTCGGTTCTGACTCTTAGCAACTTAGTACAGAGTTTCTGAGGCTATATATCTTCGTGGGAGCAGAAAGCCTCATCTTTCTCCCATGGAGTGGCTGGAACATTTGAACTACTGACCTTGAGGTTAGCAGCCCAACATGTGCCCACCACACTACCAGAGTTCCTTGTGATATCATTTAGAGAACAGTATTTGAAACTCATGATTAAATTATTGAGTTTTAAATATTGTAAAGAGGTTTCTTCTAATTGATTTTGAATAAATACCTGGTCTACAACAGGATCGTCCCTATGGTCTTATGTATGCTCTTGAAGTTAATGTTATTTAACTTCATGTTATTTGCATGGTTACTTTCAGTGTTATAACACCAATAGTGCCATCATTTGCTATAACTTTGTAAATACATTTGAGCAACCAAAGCGGAAGAGTAATTCGTTCTTTGTTTGTTACAGGCCTCATCAGAAAATTGAAGATGCTGAAGAAACCCGTGATGAAATTCTTGCTCGTCTGACATCTGCGGTAAGGTCTCTGAAGTTTTCCTGCCCAGAGGTGCAAAAATAATGAGGCCAGGGTCTTTGAAGAGAGAATGAGTAGTGTAGAGAGGCATTCACCCTGTGGTTGCTCATCATGGTGGGAGGCTCTAGTCAAGTCAAGGCAAAATGAGACAGAACACTGAATTTCTGTACTGTGATACAGCCTCCACTGAGAGATCTTAGATATTCCTGGTGGAAATTTTATGGACTGTCAGTGGGAGGTAGAGTGTGTGATTTAACCTGGGAGAAGTTGTGACCGAGTACACAAAGGAGAAAGGATTCTTTGTTTATTTTTTGTTAGGATCAACACAGCTGTGTTAGGCCAGGATTTTGCCTTTTAATGTACAATATGGCAACACTTTCATTGTGCTTTTTAAACCACTAATCAGCCTTGGAGTGTTGTTGAAGGAAATCCCATAACTTGCTTCATAGAAAAAGCTGACTGTATTCACTAGTCACAGTGTTCCAGTTTTTGTTACTTTTGTTCATGTTGTTATTTTGTTTGTAGTGATTGGTTAAATGTTGGGGAGTTGGTGGTTGTTGTTAAGTGCCATCGAGTCAGTTCCAACTCATAGTGACCTTATATAGGGTTTCCAAGGAACGACTGGTAGGTTTGAACCACCAATCTTGCAATTAGTGGTCCAGTGCTTATCCTCTAGTGCCACACCAGAATTCCTTTTGGGGGGCAGGAGTGTTCATTTGCTTGTTTGTTTGTTTGTTATTATGGTGGCAAATAAATAGAAGATTCCCCACAGTAATCGTTTTAAATGTATCACTCAGTAGCATTGCTTACATTTAACCTTGTTATGAATCATTACCACTGTTTAAAAAACTCTTTCATCTGAAATTTGTAACAATTTAGTTTGGACCAGCTTAACTTCAACAGCATACAAAAACTCTGCTTAGATAATTTCACCATTTGCCATTTATGTTGCCGTTTTCATGACAAATTACAACTTACTGCAATGTGTGCCCAATAATATGGAGTTATAATGATTTTTTATGCATTAGTTTCTAAACCATATAGAAAATAATTAGTTATAAACCAAAAATACAATTATACTGACTTTCATATTTGCTTCATTTGGCTTTTAGTTACTTTCTAGTATCCTTTCTGTACAACCTGAAAAGAAACCTTTAACATTTCTTATAGCTCCCTGGTCTTGTGTTTATCTGAGAAATGTCTCAGTTGTATCCTTACATGTGAACATATATTGGACATAGAATTCTTGGTTGGTAGTTGTTTTTTGTTTTATTCCTTTCATTATGTTCAGTATGTCATTTCATTGCCTTCTGGCCTCTGTGGTTTGTCTGATGAGAAATGAGCTGTTAATCTTATTAAGGATTCTTTGCATGTGACTAATGGCTTCTCTCTTGCTGCTTTCAAGATTCTTCATTTTTGTCTTTCAATGGTTTGATTATAATATAAACTTTGAGCTTATCCTGTTTGGTTCATTGAGCTTCTTTCTTGTTTAGATTTGTGTCGTTGATCAAGTTTTGAATGTTTTTAGCCGTTATTTCTTTAAATTGTCTCTCCTCCTTCTTGAACTCCCACAATGAGTAGATGGCCTGCCTGATAGTGACCCTCAAGTACCTTAGACTCTTGACATTTTTCTTTTTTTTCTTGCTCTCTTCCTCACACTGACTGGGTAATTCATTTCTGTTGTCTTCAAGTACAGTGGTTTTTCCCTTTGCCTGCTCAAATCTGCTATTGAGCCCCTCTATTAATTTTTAACTTTCAGTTTTTTACTTTTTAGCTCCAGAATCTCTGTTTTCTCTTTATAATTTCCATTTGTTAGTTGGCATCCTTATTGTTTTCCTGATTTGTTATAGTTCCTTGTCCATGGTTTCCTGTAGTCCTTTGAGCCATTTTTAAGGCAGTTGTTTTAAAGTCTTCGTCTAATAAGTCCAATGCCTGGGCTTCCTTAGGGACAGTTTCTGTCAATTTATTTATTCCATTGAGTAGGTCATACTTTCTGTTTCTTTGTGGTACTTAGTGATTTATATATTGTTGCAAACCAGACATTTAAATATTATTAGATGGTAACTCTGGAAGTCAGGTTTTCTCTTTCCCAGGGTTTGCTGGGCTTTTGTTGTTGTTATTGTTATTTTCAATGTTGAAGGTTATAGTGATCCCCTTGCTTTCTGAATTTTCCATATTATTTTTGCAAAAGACTATCTTTTGTCATGTGTTGTCACTGAAGTTCTGCTCCTTTAGCTTGTGTGTAGCTAATGTTTTGACAGAGATTACTCTGAAGTACAGGAGGAAAGAAAGAAAGAAGGAAGGAGGGAAGGAAGAACATGCACACACAAACTGACAACAAAAACATCTCTCCCAGTTTTTGTTGATTGGCTCTGTGCTAGGATACTCCCTCAATACTTAACACAGCTTGAACATAACCTAGATGTCAGTCATAGGAGAAAGATTGGCTCTTCTCAGATATTTTCTGAGCGTATGTCTTGCCCTGGTATGCAGATGCATTTCAGTATCCTAATTTCTGAAGAAACTCCCCCATCTATTCTTGCAGGTTTAGGTTGTCTATTATATATATATGAGGGGGCTTGAGAAAGTTCATGGAATAATGGAATTGAAAAATAATGGAACTTTCCAGTGAAGTTTTTGAAGCCCCCTCTGATTTCAGCCATAATCTTTTGCACCACGTGACTGTGATTGTTAATCAGTTCTTTTTTTTTGTCTTTTTCTTAAGTAATGCTTGCCATTTTTCTGCCCAAAGTTGGTTCCATGTTAGTCTACATAGAGACAGGTGCTTGTATCACTCCTTCAGTTAGTTCCAGATTTGTTAAAACAATAATTAATTTTAAAAGTCTAGCTAGCCCCTCTGGACCCCAGGGATCACGGTCCCAGGAAGGGAGTGTGAGTTTCTATCTTCAGACTGCTGCTGATACTATGAGGTGGTGGGACAAGGACAAGAAAAAGTGCCATGAAACTTTCCTACCATTTAGTTTTTAATGTATTTTTGTTGTTGAAGATTTAAACAGCAAAACATACACTGTGTCAACAGCTTCCACATGTGCAATTGAGTTGTATTGCTGCTCATAGTCTTTGAGTGGTGCAACCATTCCCACTGTCTATTTCTGAGTTGTTTCTCCCCCATTAACATAAACTCACTGTCCCTTAAAATCTTCCTTGCTATTATCGCTTTGATTGCATGTAGATAGTTCGTAAAATAGCATAATGTTCAACGAACAACCTATTTGTTTTTTTACTAGTTAAGATAAATTGTTGTTTGGTTTGAAGGAGATTTCAGGGGGAAATTTTTTATTTCAGATTTAAAGATTATCTTAGGGCAATAGTGGCAGGGATTCATTCAGCCTCCATGGCTGCAGGAAGTCTGGTGTCCATGAAATTTTGCAAAGCTTTTATGCATTTTCTCCTTTTTGATCCACATCGCTGATAAAATCCCTGACCAACATGCTCAGTAATGGTAGCTGGGCATCATCCAGTTCCAATGGTCTCATGGCAGAGGCCCTTGTTCATGGAGGCAGTTAGCTACATACACATTTCATAACCTCCTATTCCTGACTCTCCTCCTTCTGTTGTTCCAGGCAAATAAAAATCAATTGTTGGACCTTGATGGCTGCTTGAAAGCTTTTAAACCCCAGATAGACACTACTTTGTAAATTAAGAGATAGAACATAAGCACTGAACGCATTATCTTACCGATGAATTGATGTGGCCCATGAAAGCATGACCCTAAACCTGCAAAACAAGGAACCAAAGCCCACGATGGTTTTGATTATATATAGCAACACTAAGGAGCCCTGGAAGTGTAGTGCTTACACATTGGGCTGCTAACTGCAGGGTCAGAAGTTTGAGTCTACCAGCTGCTCCCCTGGAAAAAGATGAGTGTTTCTGCTCCTGTAAAGATTTACAGCCTCAGAAACCTCATACAAAGTCACAGTGAGTCAGAACCGTCTCCCTGGCACATCACTACCTCCAGTACCACCACCATGGCAACCCTAATAGCTACCCTCCTCCCAGTTTTAAGTCACCTTTTCTTCTTTTAGTGTTGTTTATTTTAAATTGTTAACTGTTTTCCAGAGTTCTGATAAAGCTGGTTGTAACACTCAGCTTATTTTTCAATGTTTCTGTGGAATCTCTGGATGCTTGGAGCTACCTATTCTGTCATTATCTTGAGTTCAGGTTAAACCCTAAGCCAATCCAGATGTCCTGGAGTAGATTCTGACTCTTGGTGACTCCATGCACATTGGAGTAGAACAGAGAGTCATAGGGTTTTCAATGGCTGACTTTTCCATAGATCACCAGGGCTTTTTACTGAGGCACTTTTGGGTAGATTCACTCACTCACTGCCTTTGAGTCAATTACAACTCATTGCAACCCTGTATAGGGTTTTCAAGGCTATAAATCTTTATGACAATGGAAAGTCTCATCTTTCTCCCAAGGTGCCGCGGGTGGGTTTGAACTGCCAACCTTTTGGTTGGTATACCACCACGCTGGACAGGTGGTGGTGGTTTTGTGCCATCAAGTTAGTTTGGACTCATAGCAACCCTGGAGCTCTGGTAGCACAATGGGTACAAGTTACTTAGGCTGTCTAACCTAACTGTCAGCAGTTTGAAACTACCAGCTGTTCCATGGGGAAAAGATGAGACTTTCTGCTCCTGTAAAAATTGACAGCCTCGGAAGCGCTATGCAGGACTGCCAAGTCAGAACTGACTCCATAGCACGCAGCCACCACCACCACCATATTCTAACCAGAAGCCCTAATTCCATTATTAGTATTGACATAAATTCAGATGCCAACTAGGTTTTTCTGTCGTTAAACCAGTAATATGACTAATGCTTAGACAAGTCCAGGACAAACCTAGGGAGCAGCAGTTTGCCCTCATGTTTTCAAAGAGAACTGGGGAATTTGCTAGGGTGTGTCCTTAATGATTTTACCAAAAATAGCTGTGTTTTATCTAGTTCAAAGTTGGGGTACCGGTGTGTATGATTCTGGGTCACAAAGCCATGCCCTGACCACCACGTAATCAGGTGGTCGAAGCCTCCAAACCAACCCTGTAAGCTTTTTAATCCACAATTGTGTACACACCCCAGTCATGGCCCTTCCCTGGCTTCTGGAGCCCCGCCTGCACCAGTGGTGCCTTAGCCTGCCACCAATCACAACTTGTGGTAATCCCCTTTGTTTTCTCGCAGTCAAGGAGGCTTCAAAAACTTCATAGAAAAATTCCATTATCTTTTAGTTCTGTTTCCCACAAACTGAGAGTCAGTGGACTCCATTTGGCTTCGGTCCTGTGTGCATGCTGATGGTTTCCCTCATCCAGGGTAATTTATCTTAACCTGTTTCCTGTTTAAGGTGTAATAAAAATGTGTCTATGGGAAAAAAAAAAATTGCTACTGGGGTTTCAGTTCATACATGCACGGGTTTATTCCAAACAAAATGTGTTTAAACGTGTCTCTGCAATCAGCGGATGGTTGTAAACAAGTCCTTTCAGTAATTTTCTTTTCTTAGTCTTGTTGTATACCCTCGGAAACCCTGTACAGGGTCACTTTGGGTCGGAACCTACTCGACGGCACTTAACAACAACAAGCCTTGTTGTTGTTGGAGTTAAGTGTTGGAGAGTCAGTTCTGATTCATAGTGATCCTCTATAGAGTTTCTGAGGAGTGATTGGTGGATATGAACTGTCGTTAGCAGTAAAGTCTTATCCTACACTGCCACAGCGGAACTCCCTTAGTCTTGTGTTGTTGTTATTAAGTGCCGTCAAGTCAGTTCCAACACATAGTGACCCTGAATAGGGTTTCTGAGTAGGGGCTGCTGGATTTGAACCACTGACCTTGTGGTAAACATTCCAGTGCTATTCTGCAGCACCACACCAAAGTCCTCAGTTTTGTTTGTTGTTGCTAAGTGCTGTCGAGTCGATTCCGACCCATAGCGACCCTGTATAGAGTTTCCAAGGAGCAGCTGGTGAACTTGAACTACCGACCTTGCAGTGCAAATGACTTTTCAGTCTGACACATTAGTGCACAGCATCACACTAGGACTCATAGTTTTGTTAGGGTGCCTTAAAAAACAAACCAACAATTTTGAGATCAGGGCTAATAACAGATTTTTAGCAAAAACTCAAGTGTGCATCTTCCTAAATCACTGTACCTGTGCATCAACTTTCCAGGACTGCTACCTCACATAAAACAACAAGTTTGAATTTAAGCTGAATCAAACATTGTAAGGAAAGTCAGGAAGATCTCAAAGATGATCCAAGAGAATGAAGAAACTGGCTGAAGTCCAGGGAGTTGGTGGAAGATCACTGAAGTTGGGCTCTCACATGCTATGGCATTTCCAATTTTAAATTTACATCTTGACCTCAGTAAGCTTTTGGCTTTTAGAGTGCCAAAGGAATTACATGAAGATCGCCTTACTCTAAGAGCGAATCAGTCTTATAAGAAAATGGGGTTAGTGGTGGTACAGTGTAACCACTACCCTACCAGAGCTCCTATGCCAACTCATAGCAACCCTACATAGGGTTTCCGAGGCTGTAAATCCTTACAGGAGCAGAAAGACTTCATTTTGCCATTAGCAGCCTAGCTTGTAACCCACTATGCCATCAGAGCTTTTATAAGAAAGATGATCGTGGTGGTGGTGGTGGTAGCTATGTGCCATGAAGTTGGTTCTGACTCATACAGGAAATCTTTATGGGAACAGAAAACCTCATCTTTCTCCCATGGAACTGCTGGTAGTTTTGAACTGCTGACTGTGAGATTAGCAGCCCAACTCATAACCACTACACAACCATAGCTCCTTCTAGCTTAAGCAAGATAGAAGTCTTTTAAGCAAAATTGAGTCACATGAAGGTGATTTTATGGAAAAAGTTGTAACTGAATATGAGTCCTGAATTTACCATACAATTCAGAGAGTAAGGTCGAATTAAAATAGTGGATTCCAAGGGGATCTATTGGGCAAGTTAAATTCCAGGTCCAGAGGTCAGCTCAGAAGGCTATGGTAATTATTAGTTGGGATGCCAATGGAGGGGTAATCTTAATAGATTTTCTCCAAGGACAAAGGTCATTCATGGAGACTTATTAGAGAGAAGTTTTAAGAAATTGAAAACTGCATTGGTTAAAAAGAAAAACAAACCAGGGAAGATGCAACAAGGAATTCTTCTGTGTCATGACTGTGTGTGTACCTTTCATTCTTCAAAAGTAGTAAAGGCTGTCTTATGAGAATTTTGTTGGGAAACCTTATGCCATTCATCCTACAGCCCTGATCTTACCCTTTCAGACTTCTTTTTGTTCCCCAAACTATAAGAACATTGAAAAGGAACATGATTTGAGTCTCTTGAGAATGCCAAGATTGCCATTTTGATATAGTATGAATCAGAGAGTACAGAATTCTCCTGTGTTAGAATGATGGAAACACCACCATTAGAAATGTATAGATGTTGAAAAATTATAGGTTGACATTTTGATGTTTTAGTTTCATAAAGGTTTCTGTGGTTTTCTACAGGAAATTATTACTACAGGAAAAAGGTGAGGTTTTCTGCTCCTGTAAAGATTTACAGTCTCGGAAATCCTGTACAGAGACGCTGTGAGTCAGAACTGACTCAATGGCACACAATAACAACAACATGATTTTTGTAGCAGTACTTTTTTCCTTACCTTTGCATGGACATACATACGAATACATTCTATTAAACTTCACAAAAACTCTATGAAGTAGGTGATATTATTCTCTCTATCTCTCTTTTTTTTAAATAGATACAACGGTTTTTAAATGTTACATAACTTGCCCAGTGTCACCCAGCTAGATAGGAACAAAGCCAGGATTCAGACTCAGAATTCTCTACTTCGAAATTATATTCTTTTACCTACTATGCCTGGCAAAAAAAATATTTAAAAAGTATTATGGGATAGTTTCAGAAGTTTCAAAGACATTTGGCTCCTACAGTCAAACCGGGGAGGTAAAATAAGTACAATTAGAAAGTTAACATATAAAGCAGTTGGAACTTGAGCACCATACAGTGGTATTGCAATTGTTGCTAAGTGCTGTGGAGTTAGGTCTGACTCATGGTGACCCTGTACAGGGTTCCCAAGGAGCAGCTTGTGCGTTTGAACCGCCGACCTTGTGGTCCAAACCAACCTTGTGGTCCCATGCTTTATCCTTCAGTGACACACCAGAATTCCCAAACAGTGGTATATAGATAACAAACTGAAGAGCAACAACAGAAAGCTTCATTGAGGTGACTGGGCTTTAGGAAAATAGTGACCAGACTACCTTGAATAGAGAGGAAGGTCCTAGTTAAGAATAGTGAAGTGTTTGTTGAACAACACATTAGCATAATGAAGTAGATGTTTAAGAAAGAAAAGATGGGTTGGCCATTGATAGATTGGTTGGGAAACAGACTAAAGTAATTTATGATGAGTTTTTTAGCAGCTGAAAAAAAATGGCTTCACAAAAGAGCTTCATAAAACTCAATAGGACTTGCTAAGAGTTAGATGACTATGTTATGAGCTTTCATGAATGGAGCAGTGGTGATAGACACTCTTAGGCAATTAAGTGGATAATGTGGTGCAAGAGGTGACTGTTTATAGAATATGAATTTTTTTATTTTAACTTTTAATTGTGAACTGGGAGAAGGGTTACAAAGTAGATCAGTTTTCCATTCAACGATTCGTACACATATGTTTCATGTCATTGATTGCAGTCCTCCCAGTGTAACATCACTTATCCCACTTCTTCCTGTGTTTTCTGTTTTCATTTCTCCTTCTTTCCTAATCCTTTTGAACTTTTCCTTAGGTAAATGCCACCCTTTTCATTTCAGATGGTGTACTTACCTCCCTAGTGTTATTATTTCCTGTGTCGATCTGTCTATTGTTTGGGTGAAAATTGAGCCACACAGAGGGGAGTTCATTTACAGACCTGAAGGGTGACAAAAGGCCATAGTCATTGGGGTTCCACCAGTTTCTGTCCAACCACTAAGCCTGAGCTTTTTAAAATGATTTTGAGGTTTGTTCCTCATTTTTCTCCAACTCTATCCAGGACCTTCTACTGTGATCCTTGTCAGAGCAGTTAGTAAGTGGTAGTGGGGGACCTTTATAGTTCTTCTGACCTGAGGGTTGTTCCTGTTGTTCATTACTTCATCGGGTTAATTGTTTTCATTTATCTTTGATTTACATCACTCTTCTTTTCTGTGGAGAGGGAGAGGCTGATAGTTGCACCTCCGGTGGCCACGCATGAGCTTTTAAGACCCCAGCCACTAATACACCAAAGTAGACTACAGAACATTGTTGTTGTGGACTGCTATGCATTTGGAGTCCCCCAAGACCGTGGGCTTGAGCTTCAGGCCCATTGACTCATTCCCTTAAGGCATTGGACTTTGGGCATATTGTGTTTGAGGAGATAAAAAGGTTATAGGTATTCAGGAAATATCTGAAGATATGAATCTGGAACTCAGAGAAATCAGTGCTCATGTTGTATTAACCAGTCACAGAGAGGTTATAAATTGAAGAGAAGAATACAAAATGAAATCTTGGGGAATACCCATAGTAAGAGGTGGACAGGGAGATGAAAAGATACTCAGAGGAAGTAGAAATAACCTAGTGGTTTATAACCATGAAAGCTGAACTTAGGAGAACCTCTAAAGAAGATAGTGTTTGTTATAGACTTGATTGTCGTGACGTTATTGGAAAAACCTCAAAGCTAAAAAAAACTGGGTAAACTGATACCAGGGATCAAGCAGTATTTAGGAATGAGAAAAATTGTATAGGAGAAAGTGTCATCTCTTCAACTGATAGTTATTCAACCAGGAAGAATAAAAATATCACTGTACTGACATAGAGGACCTTGATTCTTATTTTTTCCAACATAGTTGCCTTGGCCAAAGTGAGTGGGTTGGACTAGGCAATCTCTAAGTTTCCTTCAATTTTTAAAGTTCCATTGTTTATTCTATAAGCATTTATTAGGGGACAATTGTGCTGGTTGTATTTCTTTACAATGTAGTTGATCCTGCTCATAGCATATAGAAACTTATCTAGACATTAACACCCTCCAGAAAGGAAGATATTTACATGCATCACAAGACTAATTGTTCTCATTTACCTTGGCCATTTCAAAAGGATATAAGAGATCTGTAATGAAGAGTTGCTAACATTTTCTTCAAGGATTTGCATGGTTTAAATACACTGGAAAGGAGGGAGTTGCTTCTGGCAATGTAATTTACTGTGCCCTTTTGTATATTCATCTATTTTTTATTCTATTTTGGGATTATTGTATATGGCTACCATAAAAAAAAAAAAAAAAGTAGTTTCTCATTTCTTTAATCCCCAAAGCTTATTTTTCTAGCCTCCTCTTGGGTTCATTGGGGGAAAGGCCCTATTATATAAAACCATAAAACCAAAACCAAAACCTAAAATTGTACCCTAGAAGAAAATACAAGTGAGTTTTCATATTAATGGCACCTGAGAAGACAGTGTACATATAGAAATAAAAATGTCTTTAGAATTCAGTCAACTTTATAATTGCTCAGTTTATGTAGACATGACTCCTGGTAACGTAGTGGTTACAAGTCGGGCTGCTAACCTCAGGGTCAGCAGTTTGAAACTACCAGCTGTTCCACGGGAATAGGATGAGGCTTTCTGCTCCCGTAAAGATTTACAGCCTCGGAAACCCTGTACAGGGTCGCTGTGAGTTGGAACCGACTCCACGGCACATAACAACAATAACAAACAAGCAATTTAAATGTTCCAATCCTGTTTCCAGTGATTTTCAGAGAAGAGCCACCCCTCTAAGTGCTTGACATATAAAAATTCAAACAATAAGATGCTGTGAGAAGTTTTCAGCTTAAGGAAAAAGGACAGCTAAAACAGGCCCCTTTCATGCTTATAAAGTCTACGAAAATACTCTTGGGATTATTATGTGGAAACAGTTTGATGTTCTTGTACATATTTTTATGGTTTCTGCCTTAGCACTTTAACTTCCTTTCTGATCTTTTTTTGCCTTATGAATTTTAAATAGAAAACCTTTCTCTTTATTTATTTTGAATTTGTGTTGGTGGTACTTGATACAGCCAGAAAACTTAAGAAGGGCCTTTGAATGCGCCTACCAATCCACTCCTTGAAGTTCAGAGCATTATTTTCTTTTTAAACATGATTATTGTCAGTGGTGTTCATGACAAAAAAAAGTATTCAGAATTAATAAGGATTCCGTTTTTATACATTTATATTACAATTCAGGACTCTATTTGCTCAAAATGAAATTAAAGATAAAATCTTTACAGTGAATTAAATACTGCTTTCAAAGTCATAGTTCTTATAAATGTATATTTAGGAAATAAGCCAAACGTTGAGGCACAAAAAAGAGCTGAGAAGTAATTGGGACATCTCCAAAGAGAGAAAATCGAAACAGAGACATTTTTTCAAAAGGAGATAAAACTGATTCTGGACTTCTTTCTCATGCTTTTATCAATATAAAAAATCTTTTAGGCAATTTCTATTTCTTTGGAATAAATTTTCATGAAGGAAATATATAGAGATCAAAAAACAAACATCTTATCTTGACTTCAATGAAATTCATGAGTTTTGTGGTGTGGCACAGTAGTATCAACACTGAACTGTGAACTGCAAGGTCAGCAGTTCAAGCCCACCAACTGCTCCTCAAAAACCCTATATATACAGGTCGTTATGAATCAGAGCCAACTCAATGGCACTTAACAGTAATATTCCTATAAGTGTAACCAGACCAGAGAAGTAATGTAAGTTAGGATAAATTGTGAGTTTTGTATTTTAGACACTTGTTTCATTGGATAATGATATGAATCCATTCCATCAAGTAGATACCAGCTCATAGCAACCCTGTAGGGCAGAGTAGAACTGCCTTACCAGGTTGCCAAGGCTGTAAATCTTCCCGGAAACAGGATGCTCCTTCTTTCTCCTATAGAGTGGCTGGCAGGCTGGCCCACCGACTTCTCTGTTAGCGGCTAAAAATCTTAACCCCTTCACCACCATGGCTCCTACAGTGACGTTGTTGTTGTTGTTAAGTGCAGTTGAGTTGGTTCTGATTCATAGCAACCCTGTATAGGATTCCCAGTGAACAGCCAATGGCTTTCATCTGCCAACATTGTGGTTAGCTTGTTGTTGTTGTTAATTGCCGTCAAGTCAGTTCTGACTCATAGCAATCCTGTGTAAGGTTTCTGAGGAGCAGTTGGTGAGTTTGAACCACCAACCTTCCGGTCCAGGGTTTATCTTACAGCGTCACACCAGGACCCTGATAGTGACATTAGGGGGGGTAAATGCTACAGGATAACACCGGACTGTGACATCAGTTTGAACTTCAAGGTTGGTAGTTCAAACCAACCAACTGCTCCTTGGAACCCCTATGTAGGGTCATAATGAGTTGGAACCAACTTGGTGGCACTTAATAATAACAGCAACATAAAAATTCACAGAAGCCTTGGTGGTACAAATGGTTAAGCTCTCAGCTGCTCACCAAAAGTGAGAAAGACCTTGTGTTCTGCTTTCATAAAACCCAGTGGACAATTCTCCTCCATCACCATGACACAGCATTCACTGAACGACACGCAGCAATAGTAGCAACGACAACAACAACAACAACATAAAAGGACCGGGCAAATGGTCATGTATCCTGCTTGGTCCAACAGTCAGCCATTACTAGGATTGTGAAAGAGAAGGTTTTGAGCAGTTGTAGAGTGTAAACACTAACATGGTGGTGACGATTATACTCTGAGAAATTAGTTAAAATTACTAAACAAATTTAGTGACTTAAAATGGCACCTGTTTTGTTTTGTTTTCTTAATCTGACAGTTCCATAGGTCAAAAGTCTAGGTACAGTGTGGCCCAGCTGAGTCCTCTGCTCAGAGTCTTACAAAGCCAAAATCAAGGTGTCAGCTGAGCTGCATTCCTGACTGAAGGATTCAGAGGAGAAGCTGAGAGAATCCAAGTTCTTTCAGGCTGTTGGCAGAATTCGGTTCTTGTGTCCATAGATCTGAGGTGCATCATGGCTGGCTCTGAGGTGTAGGGGCCCACAGGTTAGGAATGGAGAGTGGCTGCTAGCTACTGAGGGCACACCCAGCTAGTGGTCAGCAAGGCCATGGGCACCTCAGCCCTACAGAGGCTTTCTACCAATAGCCAGCAAGAACTTGCAACCTGTTTCACCTACTGAAATGATCCCAGTGGAAGAAAGTTTATTTTACAGCATTTGTTCAGAAAGATAATAAATGTGTACAGCAATCCGTTTAAGAGTAAAGCACGTCTTACTGAATCTTTTGGGGATAGAGGAAAAAGGGAGGACCTAGTTGTTGTTTTGTAATCAGGGATGATCCATGAGCAGTTCAACCTGGCTGCCTTCTGTGTACATTTGCTTAGAACAGAGCCTCTTATACTTGCTTAAATGAAATGTACCTTTACATATGTAAATTAGTGATATCATTGAGTATGACCAGGGTGGTGGTGGTTGTGTGCTGTGGAGTCAGTTCTGACTCATAGTGACCCTGTACAGGGTTTTCGAGGCTGTAAATCTTTATGGGTACAGAAAGCCTCATCTTTCTCCCGTGGAACAGCTGGTAGTTTTCGAATTGCTGACCTTGCAGTTGGCAACCCGATTAAAACAAGGCATATAAACAAGTGAAAAGTACGTGAGTGTATTTATTTATTTGTCTTTGGTGGTGATAGACTCAGACATTTAAATTCATTAATGTTATTTATATTATAAAAATTAGAATAAAATGAAATTTTACGTGGATACTAGTTAGAAGTAACGTGAATTCTTTCCGTATTATTAGTGTGTAAATGATGGTAAATTAAACAGTAAGGTACCATTCCTGTGAATTAGCTATGTATACAGTTTTACATTTATCTTACACTTGGACTATCGAACTTGAATACAAAGACTTTGTTGTTGTTGTTGTTAAGTGCCATGGAGTTGATTCCAATCCATAGC
>NW_006408524.1:31105020-31107078 GCF_000296735.1 Chrysochloris asiatica
GCAGAATGTTAGCAGCCCGACTCATAACCAGTCCACTACCAGAGTCCCTCAGTGAGACATGGGTAAGAGACTAAGTAAGCATGGCTGACTTTTATTGATGCGTATCTGGTGCAGGTACTCTCAATACTGTTCAGCTGGGTCTCACTATCGTCTCCCGTCCTACCACCCACCACTAGCACTGAGTCAATTGAGATTCCTAGCAACCCCACTGCAGAACGGCCCCAATAGGGTGTCCAGTTCTGTACCTCTTTACAGAAGCAGACTGCCTCGTGTTTCTCTTGGGGAGTATGCACTGCTGACTTTGTGGTTAGCTGCCCAGTGTTTAACCCACTGCACCACCAGAGCTCTGTAATCCGACCACATGAGCACTTAAATGTAGACTTTTCTCTGACTGGAGTCCCAAAGAAGTGACAGGAGGTGAGAGAAGTTCCAAGCATGAGAAGGACTCACTGCATGCTTGCTGGCTCAGAGATGCAGGGGCCCACATGTTGCTAAAAGCACCCTACAACTGACAGCCAGCAAGGAAAGGGGCACCTCAGTTCTACAGAGACAAGAACTGGATTCTGCTAACAGCCTGAAAGAGTTTGGAAGCAGATTTTTCCCTGAAGCCTTTAGTAAAGATTGCAGCCCAGCTGCATTGTTTTTGATTTTGATTGTGCAAGACCCAGCTGAGTCACTTTGTATTTGGACTTTGGACCTGTGAAACTGTGAGATTAAAAAGGTGTAATAAATTTGTGTTAATTTGTTGCAGCGCAAATAAAATACTAATACCCCTTCCTTGTTGAATATATATTCATAATCCTTTAATTAATAATATAGCAGTTCACTCTTGAAACTCAAAAGCTGCCAGGCCACAGCTAGTTAAGTTGATAGATGCCTCTGAAGCTTCAAAGTGAATTTCTAGAATTAAAGTCTGTCCTCCATGTACTTATTCAAGTGTCAGAGTTCCATGGGAATGCTTATTTTTGAAGTAAATTCTGAAAATAAACTGTTCATCATTTTTCAATGAAATGGTCAAGTCCTTTTCATACCCGTTCCAATGGAAATGGGGATGTGTAGGTGTCAATCTTGTGTCAAGGAGTTTATGTTAGGTGGAATTAAATAGAGTTTATACATAGGGGTGCATTAAAGCAGTTAAAGACTAGATATGAAATTCCATTGTATTTTGTTGTTAAATGGAACTTTCTGATGAAAATAATGTAATAATGATGATGATAGTTAGTACTGAAGTAGCCCTCTGAGTTCGGCACTGTTCAAACTTGATGCATAGTGACTCATTTAATCCTCCCAGTCATCCTGGGAGGTAGGGGGCTGTGATGCCACCAACTAGAATCTGAGAACTATCTTCAGGGTTGGCATAAAAGAAATGGAGAGTTCCTGCTTCTGATACAGGTTCTTGCATCTTGAGTTCAGAATTTGCTTCTACCTAGAAGTACTCACAGACTAGCTCTTCTAAATTGAACTGGTATTGTAGTTACAGTGATGCTACAGTTTAGAACCTTAATTCTAAAAAACACAATGCTTGAGAAAAGTCAATTTCCAGTTTAAAGAAAGGTATGTAATATGAGATAAAAGGCTTGGTGACAGATAAGCTTGAAAATCATATCTCTGGAGATACTTTGTTAAGTAAACTGTCATGTAAATCCATTACAGAACAATTTATAATGTAGTATAGTCATGGAGTACTGCTGTAGGATAAGCACTGGACTGCTAACTGAAAGGTAGGCACTCCTCAGAATCCCTGTACAAGTTGCTATGAATCAAAACCAACTCAAGGGCACTTAGTAATAGCATAGAGTGAAAATAAGTTTAACAGAAAATGAAAACGTAGCTTGAGATATATGACGGTAAGTAAAAAAATATTGCTATAAATTGATAGAAAACTTTATGAAACAAATATCAAAACATGAAACTATTTTTTTATTGAGAATTGAGTGATAGTTTACCTGAGGGAATAATCAATTTTACATTCATCATTTCATTGCAATAATTACAATCTCCTCTATGCATCAGCATTCAACAGTATTTACTTCTATTCCTCTGGTTTTTTGTTTGTTT
>NW_006408524.1:31107838-31130709 GCF_000296735.1 Chrysochloris asiatica
TGATAGTTGATCCAAGAAGAATGAAGTCCTTGACAACTTCAATCTTTTCTCCATTGATAAGAATGTTGTTTATTGGTCCAGTGGTGAAGATTTTTGTTTTTCTGACATTGAGATGCAACCCATATTCTCTGGATAATATCCCATATTCTGCTCATGCTCTTCTCCCTTGATGGTCCTAGGGTTCTCTGTTCCTGGACTGTAAGATTAACTACTCTCCTCTTTTTGTTATAAAAGTTCTACCTTTACGGTTATGACAGTTGCAATTAGTCATGATAACAATTACTCACTATTGAATTATGAGAATCTTAACCCCATCTCCTTTCACCAGAACCAACTAGACAAGAAGAAAACTATTCAGTAGTGATTCTACCTTCCTCTGCAACTAATATTTCTTGATATAGCCTCCGTCTAGGTGTATACACTTCTGAATGTGGTATTTCCATCTCTCTAACCCTTCCCCTGATGCACGGTAGAATAAGCACTGTACAGCTAACCACAAAGTCAGAGGTTCAAACCCACCAGCTGCTCCTTAGAAACCCTATACTGGGACACTGTGTGAGTTGAAACTGACTCTACAACCCTTTACTACAGCCTTGTAGTAAAAAGAATTCTGCACTCTTCGATTCACACCACATCAAAAATGGCAGTTTGAACATCCTCAGGATACTCATATTGTGTTCTTTTTAAATGTTATGTTGAGTTTGGGGAACAAAAATAAGCATGAAGGGGTAAGATCAGGTATAGAATCCATTATATGGATTTTGTTCCCAACAAAATTGCTATCATCAAAGAATGAACAGGTATATTGTAGTGGGAAATTTTTTCTTGATGCAACTTTTGGTGTTTTTCTCACCAATACAATTTTTACTTTTTTTAAAATTTAGTAATTAACCCCTGTGATCATCTTGTGTCCTTGGAGAAAATAAATCAAGATTGTTTTTAAGTACCATTGAGTTGATTCCAAGTCATGGTGACCTTGCATAGGGCTGCCAAGGCTGTCATTTTTTTGTGGGAACAGAAAGCCTCATCTTTCTCCTGCTGAGTGATTGGTGGGCTCAAACCACTGACCTTGGTTTGAAATCCATTGCTTATCCACATAGCCACAAGGTTTATTCATTTGGAGTCTCAAAAATCAGTTGCAGTAACTTCTGAGGTGACCTTTTCATCTTAAATTTAACTGGTCCAGTGGATTCCCTCAGATGCCAATATTTTGATTGCACCTTTTTTTTTTGGAAGACACCCTAATGAGATTAAGGAAGTGTGTTAGTATCTGCAGCCATCTCCTTATCACAGAGACCTGTTTAAACATGGTTTGTTTGGAATAAATCCTTGCATGTATGAACTAGAAACTTCTTAGTATCCATACCTTTTTGCTTACCCTCAGAAAACTAAAAATATAGTGGTATAAATGTGATGATTGTTTTATTTATTAGAGCAACACTCAGAATTCACAGTATACTCATAGATAAGAAATTTTTCATTATCAGGATATTTTTGTTGGCTTTGGGGAAATTCCTGATCCAGGAGTTGTATAAGTGTAACTTTGAAAACTGAAGAAGTGGATATGTCTACTCTTTGAAAAGATCAGTCTCTGTGGTTACCTTACTCTTTTCAAATTGCTTTCAGCCAGTACGTCTGTAGCTTCCCTGTCCTTTGTGCCATGAAATTTATCAGATTTTCACAACAAGAAATGGCCTCTTGTAGCTATTTTTTATTTGTTTGTTAAGATTTACACCACCTCTATGTCCAGTGGATGGTCATAAAATGATCATTCAGTGCTAGGCTGGCAAATATCACCAGCCCCAGGAGTCTTGTGCTTGGTCTCTTTTGATAGTAGGGTGATTTGGAAAGGGGTATTCATTGGAAAAATCTTTAGACTACTTCTTTAGTCTGGATACTTCCAGAGTTTACCTTCCCACATAAAGGATCTTATATTGAACATCACATAGTAGATTGTTCCACTGTCCAGCTGTAGCTGTGTGGTTACTTGAAAGCTCTTAGGATAAGTCAAAATATGCCTTTTTGTCAGTTCTTACTGTCATTTGGTTTGTATTTCTCCTTCAAATTTTCAAATATCCGAAGCTCTAATGGTCGTGTCTCTCCTTAAAGCATGTTCCTTTGGGCATGTTGAGTTTGAGCTACAAGTGGGACATTCAGGACAGCTGGTCAAGAGGTGGGCAGATACGGGGTTATAGGAACCTGGAAATCCGGACTGAAGACAACATTATTGAGGCCATGTAAGTGAGTGATCATTCCTCGGAGAGAGATCCTAGAAAAGGAAGACATCAAGAGTGTTTGAGGCTAGACCACTAAGGAACATTGAGATATAAAGGTAACCACAATGAAAACGGAGCCTTGGGGAGATCCAAGTAGCATCCAGAGAGGAAGGTGAAAAGCCTGGGGCCTGTGGTGTCCTGAAATCCCAGTGGTTAAGCAGAAGGGAATGAGTGACCGGGTTAGAGCCGACAGGGAAGACAAGGTGCATGAGGACTGTTGTGTCCAGGTGCTTGCTGGTTGCTCTGCTGTGGAGGCTGCCAACTTCTCATGAATCGAAACAAATGGTATCCACAACTGAATACAGTCCAAATATTGACCTTCCGGATTTTGTGTGTGTGTTGTCTGAACACCATTCTTCACATTGTGTTAAAAAAATGTTATTATTCATTTTAAGTAATCCCATTCCCATTATTCACTCATATCATACTTGTGATCAACTAAAATAATCAGATCTTTCAGTGTGTACGCATCAAACTAGCTGCACGTGTCAACTATACAGTAACCCTATAGGTTAGCATAGAACTGTCCCATAGGGTTTCCAAAACTAGAATCTTTTCAGAAGCAGACTGCCACATCTTTCTCCCATGGAGTGACTGGTGTGTTTGAACTGCTAACCTTTCAGTTAGCAGCAGAGTGCTTAACTACTGCACCAACTGGCTTCCTGATGTTTATATTGTTTTTATGTGCCATGAAGTCGGTTCCAACTCATAGCAACTCTGTGTAGGCTTTCCAAGGAGTGACTGGTAAGCTTAAACCACCAATCTTGCAGTTCAAATTGACCTGGCAGTTCAGTGCATTAACCCACAAAGCCACACCGGGAGTTTGATGTTCATGAAGTAACAGACTTTAGAAACCTAAGTGTAAGACTGTATTCCAGTTCACCTTGTTGGTCTCAGGCCACTTCTAAATATATTGGTCTTTGACTGGCCTAGTTATTGTCTGAACTATAATAAAGTTGATATTTCTGCATACACTAAAAAAGGTCTTTAAAATATTTTTAATTGCCTTGAAATAGATGAATAACCATAAGTTTGTTGTATCATCTGGGCATGCTCAGTAACCCCTTTTTCATATGGTGACAGACAGCAATGACTGGGGAAATGATGTGTTCAATAGGTGGACAGCAGTAAGGCCTCTACAGGTATATAACTTGCTGAATTTTCTAATTATTGGTTGACATTCAGAGATAATTGCAGGACTATCCATGTGTCAGACTTGTGGCAATATTAGCTTGTTAGAACATAATAATGAATTTGAAGGAGGGAAAAAGGCCTTTGAGGAACAGACTAAATTGTTACTTAGCCCACATGTGCTCCTACATTGGACAAAGGTCAAGTCACCACTACTGCTGAGCTAGTATCTCTTATAAATGAACGTGGATTGCTTTAAGAAGCATATTTATTTGTTTTCTTTTAGTGTTTCTAATGTCCTAATTAGTTTAAGATTCTATAATGGTTTACCGACTGGAAGGTGCTTAACAGCAACACAACATGTTTGGGACTAAAACGGGGAGAATATCAGATTGTTTCTTACATTTATTTAGCAAGTGGAGACAGTTTGTTCTGTGTCTTAAAAAATATATTGGTATCAAAATTACAAGATGAAAAGATTTACTCAGATAACCTTTAGAAAATATGTGAGTTAGTGATTCTATTTAAAATTGATTTGTGCAAACAGCACTTTGGTTAATGAAGACCTTTGACGACACTGGTCAGTGCTCCCTAAAGGACCTTCCTTGACTTCATTTTCGAAGGTCTCTCCTTCCGGGAAGGCTGCTTCAATCTTCTCAATTGGATTCTGTCTTTCACTCAGGTACTTCCTAGCACTCAAGAGTTTGCATTTGACATTTTCTGTGGCTTTTTGGGTTTGGGTTCTGAAGCAGACTGTCACATCTTTCTTCCAAGGTGTGGCTGGTGGGTTTGAACTGCTCACTTTTCCATTAGCCATATAAAGTAGCATGTCATGAGCACATAACTCATTTGTGTGTTGCTTGACCAGCACAGAATTTTCCCTTTGTTTTATAGAAGGAGTAGTGTGGCACTGTATGATAATCCCTGGATTTCTAACCACAAGGTCAGTAGTTCAAACCTACCAATACTCCTTGGCAATCCTGAACAGTCACTGAGTCAGAACCAACTTGACAGCACTTAACAACAACCTACCCATAAAAAAACCTGTGTTTTCCTGTGGCAGAAACATAGACAGTGTTCTAGTTTAAAAGACGCTTACGTTCTCCTTGATTGCAAAGAGGATGTTGTTATTGTTGTTGTTAAGTGCTGTCGAGTTGGTTCCGACCCATAATGACCCTGTACATGGTTTCTGAGGCTGTAAATCTTTAGCAGGAGCAGAAAGCCTCATCTTTCTTCCACAGAACCGCTGGTAGTTTCAAACCGCTGACCTTGAGGTTAGCAGCCCAACTTGTAACCACTAGTTTACCAGATGTAGTGTTTAATAATTCCACTCCCCCGCCCCCCCAATAAAAAAGCTCAGGTTCCTTCTGAATCGAGCTGCACCGATCGTCTTACCATTCCCACCACCCATAGCTCATCCTTCTGGCATCCCTAAAATTATTTAATGGATTCTTGCTGTTCTCTCTCCTCACCAAATCTTTGAAAAAGTGTAGTAGATGTAGTGCTATATATACAATGTTGGAAATATAATACAATTTCTCTTCTGAGTCATCTGTTTTTTTGTGTTTTTTTTAATGTTTTGTTGTGAATTATGTGATAGTTTACATGGGAGAACATTAGTTTTACATTCATCCTATTGTATATCGTTTCATTGCCATGGTTACAATCCCCTCCATGCATCATCAACCAACTAAAGGCTATATATACACTAAAAGACTGCCCCCACCTCTCCTGGTCGTCAGCACACAGCCCTTCACCCTCTCTGTGTCTAAAGTCCCCAACTGTTGCATCTCTCCATGTCATCGTCTCTGCCTCCATCTCAGGCATCACTGCTTCTCTGGGGAGTCATCTGTATTTTGAACCTTATTTCTAATTAGAAAGAGAAAAACAAAAACAAAATAGATTCCAGAAAGGAAATTTGAAGTATAGAAAAACTGAAGATTGTTTTTTGATGCTGTGTTAGCAAAATAAGTAATCCACTTTATGCATCGTTTGCCATTATTGGTTTCTTCCCATCTCTGTGACCATAGTAGAGTCTTCCCAGGGAGGCCGTACACTCAGGAGGCCATTGATAGAAGGTCTTAGTGGAGATTCATAATCTGCATCTCGCCCCATCCCAACTATTTGTGACATTGTGAACAAGGAAAATCCTGAAAAGAGATGGAAATTGTTGTTATTATTAAGTGCCGTCGAGTCGGTTCCGACCCATAGCGACCCTGTACAGGGTTTCCGAGGGTGTAAATCTTTACGGGAGTAGAAAGCCTCATCTTTCTCCCGCAGAGCGGCTGGTAGTTTCGAACCGCTGACCTTAAGGTTTGCAGCCCGATTCGTAATCACTACGCTACCAGAGCTCCTTGAAAAGAGATGGAAATAGTTGAGTAAATTTAAAATAGATAACTGGCATTGTAATTTAAAAAAAAAAAGTCTTATTGTGAATTATGTGATTGTTTACATGTGAGAACATTAGATTTACATTCATCCTATCATATATCATTTCATTGCCATGGTTACAGTCCCCTCCATGCATCATCAACCAACCAAAGCGTATATCCTACAAGCCTGCTCCATGGTCATCAGCACACAGCCCCTCTCCCTCTCTGGGTCTGGATTCCCTAGCTGGCATTGTAATTTTGTTGTAGTTTTTGTTCATTTTGTTACACAAACAGTGATTTACAAAGTTTTTCCTAAGGTCACTCACCACTTTTATCTTGCCGAACCCTCTTGATCCCATAAGTTCTTCAACTACAAATCTTTGAATCATGAGTATATTTAGTGCTAAAGTTGAGATGTGACTAATTGACTTCTTATTGTCATTGTGTGCCATTGAGTTGATTTCAACTCATACTGGCCCCACATGACAGATTAGAGTTGCCCCAGAGGGTTTTATTGCCTGCTTTCTTTACCAGACACAGATGGTCAGATCGTTCTCCCAAAGAGCCACTGGTTGGATTCGAACCATCAACCTTTCATTGAGCAAATAAGTGCTTAATCATTATGTCTTCAGCATTTCTTGGCTTCTCATTACTATATATTTTTCTAAGACAGTCTTAAGGCATCAAAGAATCAGCTAAGTCAAGACTTTGCACATTTGAATGGTGTCCATACTAACAGCCAGTCAAAGCATAGTAGGAAAAATGTTGTTGTTAAGTGCCTTTGAGTTGGTTCTGACTCATAGCCATCCTGTAATACAGTTTCCAAGGAGTGGCTGGTGGGTTTGAACCACCGACCTTGCAGTTTAAACCAACCTTGTGGTCCAGTACAACCTAGGCAAATTCCTTCTTCAGAGTTGAAGATGAGGCCCTGGCCATTGTGAAAGCCTTCTAGCACATTGTGACCCTCACTTTCAAGTAAATTGGTGGTGGGGGTATGCCATGGAGTCAGTTGTGACTCATAGTGACCCTGTGTAGGGCTTCCTAGGCTGTAAATCTTTACAGGAGTAGAATGCTTCATCTTTCTCCAGTGGAATGGCTGACAGTTTCAAACTGCTGATCTTGACCACTACACTACCAGACATTTGATGACAAATGTTCAATTTAACATTGAGTTCTCACTGTTACTTCTTTTAAAGCATCATCTGAAAAAAGTTACTGTTGAATCGTCTCTAATTCATGGTGAATCCATATGTGTCAGAGTAGAACTGTGGTCTGTCCATCAGGTTTTTAGAGGCTGATATTTTGAAGGTAAATTGCCACAGCTTTCTTCTGAAGCCCCTCTGGGTGGACCATTTGTACCATCCAGGGACTGTAAAGTGTCACTGTAATGTATTAAGCTGCATGCCCTTCCACACACCCTCCCACCCCACCACCTCTAGACACCTGAATACATATATACTTCTAAGCTTAAAATATTATGCCCTAAAGGGGAAGGACTTGGTCTTTATGGAATTTATAATGCTTTCAAACCTAGAATTCCCTAAGACTATCCTTAGGTTCTCTTTTTTTAGTCCCCCTTAGTGTTTCCTTTGAAAGTGATGGTGTTGTGGTTCTCTCTTTTGTCTTTATTTTATGTTCCTCTTTGAGAACGCTTTTAACAAATGTGAACATTGAAAGTGTGGTGTGAGAAAGACCAAGAGCCTGGCCAAATAAGTGGTATCTAAGGGATTTAGGATTTCAAAGGTCATCTTGTTTATTCCCATTTCACCTGCCCTGTGGGTCTCTCCCACCTGCTTTTTAATGTGACATGTTATCTAAAAGCGTTCCTGTAAAATTGGCAGGCTTTGAGAAAACATTCATTGCAAGACCATCTATCTCAATTTTCCTAGCATTTCTGAATAAGCTGGAATCTTTGAGAAATAATTCAGACTGTAATACTTTTGGCATGCATATTTCAGTAATTTAATTTGTATTTGCATCCGTTCTGACTATCATCTAGTTAAACTTTTTATGTTCTCTCATCATCATTGCATGAGTACTAGTGTTTTACAATGTATGCATCCTGGCTTTCAACTAATTTTTGTTTGTTTTTTAAGTTAAGTCAATAGAGTTCTCCCAGAATTTTGGTGTAAAATTCCAATCAGAGGCTAATTTGGGAATGGATAAGGTTGATGGTTAAGTAACATGTTCACCATAGTTAACATCACTAAACTGTCCATGTGAAAATTACTGAGATGTCAAATACTTTGTTAGATGTATCATCATTATGATTTTTAAAAAATAACAAATCAAATGAAGGCAGAAAATTTAGATTTAACTGCAACAGCTTTCAATTTTGGTTACCTACTTAAGAGTGCTGGTGTGGCGCTGTAGGGTAAACACAGGGCCACAAGGTCAGTTTGAACCATAAGGTGTGCAGTTCAAACAACCCTATACAGGATCGCCATCAGTTGGAACTAATTCGATGGCGCTTAACAACAACAACAAGTTAGAAACAAAATACTGCTTTTGGTATCTACATTTTTCTTCTTCTAATTCAGTTTTTCCCCTAATATTTTATTAGATGCAGAGAGAGCTAGCAGCTGTTATTGCTTTGAAAGCAAGGAAGTCTGGTGAGTAATCTTTATGGGTCTGGAGGAAGATTTTAATTCTTTGGGAATTGTCACTTATTTTCCTGAGTGAGCAGCCTGTTGAGTGTGCATCAGGAAGTTTTGGTGTTAGAATGCATTTGGGTTTGTGCATGTGTGTATGTATGTGTGTTTACAGAGAACAAAGTTTACTGGTGGTTACCAGGGAGGGAAGGGGAAAGAGCGGTTAACGGTGATGGAAACATCACAGTCATCAAGGGTAGTCTTGCTTAGCCAACCACTGTGACCACTGCCAACAAACTGCACACCTGCAAGAAGCTAAATTGGTAAAAGTTGAGTGACAGAAACATTTGCAAGAATGACCCAAAAAAAAGAGTATCTCTTGAGGCTGCTCCTGCACAAGCAAAGCCTTCTGGGACTTGGCTTTCTGGGTCCTGGTCCCATGGGACATTCCAGTCAGTCGTCCCAATAATGTGTTCAGTGCTCTGTTCTACCCTCTTGCCCATCACATTATACCTGGGATCTTCAAAGCCTTCAAGTGGCCATTCAAGGAACAACAATTGATCTCTACTCACCTGAAGTAGCCAAGGAAGAAAGAAAGTCAAGAAGGAGGTAGATACATAATATGTGGCCAGTCTCCTCCATGGTCAGATGCTCCCCTGACACAAAACCAGAAGAACTGGATGGCACCAGGCTACCATTATTGAAGACCTTGCTTGATCAAAGATTCCATAGAGAAATTGCAACCAAAAGGAGGAAAATGCAAAATAGAATTTTAAACTCTTATGTACCACTGCCCTAAGACAATCCCCAAACCTTAAACCAAAACTATCCCCCCAAACCCTCACAACACCTAAGAAACAGTTCAGTTCAACTACTGAAAAATATCTTCCTTGAGCACTCTGCTCTTCCAAGAATTATCAATGTGGGATAAAATTCACAGCAGCAACTCGGAAGGCTGCATAGGAAGCTTAGAGGAGCAGTGAATTTATGTTCATGCGGAGGAACAACTCCAAACAGGAGGATGAGAATGGTTTTATGACCCAAGGAATGCTATCAGTGTCACCAGATGGCCTGTATAAAAACTGGTGTCTGGTGATCAGAAGCTCTTTGGACATCCTCTCCCCTTTGGGTTCTGTTTTGAGGATGAAAGAATCCTTGGGTTGACTCTAGACATAAAGAAGGGCAAGAAAATCTTATTTTGCTGCTTTTCCTTCAAGACAGCCTCCTTTTGAGCCTAGTCCACTAGTTCATTTTGTCTCCTTCTCATTTGTGTTAAATCCACCAGAACCTTCATTATTTTCACATATATAATCTTCATTATTTTCAGACTTCAGAGACAGATTTTAAACTTGTTTAGGAATGTCTGAAACTGCTTTAGTGTAATTCCACCATTTCTCTGATCTTGGTAGTACCAAAATTCTGAAGATAAGCTTATGGGCCAGATTTGTCCTATTTGTCTCTTGACTGATACCCTGTGACTAGATTTTCTTGCCCACATGAAGGTAAGTCAGAAAGTATTGCTATACACTCATGAGCAGCTGTCTAAGGTGCCGTTATTGGCCTCTCCATATGCAGAAGAAAGAAGAGCGATGAGAATTGAAGAGACTTGGAATCAATTTGTATAACAGACTAATGAAACGTGAGCATAAGTCTCCACGACTCGGAGACCAGTAGAACTAGATGGTGCCCAGCAACCACTACCAACTGCTCTGAGAGATCACACTGAAATGTCCCAGATAGAATGGCAGAGTATGTGGAACAAAATTCAAAAAGTATTGAAAGAAAAAAAAGAGAGAGATTGGTCTTACTGGTCAGAAAGAGATTGGAGAAACCTGAGACCATAGCCCTCAACCACCCTTCATGTCTAGAACATAGTCCAACATTCAGCCAAACATTATACAGGTATATGGGGGAATAAGAAGCTCTGGTGTCGTAGTGGTTACAAGTTGGGCTGCTAACCTCAAAGTCAACAGTTTGAAACTACCAGCATTTCTGCAGGAGAAAGATGAGGCTTTCTGCTCCTGTAAAGATTTACGTAGGGTCGCTATGAGTTGGAACTGACTCTACGGCACATAATCACCACTGCCATAGGGGGAACAACACTACTAAGGCATGCTCCCTATGAATGATGGAACATTCAATCATTCAAAATCAAAAGGGGAATATTTACCGAAGGACAAAGCTGAGAAAGGTGGATGGAATGGAACTTAGAATCACAGAGAGGAAGCGGGATAACTGTTGTTGCATAGAAGGGATTACGATCATTGAGATAAAACAAAGTGTCTGATTGGTTGAATGTAAAACTGATGATTTTCTCTGTAGACCTTCATTCGATTAACACTAAAAAGTTTATTGTTGGTTTTTTTTTAAAGTATTGCTACAAAATTGTAGAAATGTTTATTAAGTGAAAATGCCTTAAATATGAAGCTGTGTTTCTTGACATACTAGCCATCTAGGTCTACAGTTCTTCATCTCTCTAACGCTCCCTGAAGAATTCTGTGGTTACCTATTTGTACCACACAAGTCTGTGGTTACCTATTTGTACCATGTCAACAATGGCAGGTTGGCCATCGTTGAGGGACTCAAGTTGTGTTCCTTTAACTCTTTGAGTTTCGGGAACAAAAAGTCAAGATTAAAAAGGGACGAGATTAAGGCTGTAGGGTGTATGTTGTTGTTGTTGTCAGGTACCATTGAGTCGGAACCAACTCATAGCAACCCCATGCACAGCAGAACGAAACAATGTCCGATCCTGGGCCAACCTCACTACTGCGGCCACACTTGATGCCATAAATGATGCCACCTGGCCGATCCATCTCGTTGGGGGTCTTCCTCTTTTTCTCTGACCCTCCACCTTACCCAGCATGACATCCTTCTCCAGCGACTGTTCCCTCCTTACAATATGTCCAAAGTATGAGAGACGAAGCTTAGCCATCCT
Source organism: Chrysochloris asiatica (assembly GCF_000296735.1). NCBI lineage: Eukaryota > Metazoa > Chordata > Mammalia > Afrosoricida > Chrysochloridae > Chrysochloris > Chrysochloris asiatica. Next base: position 31,119,144 of record NW_006408524.1, read on the forward strand.
GGCCTCCAAGGAGCACTCTGGCTGCACTTCTTCCAAAACAGATCTATTGGTTCTTTTGGCAGTCCATGGCACTTTTAGTATTCTCCAACACCACGATTCAAAGGCATCAATTCTTCTACAATCTTCCTTATTCACTGTCCAGCTTTCGTATCCATATGAGGTTATTGAAAATACCATGGCCTGGGTAGGGTATATAGGGTAAGGTTTTCCAGTGAGCTTCTCATAGACCTGCCCTTACTACCCTAAAAGAATGTGCAGGTGCATTTTGTGATCAAAAAAAGAATCGATGCAACTTGCCTGACCTTTTTCTCACCAGTGCAGTTTTCATTAAAAAAAAAAAAAAAAGTCTTAGTAAGTCCCTGTAACCATCCTGTGTCCTTGAAGAAAATCTATCAAGATTACCGTTTTGGGATCCCAAAATACTGTGGCCATAACCTTCTGAGCTAACCTCTCTGCCTTGAATTTAACTGGTCCAGCAGATCCCCCTGGAAGCCTCTGTTTTGATTGCACTCTTTTTAGGAAGACACCCTAGGGAGGTGAAGACAAGTGTGTTACTGAGAGAACTTGTCTGCAGTCACCTATTGATTGCAGAGAATGTTTAAGCACATGTGGTTTGGAAAAAACCCATGCATGTATGAATTGGAAACCTAGGAGCAGTACTTTCTGACTTAGCATTTTAGCTGGTCAGCTGTCTGAAAAGCAGCTGGAGGCTGAAACTTCTGTTCAAACTGCAGCTTCTCTAAAGAGATGCCGTTTTCTTGGAGGCTCACCCCTAACCCATTGAGCTATACTTTTAATCTCTCGAATCTCAAGCTGGGGCCTCTATAAAGAGAATTCTTCCATCTACTGTGGGCTCGGACACCTTCTTCACCATTTTTTTTGTAAACGGAGTGATAGTTTACACAGGAGAATCTGGACTTTGCCCCATCGTTTCATTGTAACGATTACAGTCTCATCTGAGCATCCTCATTCAACAGTATTTGCTTCCATTCCCTCTGTTTTTCTTTTTTTGGAGGGGTGGGGAGATATACACAAAAACGCTCAGGAATATATAAACAACCAAAGTACACATTCTGCAAGCCTGCCTCCTGGCCACCAGCACTCAGTCCCTCTCTTTCTATGAGTCTAGAGTCCTCAGCTGCTCCCTCTCTCTGGTGTTGCTGCTTCTCTGGATAGGGTCCCTCATTCCGCTCATGCTCTTCTCCCTAGGGTCTTCACCATTTGTTTTTAAAATCATTTATCTAGCCATCATAATAGCACAGCGTTCTATATATAGTTCTTTAAAATAAAATTTCACAACTGTGGTCTAAATTGTTTTAGATTTCAAGGGGAAATGTAATTGAAAATTAAAAGTATATATTTGCAGATTACTGCAACCATGAAAAGAGTATAAGTACACAATAAAAGAAAGCAAACCACATTGTGTTACGTATTGTAGCCACAGAGAACAATGAATGCCATACTGGTGGTCTTTTTTTAAGGCTTTATTTTTCATCTCAAAGTGGCTTCTTCTAAAAAAAAATTTTAAATTGCCTAATAATACTTAAAACAAGTACTATTCGTTGATTTGATTGCATGGAACTGTTTCCTAGTACCTGTCAAAAATAATATATGGAAAGGAAAAGAAAGCTCTTAAATACATTTTGAAGGAGAGAGAGTCATGGTCTGTTGAAATTGTATCTGAAATGGAGACTCACTGAGGTAGAAATAAAGCTGGCTTAGAGAGGGAATGTCAGGAAGAGGCACGTTTTTACTCTTCCTTACTGTTCAGAGGGGGAGGCGGGCAGGCACTGAATGGAATGAACACAGAAGAGAGGTGCTTGTTGAATAATGCTAAACTAGAATGAAATTTTTCAGGCAGAAAAACTATGACAGAATCAAAATGATGGCAAAATTTGAAGAAATAAATGGAATGGAAATGTCTCAAGAACTCAAACCATACATTTTACATCTTTCTTTATTCAGCTGTAAACTGTAAGAATCTCAGTTCCTTTTTAAATGAAACTCATGTGAGTTCACGTATTATATTCATATTCCTTTCTTGATTATTTTTTTCTTGATAATTTGGCTGATCTAGAGGACAGCTTTAGTGGGCTAAAGCTGGTGATGAGGAGGGTGCAAGGAGCCATCAGGCTCATAAGACATTGAACAGAGAAGGCCGTGTAAATGGGGATGGATGCTCAGTAACAGAATCGAATTGCTAGATGTTTACAGAAGAGGTCAAGATGAGATGGAGTGAGGACAACAATATAAAGCAGGTATTTTGTTGCTGTTGGATTTGTTAGGTGCAATTTAGTTGGTACTGACTTATAGGGACCTTATTATGCACAACAGAACGAAATACTGCCCAGTCCTGTGCCAACCTCACAATTGTTGCTTCGTTTATGCATTGCTGCAGCTACTGTGCCAATCCAGCCCATTGGGGGGTCTTCCACTTTACCGACCATGATGTCCTTCTCCAGGGATTGGTCCCTCCTGATAATATGTCCTAAGTTTCAGACATGAAGTCTGGCCATCCAGGCTTCTAAGAAGCATTCTGACTGTACTTGCAACACAGATTCATTTATTCTTTGGCAGCCCATTTTACTTTTAATATTCGCTTCCAACACCATAACTCTAGTGCATCAATTCTTTTACAGTCTTTATTCATCATCCAACTTACCACATGCATATGAGGTTATTGAAAATACTGTGGCTTGGGTCATGCATACCTTAGACCTCAAACTTTGCACTTGAACACTTTAAAGATGTCTTGTGCAACAGATTTGCCTAGTGCAATGTGCCATTTGATTTTTTGACTGCTGCTTCCATGAGTGTTGATAGAGGATCTAAGCAAAATGAAGTCTTTGACAGTTTCAATGTTTTCCCAACTTCAATCTTTTCTCCATTTATCTTGATGTTATTTATTGGTCCAGTCATGAGGATTTTTGTTTTCTTTACATTGAGGTGCAACCCATACTAAAGGCTGTGGTCTTTGATCTTCATCAGTAAATATTTTAAGTCCTCTTCTCTTGGAGCAAGCAAGGTTATATCATCTGCATATTTTTCATTGTTAATGAATTTTCCTTCAATCATGATGCCACATTCTTCATCATATAACCCAGAATTTTGTATTATTTGAGCAGCATGCAGATTTAATAAATACCATGAAAGAATACAACTTGGTGCACACAGTTAAGTGTTCTGAAGTACTCATTCTCTGCAATTTTGTCCATAGCTTGTCATGATCCCCACAATTAAAAACCTTTGCATATCCAGTAAAACACAGGTAAACATCTTTCTGGTATTCTATGCTGTCAGCCAAGATGCATCTGATGTCAGCAGTGATAGCCTTCATTCCACATCCTTGTGTGAATCCAACGTGAACCTCTGGCAGTTCCCTGTCAATGTACTGTTGCAGCTGTTTTTAAATTATCTTTAGCAAAATCTTATTTGCATGCAATATTAATAATATTGTCTGATGATTTCTGCATTCTATTGGGTCACCTCTCTTTGGCATGGGCACAAATATGGATCTCTTCCATCATTTGGCCAGGGAGCAGTCTTCCAAATTTCTTGGTATAAATAAGTGAGTGCCTACCAGCTGTTCTGTGGGAGAAAGATGAGGCTTTCTTCCCCTGTAAAGATTTACAGCCTTGGAAACCCTGTACAGGGTTGCTATGAGTTGGAACCAACTCCATGGCACATAACTACCACCATCCACGATGAAAGTGGTCAAGTATAATCAACTTGCCACCAAGTTGCTGGCTGACTTTCCTAAGGAATGGTCCCAATATCACAGACTCAGTGTTGGTTTCTGCTGCTGGCAGATTGTGCACTTAGCAGTGGTTGTAGCCAAGATAGCCTTGGGGAGTGGAAGTTCATGCTGCTGAGCCCATGCATAACCTCCATCCATGACCACTTTATTCTTGAGCTCATTGGGCAATGACAGGAGTAACTGGGAAAAGGATGATTTATTTCCACAGGACATGTCATCCTGTCTACTTGATTGTTAACGTCCTCTGCTGCTCAGGTAACCCTTTGATGAGGATTCACCTGAGGCATAAATATTTTCACATTTTACACCCATTCCAAGAGGTCTTTTCACATACCTGAGAGGTCTATTCACATACCTCTTCCCCACCCATCTTTGTCACCAATTTTCCAATGTTCATTTCAGATCCTTAAACGTCTATTGACCACAACCCATGAATTAGTATACAGTTGTACATCTGGCTGTTGCTCCTCCTAAGCAAAATGAACGACCAGGGTAACCCAGAAAGAGGCTGTAGTACTGCTGCTGTCTACTTTTGAGTAGCACAAACCCTGCAGAATCACCTGTAAATCAAGCAAGAGTTTTCTCTTTCTCAGTCCACTGATCACAAGGAACTCACCATGAGGCCTTAGGCATAGACTGGGAGAGGGAAGGTAATGTGACAGAAATGAAGACCATGGGCATTTGGACCACTTCCTCATTCAACTTACTAACAAGGTACAAGAGAGCCTAGGTCATGGGTATTGCATTCTTGCCTTTTTCAAATGTGCACTTGTATGTGACGCATGAGAATATAGTGGTGATCAAGGAAAAACATGACTCCTGCTGTTTTTAACTTACAATACATGTATCATAAATAAAAAGCATTCATGTGTCAGTGACTGTCTTCTAAAAAAAGAAAACTTATTACTGTGAAGATTTTGCTGCAGTTAAGTGCCGTTTTGACAGTTTTGATTCAACGCAACCCTGTGTATGGTTTCTGAGGAATAGCTGGTGGATTTAAACCACCAACTTTGTGATTAGCAGTACAGTGATTATCCTACAGTGCCACACCAGGATTCCAACCACTCTATTGCTCTTGTTGTTAAGTGCTGTCTGTCGAAGTCAGTTCCAACTCATAGTGACCCTGTATAGGATTTCCGAGGATCTGCTGGTGAGTTTGAACCACAGACCTTGTGGTCCAGTGCATTATCTTGCAGTACCACACTAGGATTCCACATCAGAGCTAGGAGGTGATGAAAGTATTACTGTTAGATGGAACCTTAATTAAGTAAAGTTCCAGCTGCAGAATCATGCTTTCTATGTGTGTGTTTTAAAAAAGTATGTTGAGTGTTTTTTGTTTTTAAGGAAAAAGAAGCTGTTGTACATTTGATTTAAATAAAGGTATAAAATGATGGTTGGCACATCTGGGGCTTGACAATAGGAATTGATTACTCTAATATCTTATGTCTTGCAGTGAAACTGTTAATTAGGGCTCAGGTGGTCATGCTAGATTTATGTCTAACTGTGAAAGGTTATTAAAATGAGAATTAGTAGCTAGGAAAAGTTTTTGGTTTCAGCTCACCATACAAACAGAAATAAAAGTAACTGCCAATCAATGGATTATATAAATGATTCAAGGCCCTTGCTTAGTAAAAAATCCATTTTGTAGTAATTTTCTAAGAGGTTATTAGGATGTGCCTTTAAACAGTTTTCTTCTCTTAAGAGGTAATTTTGGTGGATGTGAAGAGCATGTTAAGGCTTTGCAGGATTTACAGAAATTAGCACAGCTATCCTTGTTCTTTTCTTTTGTTGGATTGCTATTCTCTTGCTAATGTTGGCTAATTAGTGTCTTGGGAGATACGTTTCTTTCCTTTTCCAGAGAATCCACATTCAGAGCACTTTTAGCTCTCGTTGTCTTTAGAGCATATGGAATTTGTGCCATGGTGGGATTCTATTTTTGGAAAGCCAGAATTCTCATATTGGTAAATCATCTTGGCAGTTTTTAAATTTCATCTTGTGTCTGCTTAGCCCATTGCTAGTTCAGTGTTTTAACACTATACATCTAGAATACTGAAGTGTGGAAAGGAAGCCAGAGGTTCTAGGCTCCTTTTCTGCCATTACATGTCTTTGTGACCTTAATTGAATCATCCCAGTTTGTGTTGTAAGTGGATTGGTACGAAATCTGATGAACTTAGAGATACCTTCAAGCTCTAATATTTAAATAATATCAATTAATATTTCATTAATTGCCTTAATTAACCTTAATCACAAATTTGGGATTATTTTATTCAGAGCTCTTTAATGTGTGACAGAAATGCAAGCTGAAAACCCAAAAAGATTTGTTGTTTCGGGAAATCTCTGAGGTTTAACAAGTCTAGCAGAAAGAGAGAACCACTTTCCTGGCAACCCCAACAGAAGTCTTGGTAAGGGAGCTTGTGGAGTGAAGGAGATGCCCACCTCTGGAGCAAAGAAGGAAAATTGAGGCAAGTGAGTGGGAGGAGAAATGGACGGGGTAGAGAAGTCAACTCAGACCATATCCATGACACATGGGCTGACACAGAGATTGAACAGAATCTAAGAATACATGCTAGACAGGCAGAGCAACATGCGCTCATCACGGGAGGAATGACTTTGATAGTGCCTTTCTCAGCATTCAATGAGTAAGTGCCATGTCTGAGTTCATAGAGGTTGGCAGCCAGAAGGCAAGCCCATGTTTTCCAGCTTTCTGTCAGGTTTTTTTACTCTGCTATGCCTCACACTCGTTAATACACAGTACATACTCTTCTGGATTATGAGACTCAAGATGAGATTTGTGAAAAGACATTCCTATTTTTCACTTTTGTTCTTGGAAATAGAAAAGAATGAGTGGAAGCGCATAACTTTTCAAGTAGTAGATATAAACTAATAGTATTTGTTTTTTTCTGTTTCTAAGGTAAACTAGTTAGGGGCTTAGTTTAAACTGTTGTTAAAATGCCAAGGCATTTTTATAATTTGTTGTGAGATTGAAATCTATATGATATGTTGTTGTTGTTGTTTAGTGCCATCAAGTCAGTTCCAACTCATAACAACCCTGGGTACGGTTTCTGAGTAGTGGCTGTGAGCTTGAAACTCCAACCTTGTGATTTGAATTGACCTTGCAGTCTAGCACATTAACCTTTAGCGCCACACCAGGTCACCCTATATAATGTAGAATGGTATGAAAAGGTTTAGTGTATTACTTTTAGTTATTAATTTTACATCTTTTTTTGTGTGTGTGTGGTAGATTCATGTGGAACAAAATATTTGCCATTCAGTGTTTTCCACATGTACAGTTAAATGAGATTAATTACATTCATCATATTGTTCAACCATCTCCATCACCACTGTTTGTGTCCAAATATTCCCAACACCCTTAATAGAATCTCAGTGTTCCCTAAGCAGTGAATACATCTTTCCTATTCCCTCCCATCTGACCCTTCCTAACTATTAATACACATTGATCTCTATACACTGGCCTATTCTAGATATTTCATGTAAGTGGGATCATACAGTATTTGTTCTTTTTGTGACTGATTTATTTCACTCAGCAGAATATTTTATCAGGACTTCATTTAACTTTTAAGAAACCTTGGTGGTGTGGTACCAAGGTCAAGCATTGGGCTGCTAACTGTAAGGGTGATGTTTCAAACCCACTAGCTGTTTTTTGGGAGAAAGATGAGGCTGTCTGCTCCCTTAATGATTTTCCGTTTCAGAAATCCTAGGGAGCAGTTCTGTTCTGTCACATAGGGTCCTTATGAGTTGGAATCAACTCGATAGCAGTGGGTAGTGAATGGGCTTCTCCTTTTGTAAACACAGAGTACCTTTTTAGGAGAAACTGCATGATAAAATAAGATTTTAGGATTGTTGTGGTTGTTAGGTACCCTTGAGTCAGTTCTAACACATAGAGAATCTCTGTACAATCAAACAAAACCTTGCCTGTCCTGCGCCATCCTCACAGTGTTGTTATGTTTGAGCCCATTGTTACGGCTACTGTATCAATCCATTGCATTGGGGGGGTCTTCCCCTCCCCCCCTTTTTTTTTGTTTGCTGACCCTCTACTTTACTAAGCATGATATCATTCTCTAGGGATTGATTCTTCCTGACAACATGTTCAAAGTAAGAGGTGAAGTCTAGACATTCTCACTTGTGGGGAGCATTCTGGTTGTACTTCTGAACAAGATTTATTCTTGTGGATGTTGATGGTACTTTCAGTGCTCTTCCCGAGCACTGTAATTCAAAGCATCCATTCTTCTCTGGTCTTCCCTATTTACTGTCTAACTTTCACATGCGTATGAAGCACTTGAAAATACCATGACTTGCATCAGGTACACTTTAGTCCTCAAAGTGACACCTTGACTCTTTAATAGTTTAAAGAGGTTTTATGCAGCAGATTTGCCTAATGCAATACATCGCTTGATTTCTTGACTGCTGCTTCCATGAGTATTGATTGTGACCCAAGTAAAATGAAGTATTTTGACAACTTTAATCTTTTTCTCCATTTTCCATGATGGATATTTATTGGTCTAGTTATGAGGATTTTTTTTTTCTAGATCTTGAGGTGCAATCCATACTGAAAGCTGTAGTTGTTGTTCTTCATCAGTAGGTATTTTAATTCCTCTTCACTTCAAGCAAGCAAGATTGTATCATCTGCATATTACAGGTTGTTAAAGAGTCTTCCTGAAATCCTGATGCCATGTTTTTCTTAATATAATCCAGTTTCTTAGGTTATTTGCTCAGCACACAGATTGAATAAGTATGGTAAAAGGATACAACCCTGGCACACACCTTTCTTGATTTCAAACCATATAATGTCTGTTTGTTCTGTTTAAATGATTGCCTCTTGGTCTATGTATAGCTTCCTCATGAGCATAGTTGTTCCAGAATATCCAGTCTTCTCTGTTTTATCCATAGTGTGTTATGACCCACACAGTTGAATGCTTTTGCATAGTCAGTAAAGCACAAATAAGCATCTTTTTAATATTATCTGCTTTAAGCTAAGATCCATCTCATGTTAGCAATGAGATCCCTCATTCCACATCTTCATCTGAATCTGACTTGAATTTGTGGCAGCTCCTTGTCAATGCAGTACTACTATGATTTTTTAAAAATAATCTTCGGCAAAAAATTTACTTGCATGTGATATTAATGATACTATTCAATGACTTCCATATTTCAGGGTCACCTTTCTTTACAGTGAGTCAAAATATGAATCCCTCCTCATTAATTGACCAGGTTGCTGTCTTCCAGATAGATTTTCTTGGCATAAACCAGTGAGTACCTCCAGTGCTGCATCAGTTAGTTGAAACATTTTGATTTGCATTTCAGTGATTCCTGGAGCCTTGTTTTACTCCACTGTCTTCATTGTAGTTTGGATCTCTTTCCTCAGTATCTTCAGTTCATGGTCATATAGTATCTCCTGAAGTGAACACTTCTTTTTGGTACGCTGACTGTGTATTCCTGCCACCTTCTTTTGATGTTTCATGCATCATTCAATATTTTGTCCATGGATCCTTTGATATTTCAAGTTAAGGCTTGACTTTTTTTCTTAAGTTCTTTCAGCTTGAGAAGTGCTGAGCATGTTTTGGCACATTTCATTATAATTCTTGACTTTGTTTTCTAAAACTGTCCTAGGGAATTATCTGTTCAACTTTTTAACTTCACTTCCTCATTTCTTCCAGTAGCTTTAGCTTTTCTACATTCAAGAGCAAGTTTCAGAGTCTCTTCTGATACCCATTGTTCTCTTTTCTTTCCTGTCTTTCTAATGACCTTTTTTATCTTCATGGATGATATTCTTAAGGTCGTCTCACAACTCCTCTGGCCTTTTAGTCTAGTGCCTCATGCATCAAATCTATTCTTGAGTTGGGGTCTAAATTCAGGTGGGATGTGCTCATGGTCATATATTGGCTCTCATAGGCTTGTTTTAATTTTCTCAGCTTCAGTCTGAACTTGCATACAGACAATTGGTGGTCTGTTTCACAGTCTGCCTTGACCTCGTGTTGACTGATAATATTGAGCTCTCCATCATCTCTCCCCACACATATAGTCAGTTTGGTTCCTGTGTACTCTGTCTAGTGAGGTGTTTTTGTTGTTGAAAAAGGTCTTAGCAATAAATAAGTCAGTGGTCTTGCAAAATTCTGTCATATGATTTCTGTCACTAAGGTCATATTCTCCAACTACTGAGCCTTTTTCTTTTCCAGTTTTTTCATTCTTATCAATGCATGTTTGATCAATTTCAGACTGAAGAAGTTGGTAGAAGTCTTCAATTTCATCATCACTGGCTTTAGTGGTTTGAGCATAAATTTGAATAATAGTGGTACTGCCTGGTCTTCCTTGTAGTCCTATGGATAATATCCTATCACAGACAGCTTTGCATCAAAATATATCTTGAAGTGTTCTTTTTGATGATGAGTGATATACCATTTTCCTTTAATTTTTTGTTCCAGACATAGTAAACTATATGATTTTCGGATTCAAAATGACAAATACCAGTCCATTTCAGCTAACTAGAGCCTAGGATATAAATCTTTTTGCATTTCATTTCATTTTTGATGACTTTAATTTTCCTGATTCATACTTAAAACTTTCCATGTTCTGACTAATGAATATTTACAGCCTTCTTTTCATTTTGAGTTTTGCCCCATCAGCAAATAAGGTGCCCAAAACTTTGTTCCATCCACATCATTAAGGTTGACTCAACTTTGAGTAGGCATCTCTTTCCTAGCCGTATTTTGTGTGCCTTCCAACCTGAGGGGTTCATCTTTTGACACTATATCAGACAGTGTTTTGCTGCTATTCATTGTTCAACAGTTTAACTGTTTAGAACTAAGTAGTTCACCTTTGCTTCTTCCTTGTCTGTCTTAGTGTGGAAACTCTGCTGAAACTCCACCACCATACGTGACTTTGCTGGCATTCAAAATACCGGTGGCATAGCTCTCAGCATCACAGCAACACACTAGCCACCACTCTATGACCCAATGACAGGTGAATATTAGTATTTTAGAGTATATGTTGCTAATGAAACAAAAACAAGGACTTTCCCACATGCTATTAAAATTGTTATCTCAGATTTCTCTGCCTTGACTTTACATGATTATTTTTTATTGAAAAAAATTAAAATGTTCTAAAACTAAAGGGTGTAATGACATTCTCCCATGAATGATTTTTTTTTTTCATTCAATCTTTTAATGCTCTGACAATGAATGTTCCAGCTTAAAAATAAGAGCTCCTAGTAGTAAAAGTCTGTCTGTTGTATTTCAGTAATGAAAATATCAGACTTAATTTTATTTATTTATGAGTAATGCTTTCTAGCCACTTACATTTTCCTAAGACTTTGTCAGCCTGTCCTCACAGGATGCACCTGTTTTCTCTCAGAACTGGAGTTTCCGCAAGGGTTTCCCTTGTCCTTGTCTTCTCCTTGGCCACCTCCTGAATGCTGTGTTACACTGTCATTGGTGGTCAGCTTGGCCTACTCTGATTGCCTCAACCCCACTGAATATGTTACTAGCATCTATCAGCCAAGAGGAAAGACGCAGCATGTATTTTCCCCTAAAATAACCAACACAACATTCTTGTCTTCCTGGTTGATTGATGATGTAGGATGTTATCTCTGGAAAAGAGAGCTTTGCCTAACACCACACTGATGGTTAAAGTTAGTAAAACTCTGTCCTTCTCCAGTACTCTAATACCTCCTTGTTCTCACATTTCCAGAGACTGCTCTTCTGCTTCTACTTGCTGGCAGACCTTGTACATTCGCATTCTGTCTCTACCAGCGCGTGTTCTTACTGAGTTGTTGTTGTTGTTAAGTACCATGGA
>NW_006408524.1:31131129-31135483 GCF_000296735.1 Chrysochloris asiatica
TTTTTTTTTTTTTTTTTGACAACATAAAAACATAGTAAGAGTCTTAACAGTAGAACTCAGTACAGTGTAACATTAAAGGATATTTGAAAATTCAAAGCTCTTGTGATCAAGAGCTTTAAATTTTTCCTGGTAAAAACCTGGTATAATTGAAAATACATGCAGCAGATGCTTTGTCAGTTTCCCTAACTCTCTCTCACAGGGATACAAAGAAAATTGCTTTTTAAAAAATCCCATGACACTGTCTGTTGTAATTAGAGCCATTAAGTCAAAATGATAAATAACCATTCAATGACATACTATAAAAGAAAATGGCCCTTTGCACTGATTTTTCTTGAAGAGCAAGAGATTTGAGATTATGGCGAATAGGAAGTTCCACTCTTTTAACCTTGAGGACTGTTTAGAATTTAGGAAATTAGAAAGCAGGACAAAATGATTTTCTCTTTTATCCTTCAGCATGGTCATGCCCACTAAGATGGCAAATGAAACTGATTTGCCAAAGAGAGAAATCATTATGACCCTGCAATGGAGAGTACTCTAAAGTACAGGGCTGTTGAGGTCATTGTTTTTGAAAACGCAGTCCGGGACCCTTCCTCCGGAGAGTGTGTAATATGTATAAGGCTCCATAGACAAGAGGGATTCTCATTCTAAATGGGAGTGTGCGTCTGTTGTTGAAAATGGTGCTGGGATGGAGTTTTGACCTCTACTGGGCACAGGAACCTGGTGGCACAGAAATAGGTCTTCTTTTCTGGTCTTGATGTGTTCCAGGACATTGATTTTACTGCATTCAGATGCCTTCTTGTAATTGCCTATGTTTTATAAACTTTGAGAAGCCTTGAGAACCAGTTTCCAGGGGTTTGGAGCAGAGATGGCAGTGTAAGGCAGGAGAGACGTAGTAAAAGGAAGAAGCAGGTTTTCTATTTGAGAATTGAGGAAGAGCTTACAGTATCACAGCTCTTGGGAGCGTATTTTCTGTGAGAAAGCTGGAAGGATATAATGAATGTACCCTGTGCATAAATTCAATATTAGTTCTATACCCAAGGTCAAATGAAAGTTAATGACCATTTGCACACCAGAGATCTGAAACCCACATTTTATTTCTTTTTCATAATGACAAAAAAGGAGAACAATTTATATTTAAATTGACTTAAATTTCGAAGTATAAACAGTGGTCTCCCTGGTACCCTGTTTTTTTTCCCCAATGAAACTTTCTTGCAGGGCTTGATTGTCATTAAAAAAAAAAAAAAAAATTAAGTCCCACCCCACTCTGGTTCCCCATGTGGACAGTTTTCTTTGGAACTACCCAGTTCCTGTCCTGCTAGTTTAGAGATCAGAAGCCAGTGATGCAATCGGGGCTACTTTCTTTAAGTATTTTGGTTTTTCATTTGTTTAGCTAATTCTAGGATTGAAGCAACTACTGGGAGTCTTTACCAAGCTGTTGATCAGGCAGCTTCTCCCAAAGCTTGCTAGTTCCTTTGTTCTTGGTCCTCTGGTGAGTGGGAGCTGCTCCTAGAAGAACTTACCATATCTACTGCCCACCATTAGAAGACAGAGCCCTGTGAGGATGTTATGCTAACTACCAGGTGCTCCAAACAGGATATGCATCAATTTATGCCTCTATATCTGAAGAATTCTGTGTATTTGAATAAAGGCTTACATTTGGGCTATGTGGGTGAGAGCAGGAATGGGGATGGATTCATTTTCAGTGACTGTAATTCGGTGGCTGCTTCTCTGTATATTCATAAGGTATACAGTTAAAATAATCTGTATATGTTTTTAAGTATGGAATATTTAAAGAATTTTTTAAAAGAAGATAATAGTATAACTTGTTTTTGGTAAATGCCATCGAGTCAGTTCCAACTCATAATGACCCTGTATAGGATTTCCAAGGAGCAGCTAGTGGGTTTGAACTGCCGATATTCTGGTTCAAAGTCCAGTACTGAACCTACAGCACCATACCAGGAGTCCTAATGGTATAATTAATGACAGTTCATGTAAAACCATATCAGTAGCTAAAATTCTCTTCTATGTGCTGAAATATTTCTTAAGAGTACTTACTGAATGCTGTTTTTATAAAGTTATAAAATTCTGCAGCCCCCTACCTGGTGGCACAACAATTCAGCACTCAGCTGCTAACCAAAAGGCTGTTCAAACCCAGCAGGCCCTCTGTGGGGGAAAGCTGTGGCAGTCTGCTTCCATAAAGATTACAGCCTTGGCAATGTTATAGGCAGTTCTGCTCTGCCCTGCAGGGTTGCTGAGTCATTTATTGGATCTATTTATTCAATAAGAATACAAGGATAATAACTGCTGGTAATTATTCTTGTATTATTCAGTGAAAATCTGTGAAGCAATTCTCTTTCTCTCTTTTTTTGTCTTTAAACTCTAGGGATATTTCCTGCTGTCATTGGTAAGAGCTATCAAGGGAAATCTTTGTCTTGGCCCTTATGACCCAACTATTGTCCATCATTCGTCACATTAAAAGTCTAATTGCATAAACAGCCATGGAAATGGAGCTGTTCTTGGTGAAACTTGAAATGACACGAACTCAGTATATGTTATTAGTATATATTACTAAATGATGTTCATGATGCTCCCTACTATATAATGTGAGATTTGCTTCATCTGAATTTTACTGGGATAAGTGATACTGTTACAACAAAAATGAAATTTACTTTATACACTGTTCCTGCCCCTCATTGTTATTCATAGCAATCCAGTATAGGGTTTCCAAGAAGTAGCTGTTGAGTTTGAACCGCCAACCGCATACTTCAAACCAACTTTACTATCCTCAGCTTATCCAACAGTGCCTTACCAGGAATCCCCTGCCCTTCATATTACACAAAATCACAACATTTGAGAATTTCTAAATCCGACAGTTCCTTTGTAAGTGGTAATGGTTTATGTTTGTTCTGTCTAAATTGATAAGTGTTACAATTCAGTACTTCAGAGGAGCTCTGATAGCCTAATGGTTACGAGCTGGGCTGCTAACCTCAAAGTTAGCGGCAGTTTGATACTACCAGTGGTTCCGTGGGTGAAAGATGAGGTTTTCTACTTCCGTAAAGATTTACAGCCTCAGAAACCCTATACAGGGTCGCTATGGGTCGGAACCGACTCGACAGCACTTAACAACAAGAAGAAGTGATTATATATTTTTTTTTGGGGGGGGGATGAGGTTTGTGATAGGAACGTTATCCCTTGAATTACTGAAGATACAGTTTATGCAACTTCAGTTAGGCAGTACATTTTGATAGTGTCTTTGTGTGGATGTGGAGTCAGCTTGACACATGGCAACCTCATGTGTGTGTGAGTAGAACTGTGCTCTATGGGGTTTCTATGACTGAATTTTTCAAAAGTAGATGTCTGGGGCTTGCTTCTGCAGTCCCTGTGGGTATATTTGGACCACTAACCTTTTAATTTTCAGTCAAACACATTCACTGTACCAATAGGTAACAAACATGACAGATAACAATTGTCACTTCAGTTTTATAGGTTTTAATTTTGTTCATTTGGGTTCTTAGTGTTGTTTCCAAGCTCATTTGTTATATCCTGCTTTCAATGATTGGTCCTGATGTGGCGCTGTAGGATAAGCACTGGACCTCAACGTCGGTTTGAACCACAAGGTTGGTGATTCAGACTCACCCTATACAGGGTCTCTATGAGTCAGAACTGACTAAACAACTTTCAGTAATGCCACTAAGTGCAGGTTCTCCCAGCACATCCAGTGCCAACAAAAACTGCACAAATGAGTAAGACTATCGCAAACTTCCCACACTCAGGGAGAAAGTAAGGAAGACTGTTAGTGGTCCCCTGGGTGGTACAAACAGTTAATGGGCTCAACTTCTAGCAAAAAGGTTGGCAGACACCGTGGAAGAAAAAGCCTGGCAAGTTTACTGAAAAGTCAGTCATTGAAAACCCTATGGAGCATAGTTCTCTGACACACATGGAGGCGCCATGCCTTGAAGTCACTTCATCAGTAACTGGTTTAACTGGTTGATAAACCCACACTGGGAACCCATCTTGCTGACAGTGGAGGAGTGAGCATCCATCAGGTCCAGTGAGGGGAGGGAGGGGCCATCACGCAGCCTGATTGATCGTAGAGCAGCTCACCAGTTGGAGGCCTGGAAACCCCCTCACAGATCCTCCACTTCTCTTAAAGCCCCCACTGAAACTGATCCCAGGCTCACATTTGTAACTGCAGTCAAGTTCTTCAAGTTGCTTCATTTAACATTAGGCTCATACAGTGATGGTGATGGTGGTGATGGTGGTGGTGGTGGTGGTGATGATGGTGGTGATGATGGTGGTGATGGTGGTGGTGATGGTGGTGATGATGGTGGTGATGGTGGTGATGGTGGTGGTG
>NW_006408524.1:31136012-31161084 GCF_000296735.1 Chrysochloris asiatica
TTTTAATTCCATTTTTTCCATGAACTTTTTCAAGCCCTGTTGTAAAAGTTAATACATTCCTTGGTTGGTCTGGTAACCAGGTAGTCTTCCAGCTGTATTTATTTGGTTGGACCTGGCCATCCAAGGTAATGTCCTAGGGTCTACACTAGGGTTTTCTTTCTTTCTTTTTTGAATTTTTACATTTTCAGAAGAAAGTCAGACTGATAAAAATAACATGATTTTATATGTGAAAATTCAAAATACATGTACTTTTATTCATTTCAAAGAAAAGACGATTCATCTTTTGGGTTGGTAACTAGTATCAAAACTTTTTTTCATATATATTTTGACTTCGTTTTCCTGTTAGGTAATCTTAGAAGGAGGCTTTATTTTGTGATCCACTAAGGCATTTACATTGATACTCAAAAATGGAAGTGTAATAAGTTCTCAACGTCATTCACAACACGAAAGATCCAGGGAGGAATGGCATGTCCTTTATTTTCACCATCGGTTCTGATATCTTCCTTCACAAGCCCCTTCCAACTGCCATTGACCAACATTCTTGCCATCTCTGATTTGAACTGTTTTGGTGATAAGCAGTCTGTTCAAGATGTAACTCCCTGCCTGGGGTTAGTGTCATGTCAGTTCTTTGGATCCTGTAGTTCCTGGTCAGGGCGTGTTGAATCCACCCTTGGCCCTGGCTCTTCTGGTCTCTGTTCAGTGCTCAAACTTGGTCCCTAGCATCAGTGGTCCATGTCATCTGGGGAAGGTTCTCGGGGCCTCCTTGACTGCCTCACCCCACAATGTTTTTTGCTGGGGCTGTAAACCCCATGGCCACCCTGTCACACGCCCCACCAAGTCCCCTGTCCTTCCTGAGAATATGAAGAAATTTCCACATCTTGGGAAACATCCCATCCCGGGAAAGGCAAGCAATTCAGGAAAAATAAACTCTGTTCACTGTCTGCCCCAGCCTTAAGGTGCTGGTTGCTGATATGCTGGGAGGCTGCTGGGAACGACAGGAAGACACTTAAAGGCAGTTTCCTCCATGTGCCAAAACTGAATCTATTTACAAATCCTGATCCTCAGCCATCTACCTGACCTCAAGCACTCAGCTGCAGCCCAGTCAGGAAGCTCAGCTCACAGCACTTACTTCCACATCTGCTGCTGCCTCTTTACCTTCCTCCTACCCTTTATTGAAAGGAGCTCTGGTAGCTTAGTGGTTACAAATTAGGCTACTAACCTCAAGGTCAATAGTTCGAAACTACCAGCTGTTTCATGGAAGGAAGATGAGGCTTTCTGCTCCGGTAAAGATTAGCAGCCTTGGAAACCCTGTACAGGGTCACTATGAGTTGGAACCGACTCCATGGCACATAACCACCCTTTGTTGAAGCTTTTTAGTCCACTACTTCTTGATCCTCCTATTTTAGAGCATCCTCCTATTTGTGACCTAGCCATCATGGAGAGAAGGATCTGAGACCTAAGTCTTCTGGGGTTAATTTGTGACCTGCTAAAGGAAATTCACATGCCCTTGCTCTATAGATGTTGCCCTTTCAAGTCTGTTGTCTTACTGCAAAAGTGTATCTTGAATGTTGGAATATTAATATTGATGCCCTTTTTTTTTTTTTTGCATCCCATAGTTTCTGTTCTACCCACACAGTAAATGGGTTTGATTAGGAAAAAGAGCGCTGTGGGTTAATGTATCAGACTGCAAAGCCGTTTGAACTGCAAGGTCGGCGGTTCAAGCTCACCAGCTGCTCCTCAGAAACCCTATCCAGGGTCGCTATGGGTCGGAACCTGACTTGATGGCATTTCACAGCAACAACAACAGATTAAAATGCAAAAGAGAAAAGCACATGACCCCCTCTGCAGTATTTAATAGACACCATCGATTAAGCCATCTCTATCCATATAATACCCTTTGAGGTTTGTTGTTGTTATTATCCTTCTTTTACAAGTAAGACACCCTGATGACACAATGGTTAAGCACCTGACTGCAAACCAGAAGGTCCAGGGTTCAAACCCACCAGTTGCTCCAAGGGAGAGAGATGTGGCAGTCTGCTTCTGTAAAGATTTCCAGCCTTGGGATACCTATGGAACACTTCTACTCTGACCCAGAGGGTGACTGTGAGTTGGAGCTGACTTGGTGGCATGGATTTATTTTGTTATTAAAAAAAATTTTTTTTAACAAGAAGTTGAAACTTGGTGAGTTGAAAGAACTTGGAAAAAGTCACATACTTGAGAACTGTAAGATATGATGGCTTATTTTCCTCCCCAAATGAAAGGAAATTCCTTTAACTTTATGACAGAAGGAAATGTTGCCCAATCCTATGTCATCTGTATGATCCTTGCTATGTTTAGTGTGTGGGAGTGGCTATTGTGTCAGCTCATTGCATTGAGTTTCTGGCACTTTTGCTGACCCTCTGCTATATAAAACATGATGACTTTTTCTAGCAGTTGGTCTTTCCTGATGACAGGTCCAAAGTAAGCAAGTCAAAGTCTCATCAACCTCGCTTGTAAGGAGCTGGAGTATTGGTTGTATTTCTTCTAAGACCAATTTGCTCATTCTTCTGACATTCCATGGTATATTCTGTGTTCAATACCACAATCCTAATTAATCACTTCTTCTGTCTTCATTTTTCATTGTACAGCTTTTGCATACATATGAAGGGAATAAAAATACCTTGGCTTAAATCAGGAACACCTTAGTTATCATAGTAACATCTTTGCTTTTAACATGTTAAAGAGGTTGTTTGCAGAAGATTTGCCCAATTTAATTATGTCCTTTGGTTTCTTGACTTGCGTCCATGGACATTGTTGACTGAAGTAAAATGAAAATAATTAACAACTTCCTTTTTTTTTTTTTCTTTATGTTGTTTATTAGTCCAGTTGTGAGGGTTTTGTTTTCTTTTTCTTACTGTTCTGATGTAATCTTTACTAAGGACTGTCTTTGACTTTCATCAATAAGTTCTTCAAGTGGTATTCATTTTCAGCAAGCAAGGCTGTATCATCTGTAGATCCCAGGTTGTTAATGAGTTTTCCTCCAATCTCATGCCACATACGTCTTCAAATAGGCCAGCTTCCCAAGCTGGAATAGGTTACTGAAGATCCTCTTTCCTGTCCTCTTCTTGGGCTTTCTGACTCTGTTTTTGTTTTGTGGTACTTGTGTATTGCTCATATTTGCAAACTCTGGGATGCATGGGGAGTGTTTGGTTCCTTGTCTGTTTTAGAATTCCACTGGACTCTCAAAGGGGAGGTTTAGTAATAGAATTGTCAATAATTAGAAATGGTCAAACTTGTTAAGTGCTGTCTAACGTACAGCGACCCCTTTGTAGGGTTTTCAAGGAGCAGCTGGTGGATTTCACAGTTGCCTTTGAGGTCTGAAGCCCAGTGCTGATCAGACAGTGCCACACCAGGAGTCTAAACATGAACCTCATGTAAATCGTCATAAAGCTGTGGTAAATGGTTTCTTTTGATGTAGCTTACTTACCTACGATAAGACCTTAGTTAATAAGAGTGTCCACATACATCTCACTCCTTACACTTTCTGGCTTATATTCCTGAAAACAGGATTGCCTGACTATGAAAAGCAGACCAAGAAACTCAGGGTTAGTCCTGGCTTAGCTGTGGTTTGCTGTGACTTAGTCACCGCAAGAGGCTCCATTGTTTTCTATGAACAGAGCTCATGACCCCTGCCTCTGGAGGTGTGGGAGGGTTAAGTGGCATGGTACATAGCATGTAGCTCCGTGCCTGAAGAAGAGGCTCAGCAATAATTTTTCTTTGACTTCCTGAGATAAAAACATTTGTAAAATGTAATTCCTGAGTAGTGAAGTAACTAGGATCTTTGTTAATGTGTGACAGTCCTGCAGCGTCATTGATGTCCATTACTACATACCAGCTGGTAGTGGTACACATGTGATTTAGCAAATTGGCCTGAATCTGTCATATCACTGGGATGCATTCTTAAAAGGTGTGTAAAACTAAAGGCATTATATAAACTTACCATTCAATCTTTACAGCAAAATACTGAAGGAAGATTGTAGTTTAGGTTAACTGGAATTTTGTTCATTGAAGTTTTACTTTGTGTGATATCAAAGCATCTGTGCTTTAAAAGTTGTTTTGTGCGTGTGTGTATGTGTGTGTGTGTGTGTTTCTGTGTGTGTTTGGGGTTTGTTTGTTTTTGTTGTTTTTTTCTGGATTTGTTCCTTCTTTCCTAAGAAAGGCAACCAAACCGATTACTGGGGTGAAATTTTGATTACTTCTTTACTACCCTGGCAAATGGAGAGGATACTTATGTTCTAATTAAAGGATTTGATTTGGGATATACTCTGCTTTGGTGACATTATCATTTTTCTCTGTGAATAACTTTTCCATTGACCAGGTGTGTAGTAAATCTTACTCAGAAAAGAAAAAATGTAAAGTGAAAGAAAAGGACGTTTGGAGGGTCTTGTTGTAAGACAAAGACCCAGGAGTTGGAATAGAATCCTTTCTGCCTCAGGGAAGGAATCAATCTTGCAGCCAGCTGGGCACTAGGGAAGGCAGCCCAGAGCTCATCTCTTGGAGATTTGAGCTGTTTTCAGCAGAGCATAGGAAGCATGGAAGCACTTACGGAGGAAAGCGGTTTGGTTTTGTGTTTGTTTGTTTTGAGTTACCTCTGGTTTTAGACTCCTGGTGTGGCACTGTACACTGTAGCAGTAGACACAAAGGTAACAATAATTGGGAGGATGACACCAGATGTGTTTCCTTCTGTTGTGTGTAGGACTGCTATGAGTTGGAATCCACTTAACGTCACCTAGCAACAACTATATAAATTTATGGGTTATGAGATATGGTGGAAGTTGGGACTTCATGGGTAGTAATGCTCAAAAATGAACAGGTCATTTTATGTTCTAATTTTCAAACAGACTTGAAGTTTAAGTTGGAAATGTAAGCTATATTCAGGTCAGTTTGTAATAAACCTAATTGTTTTGTTTTCCACCTTGTGTTCAATTTATTTTTTGTTGTTTGGCAGTTCCAACTCATACCAACCTTACATATAATACGACACTCTGCCTCATCCTGTGCCATGCTCCTAGCCATGGCTATGTGTGGGCCATTGTTATAGCCACTGTGTCACTCCATCTCATCCAGGCTCTTCTTCTTTTTCATGACCCTCGGATACGGTGCTGTAAGATAAGCACTGGATTGTTAACCGCAGAGCCGGCAGTTCAATCCCATCAGCCACTCTTCAGAAACCCTATACAGGGTAGTTATGAGTCAGAACCAACTCACTGGCACTTAACAATAGTAACAACTGCTTTACCAAGTCTGATGTCCTTCTCCAGAGACTGATCCTTCCTGATAAGATTTCTAAGGTCCTTGATAGTATGTTTAAGACAGATTTGCTTGTTTTTCTGATTGTCCATGTTGTATTCAATATTCTTCACCAACAAAGGCATTATTATTGTGTCTTTCTTCTTCAGTATCCAGCTTTTGCATGCACATGTGGCAGTGGAAAATACCATGCCCTGAGTAAGGCATTCCTTAGCCTTCAAAATGACATCTTTGCTTTTTAATACTTTAAAGAGTTCTTTGGCAGCAGATTTGCCTAGTGCAGCACACTGTTTGATTTCTTGGCTGCTGCTTCCAAGGGTGTTGATTGTGGATCCGAATTAAAATCCTTGACAACTTCAAGCTTTTCTCCATTTATCCTGATGTTGCTTATTGGTCCAATTGTGAGGATTTTTGTTTTCTTTATGTTGAGGTGTAATCTATACTGTTGTCTCTGATTTTCATCTGTAAGTGTTTCAAGTCCTTTGTACTTTCAGCAATCAAGGTTATGTCGTCTGCATATTGCCGGATGTTAGTGAATCTTTCTTCAGTCCTGATGTCACATTCTTCTTCATATAGTCCAGCTTCTTGGATTATTTGCTTAGCATACAGATTGATTAAATATCATAAAAGGATATAACCATGATGCACACCTTTTCTGATTTAAACCGTGCAGTATCCCTTTGTCCTGTTTCAAGGGCCATCGCTTGGCCTTGTCCAGGCCCTGTGTCCACACAATAAAGTGTTCTTGATTCCCATTCCTCCCAGTGCTGCCCATAATTGGTTGTGTCCACATAGTCAAATGCAACAATTTTAAAACTATCTTCAGCAAGATTTACTTGTATGTGATATTAATGGTAATGTGCAATAATTTCCTCATTCTGTTAGACCCCCTGTCTTTGGAATGAACACAAATATGGATCTCTTCCAGTCATTTGCCAAACAGCTGTCATCCCGATTTCTTGGCATAGGCTAGTGAGTACATGTAGTGTTGCATTCATTTGTTGAAACATCTCAATTGATATTCTATCAGTGTTCCTGGAGGCTTGTTAGGTAACCATTTAATCTTCATGATATGTTGTTGGCAGCAAATATTGGTAGGAAGGGATGTTAAAAAGAATTAGATACATCTGGGTACTCAACTAATCTTATATATGGACTTTCCCTGTAATTCTGGGTCTGCTACTTAGCATCTCTGGCCTTAGGCTTTCCTCTGTAAAATGAGGATAATAGTAATAATGTTTTTAATCTGATTAGATAGAAGACCATCCACACACCTGCCTTAAAACATACAGTGCAATTTAGCTCAGGTTTCTGTAAGAACTGAACCATATGACTGTCAAAATGTATGTGGATCCTGCTTTGTGCAAGGAAATCGTTCTCTCATCTTGTGGAAATTAATAAATCACCCCTGCTGGGTCTGTGTTTTGGGTAAACAAGCATATAGCTGAAATCCCATCCAGGCAGACCTACTAACCTGCAGACTTAGAAGCTTTTGATGGTGACTATTGGCAGTTGAATCAGGGATGGGATTTGCTGGATCTAGGAGACAAGATTGCTTTTGTGTAAGTGGCTTTCCTCACTCCTTGGTAAGTATGAGTCCATTTCACTACCTAGTTAGGAGGGTCAGGAAAAGTATCAGGTGAGGCACTTCAAAGGAGGTGACTGTATTTAATCTCAGGAAATAGTATTCATCTTCTATTAGTAAAAAAATAATTTCTTTCTAACCTACTAAATTAATTTTGAACAAGCTTTTTAACAAATGTTGATATGAAGGGGTATTAAATTATTAACCTACCCAGAGTGAGCACATACCTCAGTTCAGCTTTACTAATACTTCTTCTAGAGGTTTATGGGGGCGATGGAATGAGGTAGCCCACATGCAGCTGTAGTGTAGTTAGAGTTCTGTATGTGAAGTGCCGTCAGTCAGTTTGACTCACAGCAGTCCTGTGTAGTGTTTCCAAAGAGTGGCCGGTGCGTATCCTGCAGAGCCACCAGCCCTCTAAGAGTTCAGGAACTGTATGTGTTTATATTACAATGATGGTTGCAGTTCCTTTCTTCACATCACCTCATTCGATACTGAATGACCTCCAAGCTCCTCAGTGTGGCATCCAAAGGTGACTTACTTTCTGGCTTTGTTTCCTCGTCTTTCCCAGCACTCCACCGTTTGCTCTCCTACAAGCTCCTTATTATGCCAACTCTTCTGCCTTCACTGCCTCACCTCATCCACCTTTGAGAATCTGCCTTTTCCTAAAGCTCATTCATAATCTTGATCTCACCCCATACTAGATGTGACGTATTAATTCAGTGTACGTTTGCCTTACACTTGCTGCTTTCTGAATTTAGCAGCCTTGTGAAATTCAGTAGACCATTACCTAGCGCTACTATGCTCTAGAAGTTATTCCAGGTGCTGGAATTATAGGAACAGTCTTATCCCTTGATTAATTCATGATGTGGTTTGACAAAGGCAGGCATTCATATGCTAGCTATAAAACATCCACACAAAGGGACATTATTGTTGTTGCTGTGACGTTCCAGCTAGTTAGTTCCTTCTCATAGGGTTTCCATGGAGCAGCTGGTAGTTTGGAAACATCAACCTTGCAGTTAGCAGTCCAGTGATTATCTTAAAGCACCACACCAGCACTCCAAAGGAATGTTGTTGTTGTTAAGTGCTGTCGTCAAGTTGGTTCTGACTCATTGCTACCCTGTATATGTTTCCAAGGAGCAGCTGGTGGGTTTGAACTGCCAACCTTGTGGTTCAAATTGACCTTGTGATCCAGTGCTTATCATGCATCATCACACTGGGACTCCAGAGTACAGAAAAAGGCCTTTAACAAGCCAGGAGGAGGGATTCTTCATTTTGACATGGGCCTTTAAGACAGATGGTGAGGATTCAGAAGGGTCTTCATTAAGGAGGTGGTTTGTGCTGGAGAGTCTGGTGGTCAAGAGCAGTTTCATCCAAACAAGTCAGTACAAAGGCTTCCTGGCTAAAACCAGAGATGTTCAAGATGAACTCAGGAGGAGAGCAAGGCCTGATGGTCAAGCCTTCAAGGTCAGGCGAGGACACGGGCATAGATGTTGGTCAGCGTGATGTATTGTGGTCTGGTGATGACAGGTTCAGAAGCGGTTAAACCTGCATGTCCCTGAGTCAAGCCCTATTACATCAGGACATTGGGGATGGGCCCCTGGAACCTAAGTTTGTATCACACTCCCTGAGTGATAGGCAGCGTTTAAAGTGATGGCAGGAGAAGGTAGGATCTGGGGAGGGTGACAAGAACAGACTTGCATTTGGAAATGGAATTTGGGCAGCTGTGTGGAGAATGGATTGAGGGAGAGTCTGGCTCAGAGGCTGTGTGAGTAGCCTAGGTGAGAGCTGATGGCATGGTGATTGATGACAGTAGCCGAGAAGAAGAGGCCGGAAACATATCAGAGATAGAAATGATGGGATTCAGTGAATGGGTGATGTGAGGGCTGTGAAGAGGCCTGAGGTTTCTAGTGCAGTATTTTGTGGTGATCTAAACTGAAATAGAGATTCTATGAGGAGGAAGAGGTTTGGGTAATAGAACAAAGGTGAGGCGTGTGGTTTCAGACTTTTGTGTGTCCACACACAAAGATTACTCTTCCTTGAGGACAGAGATTATGCCCCTACACTTGGCATAAGAGCTTGTACGTAGCAGATACTTAATGGTCTGTGAAATGAAAGTGTTCGGTGTATAACGGGGGCCCAAATTCAGAAAAGAGGGCAGAGATTGAGACATAGATTTGGGACTAGCCTGCATTGCAGTGAAAGTTGAAACCATAGGAACAGATAAGATCCCCAAGGAAAACAGTGAAGAGAGAAAAGAGAGTCTGGGGGAAACTTGATTTCTGAGATGGTTCAAGGATGATAAGGAACAGAAGAGAGATTTTAAAATCAACAGTCTCAAGTTTAACTGCCCAGGTGATTAGATGGGACTGAAAAAAAGACTGTGGGGACAGGTCTGGTGGCCATTGGCAACCTTTGCAAAAAGAGTTTTAATGGCACCATCTGGGTCAGATTAAATTGTATTGATGGTACTGGTCCCCAATGTTTACATTGTCACATAAGAAGAAGTTAGCCTGGTGAGATGAAAGGTTGCAACTACTTTTCTTCTTAACTTTTTTTAAAAAAATAGGAGAGATTTTGTGCATTTGAAGCATTAGTGATTATATGTTATTATTCCAAAAGGAATATATTCTATAAGCATTTCTTACTGCACATCATCTCACAGGGAACAAAATCCTTGCTGAATGTGGGTTGATGTTATGAAGACTCTTAAAATAAATATTATGGCTCCTCTCCAGCAATGATAAAAATGAACTACCTATTTAGATATTAGGGAACTGGGTTCTACCTCCTGTAACATGGAAACATCACAGTGTTTTCCTAATTTTTTTTTCCTTTGGTCCACAACCCAATGAACACACAAAACATTCCAACACAATGCACATTTCATCACCTTCCTGAAAAATAAAGTTTCCTGTTGTTAAGTGCTGTCAAGTCGGTGCCGACTCAAAACAACACCCTGTATAGCATTTCCAAGGAGCGGCTGGTGAACTTGAACCACCAACTGTATGGTTCAAACCGACTCTGCAATCCAGCACATTAGCTTGCAGTGCCACACCAGGACTCCTAATTTTCCTAGTTAAGTCTTTATTGTTGTTGTTATTGTTGTTAAGTGCCATCAGTTGATTCCAGCTCTTTGTGACTCGATGTGACAGCGTATAGACCCCATCGAGTTTCTAGGTCGTAGTCTTTACACAAGTAGATCTTTCTCCCATATTTACTAGTTAATTACTTGTATATGAGTAGCAGAGAAACATTGTCAAATATAGTACCAGACAATGAGCCCCTCAGGTTGGAAGGCACTCAAAATGCAACCCGGGAAGAGCTGCCTCCTCAAAGTTGAGTTGACCGTGATGATGTGAATGGAATAAAGCTCATGGGAGAAAAGCCCGCGGGACCCTCATTTGCTAATGGGGCACAACTCAAAATGAGGAGAAACACCTGTAAACATCCATTGAAAATCGGAACATGGAATGTACGAAGTATGAATATGGGAAAATGAGAAGTTGTCAAAAATGAAATGGAACACATAAACATCTATATCTTAGGCATTAGTGAGCTGAAATGGACTGGTATTGGCCATTTTTAATCTGACAACCACATGGTTTACTATGCTGGAAATGACAAATTGAAGAGGAATGATACTGTATTCATTGTCAAAAAGAACATATCTAGATCAGTCATGAGGTACAATGCTGTCTGTGATAGGATAATATCCATGTGTCTACAGGGAAGCCCAGTTAATACCACTATTATTCAAATTTATGCACCAATTACTAAAGCCAGTGATGATGAAATAGAAGAATTCTACCAACTTCTTCAAGCTGAAATTGATCAAACATGCAATCAAGATGTATCAGTGGAGAAAAGATTGAAGTTGTCAAGGACTTCAGTCTCTTTGGATCAAGTATCAACACTCAAGGAAGCAGCAGTCAAGAAATCAATCAACATACTGCATTAGGCAAATCTGCTGCACAAGACATTTTTAAAGTGTTGAAGAACAAAGATGTCAGTTTGAGGACTAAGGTGGGCCTGACCCAAGCCATGGTATTTTCAATAACCTCATATGCATGTGAAAGCTGGACAGTGAATAATGAAGAGCACAGAGGAATTGATGCTTTTGAGTTATGGTGTTGGAGGAGAATATTGAAAGTACCGTGGGCTGCCAAAAGAACCAATAGATCTGTTTTGGACAAAGTGCAGCCAGAGTGCTCCTTGGAGTCCACGACAGCCAAACTTCGTCTCTCATAATTTGGACATATTGTCAAGAGGGACAAGTCACTGGAGAAAGATATCATGTTTGGTAAGGTGGAGGGTCAGAGAAAAAGAGGAAGACCCCAAGGAGATGGATTGGCCAAGTGGCAGCATCGATGGACTCAAGCGTGGCAACAGTAGTGAGGTTGGCCCAGGATCGGGCAGTGTTTCGTTCTGCTGTGCATAAGGTCACTATGAGTCGGTACTGACTCGATGGCACCTAACAACAACAACAGTGGGGGAGTATTCTGATCTTTTGGGGTTTTTTTCCTATTCTTTCTATTTTGTTTAAATAAATAAATAAAATACTAGTCAGGATCCAAATAAATTAATATCCTAATTAGTGGTTTTGACCAACACTTGACTGTGAGGCAGAGTTGAACTACCCCAGATATAGTGCATTTTATATGAGGGGACTTCAGAAAGTTCCTTGAAAAATAGAATGTAAAGATAATTGAATTTTTCCAGAGAATTTTTGAAGCCCCATTGTATGTGAGAACTCAGACAAATTAGAGAGCTCTAATGGTTCTGAGGGACCAGTCACTGGAGAAGGACATCATGTTTGGTAAGGTGAAGGGTCAGAGAAAAAGAGGCAGACCCCCAACGAGATGGAATGGCCAGGTGGCAGCATCGATGGACTCAAGTGTAGCAACAGTAGTGAGGTTGGCCCAGGATTGGGCACTGTATCGTTCTGGTGTGCATAAGGTCACTATGAGTTGGTACTGACTCGATGGAACCTAACAACAACAACACTGGTTCTGTGAGAAGGAGCTCTGGTGTCCTGGTGTGGCACTGTGAGTTAATGTGCTGGACTGCAAAGTCTCTTTGAACCACAAGCTTGGCAGTTCAAGCTCACCAGCTGCTCCTCGGAAACCCTATACAGGGTCGTTATGGGTTGAAATTGACTCGATGGCACTTAACAACAACAATGGTTCTGTGGTCGAATCTCACCTTCACATGGGAAATTCAGGTTCAGTTCCCTGTATTTCACTGAGGTTGCACCTCAGTGTAGCCCCATCCATCTGTCAATGGACATTTGTCTGTTGCGATGAACCTGAACAATTTCAGTGGCATTTCCAAACTAAGGTGGACTAGGAAGAAAGGCCTGGTCATCTACTTTCAAAAGTTTGTCAGTATAAACCCTGAGGAGCACAACAGATCTGTAACAGATGATGGAGATATGGCGCAGAAGTGGGTGGTGTTTCATTCCATTGTGCATGGCGTTGTTGAGTCGGGCTGACTCCATCACAGGTAACAGCAACAACAATGACAAGACACGAGTTTCCATTTCCTCATCTACCAAATGGGGACATTTTTACCTGTGCTACTCCACAGGTTCTGTGAGTATCAATGAGACCCTTTGGGCAGTCACTCTCTGTCACAGTACTGTACAAATGAAATGCATTATTGCTGAAACTTTAGTTCTCTGCAAGCATTCAAACATTTATATATATTTGCTGAATCCTCTAAAACAAATGGTTGATATGTCATTTGAAAAAACTCAGTAAGTTGGTTTTTAAAGAATGGTGTTCATGTGGCTCTTTTTTTACAAAACTGATGGGCAGAAAATAAAAAAGCATTGTCATAAAGGATATCAAACTCATGTTGTCTAGATAGTCCCAGGGAGCTTCAAAAACTTCATGGAAAAAGTCCATCATCTTTTAGTTCCATTTTTTTCCCTATACATCTTTTTAAGCCCTTCATATTGTTAGCCTCTCATTCTGGAGTCCTGGTGTGGCTCTGTGGGTTAATGTGATGGACTACAGTGTGGGTTTGAATCATGAGATCAGCAGTTCAAGTTCACCAGTTGCTCCTCAGAGACCCTATATAAGATCAGTATGGGTCGGAACTGACTTGATGGCAATTAACAACAACATTCTGGTAAGTTGTGGGAAAATAAAACCTGTTATTGTCTCTAAAGCAACCTGAAAATGATATCAAAGCAAATGATAAAAAAATCCTAAAGAGTTGATCAACTGTAGCTCCTCTTGGTTTCCCAGTGGTTCCCTTCCATAGTGGTTTATTTGGACATGACTCTCTGATGTGAATTAGTGTTCTTTAGGTACAGATATTCTTCGTTCTCATGCAGACTCTCTTATGCACTATTCAAGATACATGCATCAGATCCTTTATGTGTGACCCCCGTGTGATGAGATTTTTTTTCCCAAGGGCCTTTTCTTGCTCTCAGACTCTGCATGTTGAGAGATAAGCAGATGGTTTGTGTTGGCAGAGAGGAGGCTCCCAGCTTCCCTCAGTCCCAGAAGCTCTCATTCCTGCGTACGTGTTCCTCTGAAGGGAACTGTCCCAGAATCAATATTTATGTAGGAACATTTCCCCAACCTACTCTTACTCTGATCAGATAAAAGAAAAATTCACCTCAAAAGCCTAAATAACTGCTTCCTCCTCCTTCCACCACATAGGCTGTATCGCAAAGAGACATGAAGTTAGAAGAGGGTCTCCTTATTTTTTGTTGCCATGAACATAAGTATTAAAGGATCAGTAGCGTTCTCCCTTTTAACTCTAATGATGCATTCATTGCCTGTGTGTGATTTCATGGGGTGATCATAAATCCATGAAAGTCCAGGATAAAGAAGTTTTTGTTGCCAAGCAGTATGTAGGGACTATTGGATAAAACACATTCTTGGAATCATAATTTTCTTGTTGTTCTAAGAAAATGATGTATACATTGGAAAAGAACACTCTGTTGTCTTTGTCATCATAATGCTAAGATTAAAAGTCTACCAGACTTTTGAAAGGTAAAAGGCTTTACCTTAGGGAAATTGTGATGGACTGCGCTGTTACTTTGCCTAGTCCCTTAACTTGTCTGTGTTTCCAGTTCTTCTTCTGTTGACTTAAGTTAACACATTCTGAGATCTTCATGACCTGAAATGTAGTATTGTTGGCGATAAACTAAAAGCTGCTGGGCAGAATTATTATCTCAAGTTTGCTGTAACGCTATTCTAGTCCTTTGGCTATATTGTATATGTGACTGCAGGGGTGGTAGTAGAACTTCTCTAACTTCAGGAGAGGGTAGGAGAGTCACCATCCTAAGCATAAAGCTGATTTTGATGAGGTGGAGGTCCAACCTTTGTACCATTTCTGACATGGGCCAGTCTCCCTGTGGCACCCTACTTAGCTGCTGGGTTCAATGATCTATCTGTGGCCACACACAGCTCAAAGGCCATACTCACGATTATGAGGTTTATTTGAAAAGTAAAAGTTCAATTCAAGATCAGGATCAACTTGGAAGCAACAGAAACAGCTCAGAAGTCAAGATATATAGTTCATCAGTTCTGTCTGGAAAGCTCTCAGCTCCATCTTGGTCATGCCCACAGGCAGGCTGCCCTCAGGCCTCTGCCCCTAGCCCCTGCGTGAGCATGGCTCAGTCTTGGGGCAGGTGAGGGCAAGTGTTGCACCTCTTTTGGCCTTGAGTCATCTCACTCCACCAGCAGGCTTCTCTTGCTCGTAGTCAGAAAGTAACTGCAGCTGCCTTGCTCTGTGACCCAGGAAAGCCATCACAGCCATATGACACCAGTCTAATTCTTGCCCCTTGTGCTGTTACTGATGTCTTGCACTATTTTACACCATTTTATGTGCTTTCCAGTGTTACAACTGTCACCTGGGTTTGGGACGTTTTCAGTGCAAAGACATTAGTGCAAGAGATGATCTCCGGTCCACTCTCTTCTTGATGGTAGTGAGAGCCAATTCATTCTCTGTGGAATTGGACCTGGCCAATCCCCTTGGTTGCTCTGCTATTCATAAGGTTTTCAGTAACTAAAGATTCGGGAGTAGTTTGTCACTCCTTCTTCCTAGTCTATCTTCGTCCGGAAGCTCATCTGAAACCTGTCCACCATGGGTGACCCTGCTGGTATTTAAAATACCAGTAGCATAGCATCCAGAATCACAGCAACTCACAAGCCACCACAGTATGACAAACTGACAGACGAGTGGTGGCACATCTGCTGCACAAGAACTTTTTAAAGTGTTGAAGAGCAAAGATGTCAGCTTGAGGACTAAGGTGCGCCTGACCCAAGCCATTGTATTTTCAATAACCTCATATGCATGTGAAAGCTGGACAGTGAATAAGGAAGACAGTAGAAGAATTGATGCTTTTGAGTTATGGTGTTGGAGGAGAATATTGAAAGTGCCACAGGCTGCCAAAAGAACCAACAGATCTGTGTTGGAAGAAGTGCAGCCAGAGTGCTCCTTGGAGGCCAGGATGACCAAACTTCGTCTCTCATACTTTGGACATATTGTCAGTAGGGAGCAGTCACTAGAGAAAGATATCATGTTTGGTAAGGTGGAGGGTCAGAGAAAAAGAGGAAGACCCCCAACAAGATGGACTGGCAAAGTAGCAGCATCAATGAGCTCAAGCGTGCAACAATTGTGAGGTTGGCCCAGGACCAGGCAGTGTTTCATTCTGTTTTACATAGGGTCTCTATAAATCTGAGTCGATGGCACCTAACAACAACATCAACAGTCCCCTTGGTAGATCCCAAGCGCCTTATTTGCATAGCAATTGATGAATCCACACAAGGGTCTTATGCAGTTAATTTACATAGTAAACAACCAATCTCATTAAGATCCTGGTGGTGGTGGTAGGTGCCTTCCATTTGGTTCTTACTTATAGCCATATGTACAACGGTATAAAACACTTCCTGGTCCTGCACCATCCTCAGAATTGTTAAGTTTGAGCCCATTGCTGCTGCCACTGTGTCATTCCATCTCTTTGGGGTATTCCTTCTTTTTGCTGACCCTCTACTTTGCCAAGCATGATGTCCTACACCAGGGACTTGTCCTTCTTGACAACATGTCCAGAATATGAGAGACAAAGTCTCCCCACCCTAATTTTTAAGGCACATTCTGGCTGTAATTCTCCTAAGACAGATTTGTTTGTTACGGCAGTCCATGGTACTGCTAATATTCTTCTCCAGCAGTCTAACTCAAATGCATTGAGTCTTCTGTGATCTTTATTCATCGTCCAACTTTCATATGCAACTGAGGTGATTAATTACAATGCTCCTCTGTCCATTGGCTGTACTGCGGTGACTTGTGTGTGATTGTGAGGCTGATAGCTATATCGCTGACCCTTTAAATACAAAGAGGGGCACCCATGGTGAAGAGCTTTCAGTGAAGCTTCCAAACGAAGACAAACTAGGAAGAAGTCTTCTGAATGATTAGCCGCTGCAAACCTTATCAACAGCAGCTGAACATTATCAGATACAGTGATGGAAGATGAGCCCCTCAGGTTGGAAGGCACTCAAAATATTACTGGGAAAGAACTGCCTCCTTAAATAGAATTGTTGATAATGACATAGATTGAGCAAAGCTCTTTGGACATTTGTTACCTGAGGTGGCATAAATCAAAATGAGAAACAACTGTAAACACCCATTAGTAATCCAAGTGTGACATGTGCAAAGTATAAATCTTGGAAAATAGAAAGTTGTTAAAAAATGAAATGGGACACCAAAAGATCAATATCCTAGGCATTGCTACTAAGTGCCATTGAGTCTGTCTGACTCACAGCAACCCTGTATAGAGTTTCCAAGGATCATCTGGTGCATTTGAACCACCAACCATGTGGTTAGCAGTCCACTTATTCTACAGTGCCACACCTGGTAGTGGCCATTTTGAATCAGGCGTTGCATGGTTTACTATGCAGAGAACAACAGATTGAAGAGGAATAATATCACATTCATCATCAAAAAGACTATTTCATTATTTCACCAGATGGAATGCTCAGGAATCAAATTGACTAGATCTGTGGGAAGAGATGATAGAGCTCAATATCAACAGGCAAATCAAGGCCACGGGCCAACTGTGGAACAGATCATCAATTGCTTGTATGCAAGTTCAGGCTGAAGAGGAGAAATCAGAACAAATCCATGAGAGCCAAATTATGACCTTGAGCATATCCCACTTGAATTAAAGACAACCTCGAGAATAGATTTAATACATTAGACAGTAATGATCTAAGACAAGAGAATTTGTGGGGTAACATCAAGAACATTATACATGAAGAAAGCAAAAGGGTATTAAAAAAAAAAAAACAGGGAAGAAAGAAAGACCAAAATGGGTATCAGAAGCGACTCTGAAACTAGCGCTTGAATATAGAAAAGCTAGAGCTCCTGGGAGAAATGAGCAAATAAAAGAACTGAACAAAAAATTTCAAAGAGCAGACGTTGTTGTTGTTGTTATTGTTGTTGTTATATGCCGTTGAGTTGATTCCGACTCATAGCAACCCTATGCACAATAGAACAAAACACTGCCCGGTCCTGGGCCAACCTCACAATCATTGCTATGCCTGATCCCATTGTTGCCCTCACTGTGACAGTGTATCTCATTGGGGGTCTTCCTCCTTTACTCCATCCCTCCACTTACCCAAACATAATATCCTTCTCCAGTCTTTGGTCCCTCCTATTAAAATGTCTGAAGTATCAGAGGTGAAGCTTGGCTTCCAAGGAGTATTCTGGCTGTACTTCTTCCAGCAAAGATCTGTTTGTTCTTTTGGCAGCCCATGGCACTTTTAATACTCCTCTCCAACACTGTAACTCAAAGGTATCAAGTCTTCCATGGTCTTCTTATTCACTGTCCAACTTTAGCATGCATATGAGGTTATATCATCGCTTGGGCCAGGTGCTCCTTAGTCCACAAACTGACATTTTTGCTCTTCAGCACTTTGAAGAGGTCTTGTGAAACAGATTTTCCCAATGCAATACATCGTTTGATTTCTTGACTGCTGCTTCCATGAGTGTTGATGATTGATCCAAGAAAAATGAAGTCTTTGACAACTTCAATCTTTTCTCCATTGATACGGATGTTGTTTATTGGCCCAGTGGTGAGGATTTTTGTTTTCTTTGCTTTGAGATGCAACCCATACCAAAGGCTGTTTTTCATCTTCATCAGTAAGTATGTTAAGCCCTCTTCACTTTCAACAAGCAAAGTTGTATCATCTTCATATCACAGGTTGTTAATGAGTCTTCCTCCAATTCTGATGCCATGTTTTTCTTCATATAACCCAGCTTCTCAGATTATTTGCTCAGCATACAGATTGAATAAGTATGGTAAAGGAATATAACCTTGGCTCACACCTTTCCTAATTTTAAACCATTCAGTGTTCCCTTGTTCTATTCATACAACTGCCTTTTAGTCTATGTATAATAATCAAATGTGCAAAACCTGGAGTTAGAAAACCAAAAGGGAAGAACATGCTCAGCATTTCTCAAGCTGGGAGAATTGAAAACAAAGTTTGAGCCTCGGATTGCAATATTGAAGGATTCTATGGGCAAAAAATATCGAATGATACACAAAGCATCAAAATAAGTTGGAAAGAATACACAAAACCACTGTACCAAAAAGAATTGGTTGATGTGTAACTATTTTAAGGGTTACCATATGATAAAGAACCAGTGATCATATGGGAAGAAGTCTAAGAAGGCACTGATGACAAACAAGATTCCAGGTATCATTGGAATACAAATTGAAATGTCTCAGCAACTGATGCAACCATGGAGGCATTTAGTTGTCTATGCCAAGAAATTTGGAAGATAGTTACCTGGCCAACCAATTGAAAGAGATCCATATTTGTACCCATTCCATAGAAAGGTGACTCAATGCAATGTGTAAATAACTGAACAATATTATTAATACCACATGCAAGTAACATTTTGCTGAAGATAATACAAAAAAACTGTTGTAGCACTACATCAACAGGGAGCTGCCAGAAATTCAAACTGGATTCAGAAGAAGACGTGAGTGACGGATACCATTGCTAACGTCAGATTAGGTAAGGTACGCATCAGAGTTTTATCCTTTCACTATACTTAATCTGTCTACTGAGTAAATAATCCAAGAAACTGTATATGTATGAAGAAGATCATGCCATCAGGATGGAGGCAGACTCATTAACAGCCTGCAATATGTAAATGACACAACCTTGCTGGAAATGAAGAGGACATAAAATACTGATGAAGATCAAAGACTACACAGCCTTCTTTCTGGTTTGCACCTCAATGTAAAGGAAACAAAGATACAATTGGACCAATAAATAGCACCATAATAAATGGAGAAAAGATTGAGGTTGTCAAAGACTTCATTTTGCTTGCGTCCACAATTAGCACTTATGCAATCATCTGTCAAGAAATCTGACAACATGTGTTGTGTTGGGCATATCTTTTCCCAAAAATCTCTTTAAAATGTTAAAGAACAAAGATACCAGTTTGAGGACTAAGGTGTGCCTGACCCAAGCCATGGTATTTTCAGTTGTCTCATATGAATATGAGAGTTGGACAGTGAATAAGGAAGACTGTAGAAAAATTTATTCATTTTGAATTACAGTGTTGGTGAAGAATATTGAAGGTACCATGAAATTCCTGAAGAACAAACAAATCTGTATTAGAAGAGTGATCCTGAGAAGCAATGCTGATGGGGAGACTTCAGCTCTCTTACTTTGTATATGTGATTAAGAGGGACCAGTCCCTGGAGAAAAGGACATTTTGCTTGGTAAAATGGAAAGTTAGCAAAAAAGAGGAAGTCCCCCAATGAAATGGGTTGACTTGGTGGCAACAACAATGGACTGAAACATAACAAAAATTAATGAGGATAATGCAAGACTGGACAGTGTTTCGTTCTGTTCTGCATAGGGTTACCATGAGTGGAACCGACTCAATATCACCTGACAACAATGAAGCGATTGAAAATACTATGTTTTGAGTCTGATGTCCCTTAATCCTCAAAGTGACATTTTTGCTCTTTGACACTTTAAGGCAGTCTTTGCAACAGATTTGCCTAATGCAGTATGTCATTTGATTTCTTGACTGCTGCTTCAATGATTGTTGATTATAGAGCCAAGCAAAACGATGTCTTCGGCAACTTCAAACTTTTCTACATGTATCATAACATTATGTATTAGCCCAGTTAGGAGGATTTTAATTTTCTTTACATTGAAGATTGTATAGTACAGCCAATAACTTGAGCAGAGTTGTAAACCCAAGACCAGAAATGCCATATGCAAAGAGGAACCCATTGTACCACAATGTTGTTGTTGTTCAGTGCCATCAAGTCAGTTCCAATTCATAGTGACCATGTAAAGGGTTTCTGAGAAGCAGTTGGTGGGTTTGAACCAGAACTCCGATATATATTAAGACTCATGCAAAAATATCAGTCTTGAAATTGTTATTCGTTGTTCTACGTGTTCTTTGGCCTAGTAGGATGGTGGTGGTTATGTGCTGTGGACTCAGTTCTGACTCATAGCAACCCTGTAGAAGGTTTCTGAGCCTATAAATCTTAATGGGAGCAGAACACCTCATCTTTCTTCCACAGAACTGCTGGTAGTTTTGAACTGCTGACTTTGAGATTAGCAGCCCAACTCATAACCACTATGCTATCAGATCTCCTTTTGACCTAGCATAACAAGATATAAATAACAAATGACTGTTCCTAGTCCTGGTGTGGAGCTGTTGGATAAGCACTGTACTGCTAACCTCAAGGACGGTGATTCTAATCTACCATTTACTCCTCAGAAGCCCTATAGAGTGTCCATAATGAATCAAAACCAACACGATGATACTTAACAACGACATACGTAGAATATTGTTGGCTTAAAAACTAAAACATGAAATAACCACTGAAGTATTAATTAGTAGGCAAAAATATTCTAAAATGTCTCCTAAACTATAACTTTCAAAAGCAAAAATTACAGTAGTCTTTGTGCCAGAGTCAGTGTTTTAGATGCTTATTTTGTATTAGTATGTTATTAAATTGCCCCCCAAGAAAATGACTCCCCATTACATAATAAGGAGGTATTTCTTACATTATTTCAGTTGATTAAGTGAACTTCCTTCTATCCATTGCATTTTAAAGTGAATTTTAGGATCTATTTTTTTTTTTCTTTCTTTCTTTCTCTTTTTGCCTCTACTTTTCCAGAAAAAAATGAGTGTTTTTCTTTATTCTTAGATTTCCTTTTAATTGAGCACCAGGGGGTACCCCTTTGAATAAGCATGAATGGAACTTTTTGCTGAAATTTTTTTTAAGAAGCATCCACCCACTTGCTCTGTTTCTACCTGGCCTTTTACCGGCTTGGCTGGTGAGAAATAGCCTAGTTACTTCTGTAGTTTAACAGAAGCATTTTCCTCTGCCTTTTTAATAATAAGTATTTTTTAAAGGAGCAGCTTTTATTGTATAGGGATAATCAGTGCCATTTCGGTCATTTAGGGAGTTAAATGTGTAAGTTACATAACTTATATGTATAAATTACATTTATAGAACTTATACTATATACTCAGCATTGTAGGTGGTCTTCAGGTAAGTACCACACCATAGGAATAAAAGGTATACGAAAGTGAAAGGTACTTGAAGTAATATTTTTTAAAGTACCCAGTAGAGAGAGAGCATGATATTTGAAAGTACATAAGATATTGCAATCTAAATCCATAGGCTAGGAAGTGAGCTCACAGTGAGCTGGGTTGTTATGTTTGACTTACTTTTTGACCAAAAGGACAAAGACAATAAATAAGATGATAGATATAGGAAATAATCTATTGAATCTTCGCACTCTCTTATCTTTCTTACATCTTATCTTTTCTTCCTTCTCCTAATTTCAGTTCACTCGAAAGTTGTGCTCATTTTGCCTAAAAATACACCTCACATCATCCATGTCTCTTTAACTTACTGCCTGTTCTGAGCCATTGACCGCTCTAGCCAAGCTGATAACAGAAGTCACATAACTGGCCTGCTTACTCCCTCCCACTCTGACTCATTCTTCACAAACAAGCCAAAAAAAGACTTTGAAAATGTACATGAAATCACACACTTCCTTACTTAAAATCCTTTAGTGGTTCCCTGGGTTTTCAGGTAAACACTGGGCTTACCATGGCCTGCCCTCTTTCTCTGTTTTCTCATACTCTGTCCTGCCATGAGTGTCTCCATCTAACAGTTCAGGTCTCAGCCCAAATAGCACATCAAAGAAGTGATTCTTGTCCTCCTTTCTATATTGAACTCCCTTCCACAATTAGTTTTTTCTCATTCTGTATTTGTTACTTTAAGACTCTTTTTGTGGTCTCTATTCTGTTTTTTAAGTTAGTATTACTAGTTGTAGTGGTCTTTGTTCTTTGGCTGTATTCCCAGCTTGTATGTACACTTCAGTGGCTCAGTGGTCTTGCCCATAAGAGGCCTCTCAGTGCCAGGCACATACTAGATACTGAATAAATATTTGTTAAAATGAAACAGCAAGTTATATTAAGAGAAAAGTAGTGAAATCATGCTCTTGGATCAAAGGTGGGTAATACATACTTTGGAGTTTAATGTCATTGTGAAGTTCGAGATTAGGCAGAAACTAGCAGGCTTAGTGGGGGAAGGATCAAAACAGCCCTGAATGCCTGACAGAACCACGGAGATACAGGTGTGGACAATCTTTTTTTGGTATCTATTCATTGGCCTCTTGCTGTCTCTGCACCTCCATTCTGGTGACTAGAGGGGATGCCTGAATGAATGGACACCCTACCCCCACCCCTGCAGGGTTCTACCACACATGCACACAGATCTCCTCAAAATTTAAAGTGACAGTTTCCACTTAAAACCAAAAGGCCACCACTCGTCTGTCAGTTTGTCTTACTGTGGTGGCTTGTGAGTTACTGTGATTCTGAAAGCTATGCCACCGGTATTTTAAATACCAGCAGGGTCAGACAGGTTTCAGATGAGCTTCCAGACAAAGACAGACTAGGAAGAAAGAGTGATGAACTACTTCCGAATCTTTAGTCACTGAAAACCTTATGAATAGCAGAGAAACACTGTCAAATGTGCCAGAAAATGAGCCCCTCAGGTTGGAAGGCACTCAATATGTGACTGGGGAAGAGCTGCCTCCTCAAAGTAGAGTTGATCATGATAACGTGAATAGGGTAAAGCTCATGGGAGAAAAGCCCGTGGGACCTTCATTTGCTGATGGAGCACTGTAAGCATCCACTGAAAATTGGAACATGGAATGTACAAAATATGAATCTGGGAAAATCAGAAGTTGTCAAAAATGAAATGGAACGCATAAACATCGATATCTTAGGCATTAGTGAGCTGAAATGGACTGATATTGGCCATTTTGAATCTGACAACCACATGGTTTACTATGCCAGGAATGACACATTGAAGAGTAATGGTGTTGCATTCATTGTCAAAAAGAACATACCCAGATCAGTCATGAGGTACAATGCTGTCTGTGATAGAATAACATCCATGTGCCTACAGGGAAGCCCAGTTAATACCACAATTCTTCAAATTTATGCACCAACCACTAAAGCCAGTGAGGATGAAATAGAAGAATTCTACCAACTTCTTCAATCTGAAATCGATCAAACATGCAATCTAGATGTATTGACCATTACTGGTTATTAGAATGCAAAGGTTGGGAGCAAAGAGGAAGGATAATTAGTTGGAAAATACGGCCTTGGTGATAGAAATGATGCTGGAGAACGCATGATAGAATTCTGCAAAATCAATAATTTGTTCATTTCAAATACTTTCTTTAGACAGCATAAGAGATGACTATACACATGGACCTCACCAGATGGAATACATAGCAATTGAATTGACTACATCTGCGGAAAGAGATAATGGAAAAGCTCCATATCATCAGTGAGAACAAGGCCAGGGACAGACTGTGGAACAGATCAACAATTACTCATATACAAATTCAAACTGAAGCTGAAGAAAATGAAAACAAGTCCATGAGAGCCAAAATATGACCTTGAATACATCCCACCTGAATTTAGAGATCATCTGAAGAATAGATTTGATACATTAAACACTAAAGACCAAAGACCAGAAGAGTTGTGGGATGACATCAAGAACATTATACATGAAGAAAGCAAAAAATCATTGAGAAGACAAGAAAAAAGAAAAAGGTCAAAATGGATGTCAAAAGAGACAATGAAATTTGCTCTCTATCATGGAGATGCTAAATAAAGCAAATGGAAGAAATGAGGAGGTCCAAGAGCTGAACAGAACATTTTAAAGATCATATCGAGAAGATAAAGTCAAATAGTATAGCAAAATGTGCAAAGATCTGGAATCAGAAAACCAAAAAGGAAGAACAAGCTCAGCATTTCTCAAGCTGAAGGAACTGAAGAAAAAATTCAAGCCTCAACTTTCGTTGTCAAAGGATTCTCTGGGCAAATTATTGAATGATGCAGAAAGCATCAAGAGAAGATGGAAGGAATACACAGAGTCACTGTACCAAAAGAAAATGGTTAATGTTCAACTGTTGCAAGAGGTAGTATATGATCAAGAGCCAATGATACTTAGAGAGGAAGTCCAAGGTGCACTGAAGGAATTGACAAAAAACAAGGCATCAGGAATTGATGAAATAAAAATTGAAATCTTTCAAGAAAGTGAGGTGGCACAGGAGGCACTCACTCATCTATGCCAAGAAATTTGGAAGACAACTATCTGGCCAACTGTGATTGGAAGAGATCTTTATTTGTGCCCATTCCAAAGAGAGGTGACCCAATGATATGCGGAAATCATCATACAATCTCTTTGATATCCCATGCGAGTACAGTTTTGCTAAAGACAATACAGAAATGGCTACAATCATATATTGACAGAGAACTTCCAGAGGTTCAAGGCGGATTCAGAAGAGGCCATGGAACGAGGGATATCATTGCTGATGTCCGATGGATCTTGGCTGAAAGCAGAGAATGTCAGAGAGATGTTTACCTGTGCTTTTTTGACTATGAAAAGTCTTTTGATTGTGTGGATCATGACAAGCTATGGACAACATTGCAAATATGTGTATTCTGAACACTTAATTGTGCTCATGAGGAACCTGTACCTGGACCAAGAGGCAGTTGTTCGAACAGAACATGGGAACAATGAATGGTTTAAAATTAAGAAAGGTGTGCGACAAGGTTGTATTCTTTCACCATACTTATTCAACCTGTATGTGCTAAGCAAATAAT